>NC_134142.1:117694772-117997803 GCF_033958435.1 Carettochelys insculpta | reverse complement strand
ACCCAAAGGATTTACATTCAGAAATGCTGCCATGGTCCCTGATAGGGACTGAGGTTTGAATGCTGCATGTTGTTGTTCTCTTATGTAGGCTATGCTCCGTGGCCTGACTATCTCCCATGACGCAGCATTATCTCCCTTCTTGGTGAGGGGAGGCTGTTGAACCCGGGAACTACTGGCCGTGGAGTGTCATGGAAAACGTGCTCTAGCCTGTGAGCCTGAACCTTAGAAAAGAATGGGGTCTCCAGGCAGCCAAGCTACATTGGCCATGAGGGTCTCCAAATTGATATTTTTTGGTTTTCGAGCATTCACTTTTTTGATGAAAATTTTAATTTTTACACAGGAACCTGGATACTTTTCATGAAACAACTGAATTAGACAGAAATGTTTGGGAGGTTGTTGTTGGTGGGTGTTCGTGTTTATTACTGAATGCAAGTAAGGGGTTGATAGTGAAAGCACAGATTCATTCCTGGTGTAATGCCAATCACTGTGGGAGACTTGCACCAGGGATGCGCCTGCTCAGGTTATAAGAACTAGAGGGATGAGGATGACGATGGTGGTAGTGATGGAAAATGTGTTGATTATCATGGGAGTGATGAGGTGAGCCTGGAGGACTGCAAAAAGTGATGAAGATGAGGAGGAATGTGAGGAAGATGATGGAGTGAGAATGGAGGGGTGAGGAAGGTGATAATTGGGGGAGTGGGAATGGCGCTAATATTACCAGTGAGGGTTGATCTCTTTTGTTTTGCAGACCATGTTTTTCAGGCCATATGTTGCCCATTCAAACTTGGTGTTTCCTTCTGCACAAATGCCCCCTCCACCACAAATGCCCCCTCCACCATCTTACAACAATGTCGCTTATGGTCCAAAGGAAGAGTTAGAGCAAAAGGCCTCGTGAGGAACTCCCGGGAGAGATTGCCTCAGCAGCTTCTTCTCTGAGGAGTAACATGCAACCCCAGCCTGCATGCTAGATCACATTCTGGTTCATGAGTGCGGTTCTAGAACCCAGCTCTGCTACTCATCACAGAGGGAACTCGTTTGTTGGCTCCACACCATTCATTGCAATCACACTGCACAATGAAATAAGATGATGACTCACCTGTCGCCCAAAGGCTTTGCCCCAGAGGTTGACTCTAGTTGCTTCTTTCAATAAAGCTTCAAAATGGCTCTGAGACAATTGTTTTCACACCCTTGCTCACAGACGCTTGTGTGTGTGTGTATGTGCCATATAGGTATTGGGTGTATGTGTGTGAGTGATGTGTGCGTATTGTGATATGTGCATACCCACATGTAGCACTTACCACTTGCATGTTGTAGAGCAGAGGGTCTCTCTTCAGACAGTTTCAGATATCACTAGTTTGCTTTGCTGGGGCCCAATGTTCCCTCTTATCTTTTCCATCCATGTGTGGAACACATTTTTGAGTGACCCCAGCCATGTGCGTTTGAATCTCTCCAGAGTGGCCACACAACTTACAGAGGACACGGGTGGGACGCCTACTCCTTTTATACACTTTCTTCCTTTGGAATCTGGCGGATGAGCTAAGATATAGGATAGGAGACATGAGACAGAAGCCCTCCTGGGCATTCCCCTTCTTTGTGGCGGTGAGGCTAGATCAGGGGGTTGGGGGAGAGGAAGGGGGTGGACAGTTTGGTCTGAGGGCCTCATCAGGGTCTGGAAATTGTATGGAGGACCAAGCATGCTCACAAAATTGGGGTTTGGCTGGAGGGGATGAGGCCTCTGACTGTAGGTATGGCCTGTGGGGTGGGACTGAGGATGAGGAGTTTGGGGTACAGGAAGGACCTCTGGGCTGAGATTGAGGGTGTTGGAGGATGGGCTGGCGCTCAGGGCTAGGAGAGGGGGTTGGAGTGTGAGGAGTGGCAGTTCCAGCTGGGAGTGTGGGCTCTGGGGAGGAGCCAGGGATGCTGATTTAGCGTGCAGGAGAGTGCTTCTGGCTGGAACTGAGGGGTTCAGAGGTGAAGAAGGGGATCAAGGCTGGGACAGGGGCTTGGGGTGCAGGTGTGTAGGGGTGCAAGGCTCCAGGCTTTTGTCTGCACTTATGTCCTCAAGCAGATGCCAAAAGCAGTGACTTGTCCCCATTTGGGCTGGCCCCTATGCATTGGTATGGCCAGGAAGCCCTGCGTGCCGCGCTCACCCTTCCCTGCAACAAATGCCGCCCCTGCAGCTCTCATTGGCAGCAGTTTCCAGTGAATGGGAGCTGTGAGGTCAGTTCTTGGGGTGTGGGCACCACATGGAACACTCTGGCTGCCCGTGTGTAGGAGCCAGACAAAAGGGGGACATGCAGCTCCTTCCATGTTCCATGCCAAGCTCTGGCATGTTGTGTGAAGCAGTGCAAGCCCCAGACTCCGATCCCCAGCAGGAGCTCAAGGGCCAGATTAAAATGGCGGATGGGCCAGATGTGGGACCCCCTCAGGATTAGAGTATGACTATGGACCCTACTGACATGGGAATCTTTGAATATAGTGAATACCTATTTCCTAAGCACACAGAGCCAGACAAGCCATTCTAGGGAGGGGAGTGGAGCCTAGGGTGGCCCCCTACCCTGCCACACTGCAGGCCCTGCCCTAACCCATCTCCACCCCCTTCCCCAAGCTTGGGGGCGGGAATTATGGGGTCAGGTGCTGCAGCAGCAGGGGTCGCACCCCCCGCCACACTCCCATGGGTGGCAGGAGCCAGAAGAGTGGTCCCCTCCCCACCATGCTGCCCTCTTGCCTGCTGCATCCCACTTCTCTGTGGCAGAGCAAAAACGGAGCGCCCTTTTGCTGCAGAGAAGCGGGTGCAGCAGGATGGGAGGGAGGCACAATGGGGTGGAGTGTGCCGCTGAGCTTCTGCTGCCCACGCGGTGAGGGGGAGGGGCAGTGACCCCTATTGCAGGCCTCCCATAATCCCTCAGTTGCTTCATTTGCATAGGCCCAACTGAATGTCCTTCATTCAAACTGAGGCCAGGTCTACACTAGACATTAAAGTTGATTGTAAATACACAGTTCTCGCTCCGGGAATTGCGCAGCGAGAGGCGACTTATCTACAGTCAACTCACCTGGCCTCCTCGCAGAGGAAGGTCCGCGAGAGAAACGCTTCCATCAACAATATCAGCGAGGTAGCCGTGTTATTCTGTATCTGCAAAAACAACAAGAAATCCTGTGGCACCTTATAGACTAACAGATTTTTTGGCAGTGGGTCTTTGCCCGTGAAAGCTAATGCGCCAAAAAATCTGTTAGTCTATTAAAGTGCCACAGGACTTCTCATGTTGCCCATCAGCCTCCCTTACTCGTGATATTGAGGAATACAGGCTGTTGACCCCAGATAGTTCGATTTAGCATGTCCCTACTACGCCCGGAAGATAGACCCTGACCAGGTCGATTTTTTGCCCAGTGAAGCCATACAACACATAACGTCCTGCATCCAGGCGGGGGCTGGAAATAGCCTGCAGTTGCAGCTCGCAGCCACCAGGGGCCACTGTGGTGCTGCAGTCCCACGGCAGCTGTCTCCCGGCTCACACAAATCAGCCCGCAAGACTGGCTCCATACGAGCCCACTGTGGCGTCGGGGGCAGGAGGTGGGGCTAGTTCCCCAGGGCCCAGCGACTCTAAAGGTCCCAGGGCTCCTGACCATTCCCATCATTGCCACAGCAGCAGCAGCCACAAGCCCCTTAGAATTGCCACCAGAGCGCGGCACTGCACACCCAGACCAGCCCGAGGGCGTGTGTGTCTGGGCCATCTGAGCAGTGCTGGGGGTCTGGCTGATCCATCCCTGCTCTTCTGCCTGAGGCCCCACCCCTTCCAGGAGTGCAGTGTCCCTCCCTCCCCCCCAGTGCCCAAGGCACCAGCAATCCCGCCAGAGCCTCCGGTCACGTACAACAACCAGTGTGCGCATGGAGTGGGTGACACACAGTAACAAGGGTTGCTTTACGCCAATGGCCTCTTCCTCTTTGTCACTTTTTAAATCTCAGGGCAACTCAACTGCACCCCTTCGTGAGGCCCCATGCACTCTATACCCATCACTTGCTTTCCCCTACCCTCACTCACTTTCACTGGGCCGGGACAGAGGGTGTGGGCTCTGGGCCACGGCCAAGGATTTGGGAGCAGGAAGGTGAGGGGTGAAAGCTCTGGGAGCGAATCTGGGTGCAGGAGGGACCTTGAGGCTGGAGCAGAGTGTTGAAGTGTAAGAAAGAAGAGGGTGCTGGCTCTGGCGGGGGGTGCCAGGCTGAGGGATTGGGGTGGGGCTGGGTGTGGAAGGGAGGCAAATGTGGGGTTTGCCATTATAGCTCACTAGCACATACCCAGCATTGCTTGGGTCTTTGCGTGAACTAGATGAGGGGCAGGGCTGCACCACTTTTCCCCCACCCTTGAGATGTGGGGGGAGTAGGGTTTGGGCCATGCTGTTTTTCTCCAACCCCAGCAAGAGCTGCAGGGGTGAGGAGCAGACCCGCAGCCATGGCGCTTTTCCTTGGCTTCAGTGAGAGGAATGAGGTGGGAGGTGAGCTGAGAACAGGGTTGGTTTTACTGCTCCTTGTCCCCAGCGTGAGCTTGGGGAGAGGCATTGCTGCGGTCCTTGGCCCCAGAGTCTCTGGGCGAAAATTGCAAGGGAAGGGTAGGTATGAAAGAGGGTTGTTGTGGAGGTGCAGGAGGCCTCCCCTTGTGCAGCTCTGTGGCCAAGCACCAGTGGCGGGTGGGACGGGAGGAGAGTTGGGGTGGAGGGACACCAACCTGTCTGGAGGCCAGCAGGGGGGAGAGCCCTGACTCCATGCAGTCACAGTTCTCCTGCTGTGGCTGCCCCAGTGGTCACTCTGTAGCATGGCTGTTCCCTGATCTTGCTGCCCCCAGTGAAGAGTCTCAAGTATGTTGTCCCTCCTGTCAGTGCCTCTCCCCTTCCATATTCTGGAAAACAATGGGATTTCAGGCACTCCCCTCTGTCTAGGCACATCCAGACCCTGACCTTTGTTTAAGTTAGGGTAAAAGGAAGCTGTCTCACCCTTCTCATCTTTCAACTGGTATACAGGTTTCTGGACCCTGCTTAAAGCTTCATCCACTATCAATAGCTCATCAGAAAATTGCATGCATTACCCTTTCCAGAGGCACCTTTGATTTTAGATAGTCTCAGGTGATTGCCATTTTTAAAAGGGGGCAGCAACTGGTCTGATTCTAAAACCATCTCCATAAACCATTTTCCATAACTTCAGAGAATATGAAGGGTTAATATCAGCTGGCCTGGTACGTATAATTCTGCGAATGCTCCAGTTGTAACTCTTTATAACCTCAGCTAACACATTGATGCAGTGAAAGGTATTCTGGGCTGTTAAATAGCTCCACATTCTAGATTTTAAAATTCGCTTACATCATTCTGCAAGCCCTGCTTTGACTTCAGTATTGTTAAAAAGGTGAACGCCATTCCACTTTAACAACCCCCTTAACAGCTGGTTTAAAGGTTCTCTCCCCGATTGATCTGTCATTTTTGAGGCAGGCAACTGTTGCTGAAAATAACTTTAAACACTTTGGATACCTCACTGATAGTCTTGTTTTTTGGCTTCAGGCCCAGACATATTTGGCTAGAATATCTATTACTAGAAGGATTACTTAAAACCGCTGTTGTGTTTGGATACCAGGTGCCTATTCATCCAATCTGCCGGCTATTGCACATCAACCTCTGAAACAAGGGCCTTGTTTCTTTTCAAATGTATTTGGTCTGGACTGTGTATATCAGAAGTGTCCAGGCTGAAAGCCAAGCTGTTGTCTATTCAAAGTTCTGCTGTGCTTTTTGACCTCTTGAAACAGAGACTTTACCCTGCTGAGGCTCCCAGCTTTCTGGGTGTGTAATGTATTTTCTTTGACAGAGCTGTCTGCAGAGACATGACTGTTACATCAGTAAAAGATGTTACAAATACGGAGGGACATGTTTATGCTGACTGCTCTTTTCTAGATTTTGCTTTCGAGATCCATGTCTCAGGTGAGGATGTGATAGATTTACTCCCACAGAACTGCTGATGTGTAGGTTCTCAAAGACTTTTAGAAAGGCATTGTCCGGTGATTTTCAGAAAGCAAACTGTGTAAGCACCAACGGCTTGTTTTCAGATTCATGCTGGGTCACAGGCTCCCCTCAGCCTCTCCCTCTTTCTTGGAACTGTCACTGACATAGGGTTTTCTTCACAGGCAGTCCAAAGCTCTCTGGGATAGAACAAAGTCTGAAGTTCTCCAGGGGCTGTTGAACAAGTCCATGTTTCCTCTCAGAACTGTTTCTAAAACAAGCACTCTTGGAATGAGGTGGCATCATCTGCATGTTGCCGAGAGTTCTAGGGAAGGTGCTGCTCTCTGATTGGTAGAGGGAGCACTTAGAAGGGTCACACGATCCTCTTATGGGCAGGTTACTTCACCCTGGAATTCCCCCCAGTTGGTGAAAGCTGCTCTTTGAGCGGTCCTGTGAGGGTAGAAAGTGGTGGAAGGAGTTCTTAAGGGTCCATCTCGACACCAGGGCTACGTCTACACGTGCACCCAACTTCGAAATAGCTTATTTCGATGTTGCGACATCGAAATAGGCTATTTCGATGAATAACGTCTACACGTCCTCCAGGGCTGGCAACGTCGATGTTCAACTTCGACGTTGCTCAGCCCAACATCGAAATAGGCACAGCGAGGGAACGTCTACACGCCAAAGTAGCACACATCGAAATAAGGGAGCCAGGCACAGCTGCAGACAGGGTCACGGGGCGGACTCAACAGCAAGTCGCTCCCTTAAAGGGCCCCTCCCAGACACACTTTCATTAAACAGTGCAAGATACACAGAGCCAACAACTAGTTGCAGACCCTGTATATGCAGCACGGACCCCCAGCTGCAGCAGCAGCAGCCAGAAGCCCTGGGCTAAGGGCTGCTGCCCACGGTGACCACAGAGCCCCGCAAGGGCTGGAGAGAGAGTATCTCTCAACCCCTCAGCTGATGGCCACCATGGAGGACCCCGCTATTTCGATGTTGCGGGACGCGGATCGTCTACACGTCCCTACTTCGATGTTGAACGTCGAAGTAGGGCGCTATTCCCATCCCCTCATGGGGTTAGCGACTTCGACGTCTCGCCGCCTAACGTCGATTTCAACTTCGAAATAGCGCCTGACGCGTGTAGACGTGACGGGCGCTATTTCGAAGTTAGTGCCGCTACTTCGAAGTAGCGTGCACGTGTAGACGCAGCTCAGATGTTATATCCCCAGCAGTGACAAGTATCAGAGAGGTTGTCATGTTAGTCTGTATCTTCAAGGACAACAAGAAGTCCTGTGGCACCTTATAGACTAACAGATATTTTGAAGCATAAGCTTTTGTGGGCAAATACTTGCTTTGTCAGATGCATCTGACAAAGCAGGTCTTTGCCCACGAAAGCTTATGCTCCAAAATACCTGTTAGTCTATAAGGTGCCACAGGACTTCTTGTTATCCCCAGTAGTGTTACTTTTGCTGACAGGTGCACCAAGCCTGTGGGTTCGGAGGGTGGGGATAACATTTGACTGATGGTAGGGCCCTTATACTACTAATAAATGTAAAATACATATCAAAACAAAGTTTTGTTAAACCAAAAAATTGAAATGTTACGTTTTTGGAATTTTCTCTTTTATGTTTTTTGGAGGCACTGTTGTGTTTGTTCAGACACTGCCAGTTGAGCAAAACCCACATGAATCAGTGAATTTTTCTGCTGTCTCTGAATATGCATTTTTTGCCAATAAATATTTTGACTGAGCTGGGCACAGAATTGCCATTCCCAAGAATTCAGGGCCCCCAAAATCATGAGACTTAAATTATTGGGTTCTTTTTACTGAGCTTAGGTTTCTGAGCCACAAGGGGTACAAACCTCCTATTTGGGGTGTGGGGGGGAGCTAAGGTTTTCTTGCAATCCTAGGACATCATGAGTTGAGACTTTAAGAAGGCCACTGTTCTGTTTCTCATTATTCACTGGCTATCTTTGAGCCAAGCAAGCACTCAGGAAGACTGTGGGGCATCTGTCACTGATCAGTTTGCTTTCAAAGAACTGTTTACATCTCTGTCAGTGGTCCCCAAACTTTTCGGCATCACACCCCCCTTTTGATTTTTGAGAAACTCTCACGCCCCCCGACCTCTTCTTTACCATCATCCAACCCACCCCTTCAACAAAAAGTTCAATTTGTAATTTAAAATAAACACAAACTTGATACAAAAATAAGCACAAATAGTTTTTCTTGGACCCTTGTGGGTGCCTGGTGCAGCCCCAGGTGGCCAGCTGCCTGAGCCCCATGCCAGCCACCAGAGCTGCCCACACCAGCTGCCCAAGTGCCCGAGCCCTGTGCTGCTAGAGCCATCCACCCAAGCTGACTGAGCCCTGCATTGCTGGGGCCAGCCACCCTCCAGCCACCTGAGCCCCGCGCTGCCAGGTCCAGCTGCCAGCCCGAGCCGTGCGAGCTGCCTGCCTGAGCCCCATGAGCTGCCTACCTGAGCCCTTCCCTGCCCTGCCCTTCCCCTCCCCTCCCCCAAAGCCAGGCACCACTAACCCCCTGCTCTTATCCCTTCCCCCATCCCTGAGCCAGGCACCCCTGGCCCTGCATCTAACCCCATCCTACTCCTCCTCCCCAACAGCCCACACTCACTCATCTCTATAGGACGCACCTAGCAATACATGGGTCTTCAATGGCTGTCTGCTTTTTATAGCAGCTGCGTCGGGTCACCCACAGAAAATGGCACGGGCTGAGAGCCAGAAGCAAAGGCCAGCTCTTTCTTGGGGTGGAGGAATGATGGGGGGGTCATCTCATGCCCACCTGGAATTTCTTCATGCCGCCCACTTTGGGAAACCATGATCTATGTGGTTGTGATGGTCCATTCTCTGAAATCACACCCAGACACTTTCAGAATCTCTTCCCTGTTTGAGATCTTTATTCTAGTCTGTCTTGGTTCTCTGCTGTGCGTCTCCTGATTATAGGGACATGCAGTCCGAGATTCTTTATAAAAGTTTGAGTACAATGCCCTGTTATAACTGGTCCCTGGGTTAGCTGCCCTGCCCCACGGAGATCCTGAATCTCGCATGTTCTTATGGGTGGGAGAGGCTTCTCAGGTGTTTCCACTTAGCTGCTCTGTCACTGGCGCCAGCTGGCATTTGAAATCACAGAACCTCACAGTCTCTCTTAGTGGTAAATACAGAGAGACATTCCCAGGGCAGGGGTGGGCAACCACAATAGCAAGAAAAGCCATTTTTTCCAATTTGGTAAAAAACTCAATAATTCAATAGCCGCAATGCATGTGAACACGAGATGGTCCTTAACAAATAACATCAAACCGTACCTTTTGTACCCCATTTGCTATTTAGATACAAGCTGTTTTTTTTCAGGCTTTTAGACATTCAATGTTTATTGAAAAAAATCAGGAGCGTTTTTTTTTTTTGACTATGCAATTATAGCATTAGGAGCCACCTAGTCCTAGGGACTTTTCCTCACTACCAGATTAAAGTTGCTACATCAATGCAATGACACCCATTTAGCAGGTATGAAGAAGACCAATTATATCAATGGGAAAGCAGAATTGCTCCACCTCAGAAAGTGGCAGAAGTGATGTTGGCTGCTTGAAGTTGATGTATAAGTTATTTTACAGCTCAGTGTTTGATTTTTTCACACCCTTGAGCAAAGAAATTAACATCAATTTAAACAGTTGATCAGACAAGGCCTGATTATTGAAGATGCTCAGATGCTGCACCGGTGGATGCACCAGGAGGAAAAAGAGAGTGAGTGAGTACCTTGGAGATGAAAAGCCGTAAGTACTGAATGCCCTTTTTAATGCTGTTTAGAAAATAGACTTTTTTAGCTCATAGACATTTTAATCAAAACACAAAGATAATTTGTATCACAATTTTGATGGAAAACTTCCTTCCAAAAAGTGACAATTTGGCTCTCAGACATCAGTGTTTTTTTTTCTGGGTTTTCAACTTTCTGAGGAAACAGCAACCAGTTCTGAGGAAAGCTGGTGCTAACTGGGAACGGTTGCTTAGTCAAAAAAATCAAGAATTTCACAAGTGAAAAGTATGTATCCGAAAATATCCAACCAGCCCGTTACTTCTGTGGCACTTCCCTCTAGGCAAATGGGAAAGTGGAGGGTCTCATTTCACTCAGCAGTGCCCCTAGTGGCCAAAGGGCAACGTAGGTGGGATCCCCCGGGGAGTCCCATGCTTTCAGAGCCAGAAGGAATGACAATTAGGTTTGGGGGACAGCATGTTGGGAGGATTAGAGCATGGCACAGGACTTTGGATTCCTGCAGTAAAACGGAGCATAGGAGGAGGAGTGGCTGAGTGTAACCAACAAGGAAGGATTCAAAGTCTGATGCTAATAAACTCCATTTGCATGAGCCCGTGAGAATTTCCTGGTGAGGTTTGAAGTCTCCCCAGCTGGACGGCAGAGAGCAGCTGCGGTAACAGAGTAAGTGCATCGGCAAACACTCTCCTTGGGGGACCGCTAAAATTGGGGGGCAGGTGGGTGGCCACATTGAGGAAGGCATTCACGGAGATGCCACGAGAGCCTTTCAGCTCTCTTCTAGGAAAAGGAGACCAGAATTCAAAGAGAAGCAAATCCAGTCACCTGGTAAGTACAGGAGAGAGAAGAGGGGAGTAATTTGAAGCTCAAAGCTGCATGATCCTGTGAGACAGGGTAAGTGGCACCTGCCAGACTTAGAAAAACCTCATTTGGAGGTGTGGCACCTCAAGCTATGTGGCACTAGCCAGCAACTAAAAGCAACAGGGTGCAGAGGTCAGAATGGTGCAGATAGAATGTTTTATTTTTCTGGCCTAATAACAACAGTTATCAATCTGCCATGAGCTCTTGGTACTGCCAAGTCGGTGCCTCCAGCTCTTTTGAAAACATAGAAACATGTGGGGTCACCCTGCCACCTTACCACACCCACAACACCCCCAGGCAAGAGCACAAAGTACTCTGGTCAAGGCAGGGAAAGGGAGACAAAAATGGGAAAAGGTGGTTGCACAGGTTGGAGGGAACACAAGCTCTGGGAAGGAAGAGTCTCTCCACTTACAGATCATAGACACAACCTGCTTCAGTGCTTATTAACATGTAAAAATATCTCAGAGAGCTGTAAATACAGGCCCCTATGGGGTTAGTTCTGTACGTTGCCGTACAGGAGGACCTATAAATTCCTCACAATATATGACAGACACACTTGTTGGCAGATTATTATTTATTAGTCTTTGTGGTATTAACTACAGCCAGGTGACACGTTCAGGCTTTTTTTCCCGGCAGAGAAATTCAATTTTCCATGGAAATCAGAATATGAAAATATTTTTATTTGGAAATGCTGACTCACAGGGGCCTTCCTTCTGCTGTGCCTTCTTTCTCGCTCTGTATGCCAGGAATCCCGGTCACACTATATCTCCTACAGTGCACCATGGTTCTTGCTCTTGGAAATGGAAGCAATAAATCCAGGGAGTCCCCCGCTCTTGCACATGATGGGAGATGTAGTCCAGCCAAGTATCTCTGCTTGCACATGAGAACAGGGTTATGTAGCAACTGAGTATTTCTGGTGGGGAGATTTCCGTTTTTTGATGAAAATTTGAAACATTCTGTGCAAAGGAGACCTCTACCATGTCTACTTAATGGAAAACTCAGTCTTGCATCAAGATATAATTTTGGTGGAATTTTTTTGGCCAGTTCTTTTGTAATCGCTGTCAGGTCCGACATCAGGTCTTTGAAGTTAAGGGGAATGTTTCCCTCTTCCATGGGAGCAGGAGCAGGGCCTCTGTTCCAAAGAACCTGATTTAATTTCTTCCTCCATCAGCACTAAGATAATCATTTACACATTCCAGGAAATGTCCATCCCCAAAAGTGAAAAAGATCCTGAAATTAAAAGCATTGGTTGAGATTTTAAAACCCATCAAGAATGTTGAAATAATGGAACTATTGTGGCCAAAGCTTTCAATCAGTTTTTGGAAGCCCTTAGCTCCACATGTTCTATAGCTCCACAAGAAGGACAAGCTCATGGCACGGATTTGAAAGAGAATGAGAAATAAGTGATGAAGTTTCTGACTCAGCTAATTTTGGGACTGGTGTTGTTCCATAAGGCTTAATCTGGGCCAATCACTCTTTTTTGCAGCATCAGCATCATGGCAGCACCAGGAAGCATGACCAATGGGGTGCTTATGTTTATGCCCCCAAACGGCATCATCCAGCAAGGCCAGGTGGTCACAGGGGGCATTTCCCAGACTCCTCAGGTGGTGCAATGCTCGCCTCAGCAGCTCAGCATCATGAACCCTGGGAACCAACCTCTTGTGTCAGTGTACGCCGGGAGTCCAAACGAACAGGTTGCACAGCTGAAGAAAGTAGGGATGATGGAGAGATTCCTGAAAGCACAGCCCAAGGCCCTGGGGGTAAGTGTCAGCTTTGCTCAGTCCATGTGACTGGGTCATTACAATATCGAAGGGCCTATACAGGTGAGTGAATGAGTGAACACGAGCAAGCTCCAGATGCCACCTTTTTACTTCAGCCAACAGCTTTATGGGAAGGATGCCAAGAAGCCGGTACCATTAGATGACTTGTCACGTGAGGGACCTAGTGTAGCTCAGACCTCGTCTTGAGACTTCATTGCTTTGAGGGCTGGGCGACAGGTGCCCAATCAGGGAGAAATGAGGATTAATCAAGCCAAGGAGAAGCACTGGGAAAAAGGATTATAAACTGGCTGTTTCAGTAACTAAATGAATGAAATGGCCCCATGGTGGCAGGGGTCATCTCAGGGAGGTAATGTTCATTTTGGGTAGGAAGCTAGTGTAAATCAGTATAACTTCACTGAGCTAACCCATAATAGCTGAGGAGCTGGTCCAAGAAGGAGAAATTTAAACCAAGATTCCTTCTCATAGTTACTGTTGTGCAGAGCTGACACCATTCAGCCTTGAACGATGAGTGAAACGAAGCAATGTGCAACTTCCATCCATCAGTTTAAAGGGTTCTTCATTTTTTCACAGTTAAGTAAATAAATAGGGAAAAGGGATAATAATTTAACAGATTTTAAGTCCTGTATGGACCACTGGGATTTTTTTTGTTGCTTTTGTTTTTGTTTGGCCTCCTGTATATCACAGACCAGAGAATTTCCCTGAGTTAATTCCTATAACCCAATGGTAAGTTGTTCCAAAGGTCAATTAAGCATTTTTCACCTAATTTCCTGTCCAGATTTGTCTACTTTCAACTTCCAATTATTAGAGTTACTAGAGCCCTGTCTGCTAGATTGATGATCCTGTTGTAAAATGTTATTTCCTTACAGATATCAGAGAGGTAGCCTTGTTAGTCTGTATCTTCAAAAACAACAGTAAATCCTGTAGCATTTTGTAGACTAACAGACATTTTGGAGCATAAAAAGCTTTCGTGATGAAGCGGGTCTTTGCCCACGAAAGCTTATGCTCCAAAATATCTGTCAGTCTATAAGGTGCCACAGGACTTCTTGTTGTTTCTTCATAGATGTACTTAGAAATTGGGGCCATGTGAACCCTTAACCTTTGTTAGTTAAGTTCCTGAAAAGCTGCTTATTTCGACTATCTTGTACAGGTTGGGCCGCTTTGGCTGAAAAGATCCAAAATCATTGTTCGTGTGTAGGGCCATAGACTTCTCCCTTTCAGTGTTTTGTCTCTAAGCAGGGGATCTGTTCAGATTTTTACTGGCTCTGTGAAGGTGTGTGTGGTCATCTGTGGTTTCTTTGTATGCACTTGTCTGTAGGCAGGCCTGCTGATATGAGGGTGAGGGGTGGGCGCGGGGGTGGGGGCGGGGTGGAGAGGGAGGGAGCAAAAGAGACAATTGCTCTTGGGCTTGGTGATTTAAAGGGTCCCTGCGCTACAGCCACTACTATGGGCTGCCTACAGAGGTGGGGTGCATGGGTGGTGCTCCAGGCAGAGCAGGGGTTCCTTCTCAAACGGGAGTCGAAGAGTGCTTTCAAAAGGAGCGCTGCGGTCTGGAAAGCACCGAGGGCCCTCTACACTCAGCCCTGCCCTTTCCACCCACATCCACACTCCTTCCAGGAGTTTGGGGTCGCCCATCCACCCCATCATGGCCAGGGGCCTGGCATAGCTGTCAGCTCCCCGTCTGAGGGGATCCATTGCTGAAGCCGATTATGATGCCCAGGAAGCTGACACTGGTGTGGGAGGGTTCCAAAGAGAATTTAACAGACAGGGACGGAAAATCTGTAGAACCAGAACAGCGCCAAGCCCCACCCCCTGCGCACTAGCCTAAGAATCTGGGAAGGAGTTTGGCTGCAGGAGGGAGTTTGGGGCGAGGGTTCAGCTGGGACAGGGCGCTGGAGTGTGGGAGGGGGTCGGAGGCACGGGGGGACAGGGAGGAGGAGTCTGTGGTGCAGTGGGCAGGCTGTAGTGCGACTAGGTTGGAGGGACAGAGAGGAGGACTCCCCCCAGCCTTATCCCTTTGGTAGCAGTGAGCTCTGGGGAACAGCCCCCTTCCCCCTGCACAACACTCATCTGAGCCATCCTCTCCTCCCCTTTACAGTACACTCCTTCCCGTCCGGTATTTGTTAAACCGGAACTCTCAATTAACCAGCATCAGCCCCTGCTGGCTCTACCCCCAGGTTCTCATGGCTGGAGCTGCCAGCTCTCAGACCCTGGGCTGCCGGAGCTCCCCTTACACCCTCGTTGCCAGCAGAATCCCACACCCTGGCACAGCCCCACGCGCCAGCAGAGGCCAGGGCCACTGGCAGATTCCTGTGCCCCGGGCCACCAGCACAGCCCCATGCGCTGGTAGAGCCCGGGGCTGCCAGCAGATCCCCATGCCACCAGCAGATCCCTGCTTTCCTGGCTGCTGCCAGAGCCCTGTGCGCTCGTGTTGCCCCATGCCATGGCAGAGCCAGGGGCCACTGTCAGAGCCCCGTGCCCCTGGCTACCGGCACAGCCCCATGACTGTGCCCCCACAGAATTCTCCCAGCCCCGGGGCTGCTTGAGTCCCCACTAACTGGGCACCTTGGCAGCTGAAGCTGCTGGTGGGGCTCCATGGCCCAGCCAGCTCCCAGCTTCCCTGCCAGGCATACCACAGCTGCCTCTATATTAAGCGACATTTTTAATTATCTGGCACCCTCTCGGTCCCAGGGTTGCCATATATGAGTTCCCTGTATATTGAAAGAATATGGCCCTTTCCATGTTGCAGAGCATCTGTGTCACCTATCCTCTAAGCTCACACACCAGCTGAAATAGGGATTGCCCGAACTAAAAGTAGAAACTGCTAAAGATTGAGCTAAAGCCCTTTACTTGGGGCGGGGCTGAAGCACCTTGTATCTTCTGCAGATTGGCACAGAGGAGTACCAATAAAAAACACTGACTCATTAGCACGTTACACAGCATACATCTGCTCTACAGAGATCTTTCGAATTAGGCCTTGCAGAAGATCACTTTCGAAAGAGCGCGTCCACACACAAAAAAGCCGATCGAAACAGAGCATCCATGCAGCCCCTGCTATTTCGAAAGAACGGGCCAGAGATTGAAAAATCCAGTGCCATGAGGACTGCTCTTTTGCAAGAAGGGCCCTCAGGAGTGTCTGCACATGTTTTCGTTTGAAAGAAGCTTTTGAAGGAAGGGGTTCTTTCTGAAACGGGAGTGGAAGAGCGCTTTCAAAAGGAGCGCTGCATTCTTTCGATCTGCTTTCGAAAGAACATTTTTTGTGTGTAGGTGCTTTTGAAAGATCTCTCTCTCTCTCTATATATATCTATATATATTTATACATATATATTTTATATCCACATCGTATACCCCATTGTGTCTGAGTCCCCTGGGTCACAACACTGAGTCAGCATTTGTACTATTTTTCAAGAGGCCTTTCCCACGTGTACACTGTGGTTACAATATCCTGGAAACAATGTAAAAGACTTATAAACACAAACAAGCACTGTTTCTAATAGGCACTCTTTACAGGAGAAAACCCAACAGATTGCCTGTGATGGAGAAATTAATGATGCCATACGTTTCCTGTCTCCGGGGTAGAAGCTTGTTAATTACTCCTGGTTCTGCAGCATACTGTCAGCATGGAGAATAGATGTTTAACTGTACCAATGGCTAGCTCTAAAATAATCTGCTATGGCTAGGAACAGTAAAATAGATATAAATAGTAGTTAAATTTGATTGACTTTGCCTTATGAGCATTGTTTGCTCTAATTTTTTCCATCCGGGGCAGAATAAATTTTGTTATGTGCACCATGACATGTGCTGATGTTCACCCATAGAAACTCATGCTGCCTGCTATGGGTACTGGGCTAGTCAGCTGGGTGGCACATGAATCTCTCCTGGGGGGCTGCCCAAGTGCTCAGCTTACAGGGAACACAACTTACAAGACATTCTCCATGTTAGTAGTTACAGCCAAATCCCTAGCTTCAGAGTACCCAGGAACCAGGTCTTGAGCTGCATCATCCTGCACCAGTGGACAAAGTAAAAATGAAACAAGTCTCACCACCCTTACACATACTGCTCACATCCCTTCACACTCTTAAGCACGGTGTAAACACAGAGCCGCAAAAAGCAAAGCAGGAGGCAGTTTGGTGTGATACTGATGCATATTTCAGGTGCACCCATTGCTTTCTCATCACACTGTTGGTGTAAGGTATGGGTCCTTTATTGCAAAATTAATATTTTTTATTTTTTAATATTTTTAAATGTTTTAAAAGGAATCTCCGGGGGACTGGAACACTGTGTGTGTCTGTGCTACAGAAAATACAGTAAACTCTTTCGTATCTGGCATTCTATTATCCAGAACTCTCAAATATCCAGCATGTTAACCATAAGTGTATTTTAGTTTTGTTTTCCATAAGTGCAGCAGAGTGAAAGTAAAAACAAATAAATACAGCAAATGCAGTATAAGTTTACAATGTACAATAACACTGTTGGTTAGTAAAGTAGTCAGCAAACTTTTTGTTGTTGTTTCTTCATAGCTAATTGTGTTTTTCTTTAGAGTTCTGCATTGCTAGGTATAACTCCATAGTGTCTAGAATATTTGAATATCTGGCAACCTCCCAGTCCCAGGGCTGCCAGATATGAAGGACTTTACTGTACTTCACAATAGAACTGAGTTCATTTCAGCTCATTTCCACTGGTGTGAATCACTGGAATAAGAACTTCAGGATGTGACCATTGTTAGATAGAGCGCTGGAGGTGGGCAGAGCACTTTAGACAGGGAAAATAAGAGAAGAAATGTGATAATATGAGCGCTGCCGGCTTTGACTGGGGCTACAGCCCAGGGTGATGTGCTGATGAGGGCACATTTTATACATCCCATCTGACCTTACCCACAGCCAAACAGCAGGACTTTATGTAAGTAGGGAAACAGTCCAGGATTTGAGTTCCTGCTATCACTTCCTTAACCCAGAGGCCTCTCTGACCTTGAGGCTCCTCTTCCTGACTCCTGTGGGGCAGAGTGTGTGCAACCCCAACAAAGCTGGGGCCAGGATTCCTGGGGGCTCAACCCCCAACCTTGTTGTGATCACCTAGGACAGGGGCTAGAGCATCCCCACTCCAGGGTCCTCCTTCCACATTGAATGTTTCCCTAACCCACTGAGGATTGCGTATAGTTCAAAGGAAATATAATTGATTAAATAACCAAGTTTAAAAAAAGAGAATAAGAAAAACTGAAAAAGTGAATGGAAAACACACTACACTGCTCTGTGGCACAGAGACTCACAAACAGCACCACAAACAGCACTCTGGGATAGCACAGCAGCTCACAATCTGATCCCTATAGGCCCCGGCCTTCCTTCTCAGGGCCTGGCTGTGCAGATCAGACACTTGGCCCATTTCCATGTTACCGCAGACCCGCTTAGGGTTGATCTTCCATGGTTTTGTTTCACATATGCACGAAACGGCGCTTTCTGAGGTCAACGTTGTCCTCGGAACTCCTCGCGAGCGACGAGGATTAAGGAAGGTCGACGGGAGAAATGCTCCCTTCAGCCCTCTTCCATGAGGATAGCCCTAGCTGTCTACCTCTGATAAGTCAATTTTAGCTACGTATCAGGCAGTCGACTGCTGTGTCTAGTGCAGACATAGCCTTGCTCTGGGTGACAGGACGGAGTCCTCCTGTGCTGGGCCTCTACCCAGGTGCCCCCTCCCCATGGCTCTGTCTGGAGTTCACTATACCCTGCTCCAGCCTGCTCCAGCCCGTTCCTCTCTCTGCTGTGCTGCTTCCAGCTCCTGGGCTGCCTCTCTGGTCCCTTTGGCAATGTGGCTGCAGCCCTGCTCCAAGCATAGATATCTCCCTTCTGTGCTGTGTCTCTGGCTGCAGCTCTCCCGCCCCAGCACGGCTCTGCTCTCTGCATTGTGTCTTTGGCTCTCCCTGGCTGGCATGGCTCTGCTCCCAGCTCAGCTCAGGCACATGTTGTCTCCTTAGCTTAGCCCCACTCCCTCTGACCCAGGAAATGTAGCTGACACAGAAGACAAGACTGGCACCAAACTCTCCTCCCTCCCTCATTGGTTTACTCACCCTGGCAATCAGGCTGACCAGGAGGGCTGGACTCTTCCCATTGTTCCTGGTCATTGTCAGTCTCGGGATCCTGATTTCTTTAGGTTACCATATTTGAACGGTCAAAAAAGAGGACACCCCTGCAAGGGCATGTATCTGTATCAGTATTTACCAATGCAGAGTGTAGCAGTGTGTTATATAACACATATTATCTTATATTTTATCGTAAGGACCAACACACCCCCACACACCCACACACAGACAACAGAGCCCCCTCTTCTCTCCCTCACCCCACTGCTCGATACTTACCCAAGCTCTGACAGGCTGTGGCTACAGTTCCAGCCAGGATAAACCTTCAGCCCCTCTCCCATGCCTGGTGTCAACTGCCAGGAAGGGGAGGCTGCCAGGATCCTCCTCCCCTCCACAGGTGCCCTCACCTGCACCAAACCAGGGAGGGTGCACAGTGTGGTGCTGCAGGGGGCAGCCACCTCCTGCCCAGGCAGGCAGAGGGAAGGACTGAGGGAGGACCTGGTATGTTGCAGGAGCCTGGGTACCAGGAACCCATACACCTCACCACCCCTGCCTTTGTGGGGTTTGTGGTCTGAGGCTAGTTTCTGTGAGCCCCTATATTCTTTCAGCAAGAGTTCTGCACCCAGCTATACTATGTCTGCCTGGGTTCCCTTGTTTGTGTATCCTGAGAAGCATGTGGAAGATCCCGGGGGAGGATTCATGGGGGATGAGTTTGTAGAGTTCCTCTCAGAGCTGTTTGGGGAAGAACTTGAGTATATCCTTAAATTCCTGGGTAACCTGTGTAACCCTTCTATTAATGCCAGGTGCCTGCCAGAAGGGCCCGGTTCAGGTCCTAGGGGTTTTCTGTCAATGATGAAACCAACCAGCTTGAGCCCCCACCCAGTGGCCTGGGACAATCTCACCCCACTGGCTGGGTGCCTGTAAGGCAGTTCTTCCCCTCGTGCAAGCACAGAGTCTAAGACAGAAACAGCTTGTTTAATAACAATAACCTAACCTGAGTTTACACAGTGACATATGCAATATATCTAAACAAAGGGGAGATAAAACCCCTTTAACAAGGTACCATCCCAATACTTTATGGAACCAAGTCTCTTGCTGAGGGCTCTTTGCCTTTATCCCACACACATTTATAGGGTGTACCTCTCACGGTGCAGTCCAAGACCCAGAGTCCACAGATACATCACCATGGCAATGCTAGCTGCCCACTTGTCCGCAGCTTCCCACTGACTGCCACCTGCTGGCTGCTGGCTGCTCCTCACACCGGCTGTCCGCGAGTCGCACCGTCCGCTGCTCCTCCTACCGGCCATCCACTGGTTGCACCGTCTCCTGCTTCTCCTACCGCCGTCCACCCATCTGCTGTGGGTCTGGCCTGAGGCAAAACCCTGCGATTTCAGCTCTTGGTAACCTCAACTGCCACTCTGTGATTTCAGCTCTTAATAGCTACCAAAGTAGAATCTCATAAAAAATACAAGTATCAGAGTGGTAGCCGCGTTAGTCTGTAGCCCACACAAGCTTATGCTCCAAAATATCTATTAATCTATAAGGTGCCACAAGACTTTTTGTTATAAAAAACACAAACACTTGCACCCAGCTCTGCCTTTCAACAGGCAAGGAAGACTAATCAAACTAGGCTTACAACTATATGGCTAAAGCATAAGCAGGACTAAGACACTCAACTAACTGATTCAACTAGTACCACTCCCATACAGCTTTGGAACAGGGGAGCCCTGTGCCATCCATGTCTTAGATAGTTATGATGACTGCCCTGTCCCCCACAACGACTTCAAGCATGGGTGAGGTTTCACAATTCTTAGACTGGGTGTTGGCATAAATTGTGATTTTACAACAATGTGTTTACACTAAACAAAACCCCATTACATCCTTGCTACCCATCAGGGGTTGTTTGCAAGGTATCACATATGCACACCTTTGCATTCTCATGCAAATGATCTCTGGGAGACACATTCCTCCCAGCCTTCAATAGCATTGAGTTCCTGCTGGCACATTCCTCACATCGTGGTGTGGGTTCATCTTTGAGTTCTTTATAGTAGGTGGTGTTGGAGAGTTGTCCCATGGCCTCATTAATGTAGTAATCAGGGTTGAGGATTACAATGGAAACACTATGTCTTCCGGAGTGATGGTTTTGATGGCTAGATTTCAGGGACTGAATAGCGGCGGTGGAGAAATTGTGGTGGATGTGGTGACTGTTAACGATTTCAGTCAATTTTTCTTTGAGCAATTGCTGTAATCGAGTATTGTATTATTGGCTCTGTGGTACCTAGTCAGATGATCTTGTTCTGATTGTAAGTGAGGAAGTGGTAATTATGAGCAGTACAGTCAATTCCAGTGCTAGAAAAACTGTGCTGGAACTCAAGTCCTGCCAGCAGTGCTAGGTGCGGTATCCCAGGGGGCGGGGGGAAGGTGCTGGAACCCTCTTCCGGTGCGTTCCTCCAGAAACAAAGCCCTGGTCAATTCTTTGAGGGAGACACGGCAGAAGAATTCTCCTAATTCTCTATCAGATTCTGTAGTAAGGCAGTTCAGTCCCTTGGAGTATAAATAATTCAGCGTCAGTTAGAGATAGTCTTGGTAAAATGTTGTTCAGCTATTGGATAGTATTAATGTTGTAGATACAGGTTCCTTGCTTTCTCCCAGAGGCGATGTGCTGGGGGCTGTGGATTAGTCGTAGCTGGTTCCACTTCCATGACAGTTGTTTTGGATTTCTTGCATGATTTCCAAGTAACTTTCCTAGTTTTTTTTTTTCTTATAGTGTGTGGGAGGAGGTGATGATTTCCTGTTTGAGCTGGTTCCTGCTAGAACATCTGAGGTGCAATAAATGGTTCCTTAGTTTTTTTGAAGTCCATCTGCAGAGCTGTGCAACCGATTTGGAATTATATCTAGTCACCAGAGGGTTATGATGTCAAGATGTCTGGAGATATTTTGTCTTGAATTTGCTCAGGAAGTAAATGTCACTCTTGTTTGCTTCCTTTTTCTTCATTTTGTAGAGTTTCTACTTCAGCCAGCAAAATTCATTATTTTCCATTATTACGTGCAGTGTTATTGTAGTTGTCTTATTCTCCAAGTATTAAAAAGACAAATTGGATGAGATGATGGATGCATTTTGGACCAATGTCTGTTAGGGAGGGTCACAAGCTTTTGAACATACACAGAATTGATCCTCTGATTAATTTTTCTGATAATGATTCTCAGCCTTGCTGAGGGTCGATTAGGGGGATCACATTTTTAAGAGAAAACATAGTTTTCACAAAATAAAAAAAAATTATTGGGAAAATAAGAAAAAATGTGTTTTGGGTTCAGACTTCCAAGATGTCTTTAGTCCGTCAAGATGAACTGAAATGTTCCCTCTCAGATCAGCTTGACATCTAAACTGCATCCACCTAAGCTGCTACAAAGCCTCAAGGCTGTTGTAGTTCAGGCAATGGACTCATTCTTCCCAGTTGGACTGAGTCCCTGTTCCAAACTACAGTTTCCAAGATGCACAGAGGTCTTCCCTTTAATTGAAGTGCCATGCAGAGTCATGAGAGTCCTGCAATTCCACATGTGAGCTGTAATCCACCTCGGAAGTCTAGCCCATAGAAGAGAATGGGGGAACCCTAGCTACAATTCTTCTAAGGCTGACTCAGGTGTGCTCAGTCCAGTGGTAAACCAACCTAAATGGAACATTTCAAGTCAGTTTGACCGATTGGAACAAACATGTTTCAATCTTTCCAAATGGAAATTCTTCAGATTTCAGATTAAGATAAATGTATCAAGATCAGAATTTTCCACAGGGTAGAAATCCTGATTTTCTGGTCAGCTCTCTTCAGGACACAGCACATCACTACTCTGTAAGATGGCAAGGAATTGGCTCCTCTTACTGCCCCATTCTCTTCCCACAGGCCCTCCAGATCCTGATTGGGCTGATGCACATTGGCTTTGGCAGCGTCTCTGCAGTTTTCTTCGGATACTACATTCCCATCTCTGTTATTGGAGGGTACCCCTTCTGGGGAGGACTTTCTGTGAGTACAATACATGGAAGTATTTTTGAAATGATAGCATGGCCACACAGATAAATAATCATTGTCTGTCGTTAATGCTCTGCTCATCAGTGAGCTCTGCCATGATGCATATAAGATAAACAGATGGCAAAATGGACACATTGAGGAACGTAATGAATTCTCTGAACATGAGTGAAATAAGCCTCATAAAATGCTAGTGAGTTAAATATTGTAAAACGGGGAACCTGAGGCATGAAAGGACTAATAGAAGCACCAAAGATAGAGCAGTTGAATTGTGGCAGAAATGAATATAGAATCCAGATTTCCTGATTCCTTCTCATATACTTCGAACTTCCTGTGTGTATCAAACAACTATGTAGATTGTGACTGTGGTTCATAAGTACCTTGCTGCCAAAAGCAGCCCACAAAGGGAAAGAGGCAGCATATGTCCATTCTAGGAACCTACAGCAGATTTCACTCCACTGGGATATGGCAGAATATTAATCCATTTAAACAGACCCACCTCTTAGTCTGCTTCTACACTTGCTGCTGTCACTTGGGAGATCATGGGCCCATCACGTTTTCTGACCCATTTCCTGCCATTGCTCATTAGTCTGTTGTCCTGCATCATGCAGTGCCTGGGACAGGCTTCAAAAACACCTTCCCCATTTGCCACTTTAGCCACCCCCAGCAAAACCCACCCACCCACACTTGAAGGACAGTTGCCTTCCACCAGCTACCAGCCCTGAGTGCCATTTTCACAATGCCTACTGCCCCCCTGCGCCTGTTCTACATGTCGGGTGTCCTGACTTCTCGTTTTGAAAATCTGCTCAGCCTATTCACCGGAGCTGTCATGCTGGGCTGCTGTTGCAGGCCAAGCTGCTGTGGAGTCCCTGCCTCAGCCCCACTACTGGCCAATCTTGGCACACGGACATACGTGAAGTCATTTGTTGTGCATGTCTGCCTACTGGGCTGATAACAAGGCACAGGCCTTTGTAAGGCCACTGTCAGGGCACTCTAGCATAGTAGACTGGTCAAGGCTCAGGACTCTGTCCCTTTGCACTTCCCCTGGCTGAACTGGGCCTTGTTAAATTTTATCTAGACTGTATTGGGGGTGGGGAGGGAGGAGGAACATTGGCTGATCAGCAGAAGGGCAAAGGTTCCAAAGCAGGGGCTATTCAACTGTCGGACAAAATAGTAACTGCCCCACCAAAGAAAGCAGAGTGTGGAGGTGACAGCAGGTGGTTCTGTAGGATTGAACTGAGGCATGTCAGCACAGAGGGAAGGCTGAGGAGGACAGCACTGGAATAGCAGGGGCCTGGGTAGGTCAGCCTTGAGACGCACAGATCCTCAGATACCTTGGCAGTGGGAGTACTATGGAATCTTGATAGGCAGAGACATAGTCAGGAGATAGCAGAGCTGCGCTGGGCTGAAGGTGGAGTGAGGAAACTGGTGGTATATTGAGCTCTTCTCAGGACCATCCAGTCACTGGTCCTTTATTTCTGGGGAGAGGAGCAAGAACTCAGTTGTCAGAAAGGAGTAAAAACTCAAAAGGAGAAGAGAATAGGAGGAGAATCTGTGGGAAAGCGTTACGGCCTGGGTGTCACCTTAACTGAAAGGATTGACGTGAATCTGGTGGCACCATTATAAGATGGAAACTGCTCTGCAGCCCTGGAGGTAATTATTATGACTGCTCCTGCTGATCCAAGTGTCATTCTTTGACCTTGTTCCCCCTCCCACACAACCTGTCTGAAAGCCACAATCTTTCCTGTGAGTGTGAATGATGATTTTTTCTTTCCTGGGCAGTTCATCATTTCTGGATCCCTCTCAGTTGCAGCTGAGAATCATCGCAACACCTGTCTGGTGAGTTTCCAGGGACAGTTTCCTTCCCTTTCCTAACGTGGGAGATTTTATAGTTCAGCTCTGCATCACTCAGGGCACTATGTAGGAAGAATGGTTGATGGGAAAAAACACAGAGCTTGTTGATCAAGACAATGGAGAAGGAATATTGGACAGGGAAAAAGTGGGTGAGGGAATGTCATTTATTAGATCAACATCTCTTGGAACGTGTGGCAGAGAGGAAGAGAGGTGAGATAAATAAGGAGCTGGCGGAGAAATGGGGATGCATTAAACTTCTCCTTGCTGTCTGCCTCAATATTCATAGCAGCAGCTTGTGGCTCAACAACCACCTTCAATTAAGAATCCAATAAAAAGAAGTTCAATAGAAATTAGAGCTGCCAAATGCAGCTGAACTGTCAGCCAGGCTACCGGGAAGAAGAGAAAAACAAAATGTCTAGCAATCCTGAAAAAAAAAATGGAATTTGGAAAAATTAAAATAGCCAGAACTGTATTCAAAATAGTGAAGAGAAGTGAATTTCAAACCAGGCTCCTACTGAGCAAAGAAATAAGGGTATATGTACATTTAATGGGAGCTTGACCCATTCAAGGTCTATCTCCTGGAATTCGATTTTGCACATCTGGTAGAGATGTGTGAAACTGCTCTCTCTGTAGGGTGACCATCCATCCCATATTGGGCGCGATGGTCCCATATTTGTGATGCCAAAAAGGCGCCCCTACTTATTTTTTAAAAGGGGTGAATGGTCCCATATTTGGGCCATCCCTCCACGACCTTTTCTGCCAGCAGCTGCGCAGGCACAGCTGCTGGCAGGAGTCACTTACCTGAGCCTCAGGAAAGCGTGGGCAGCTGCCGCTTCCCCAGGCTCAGGGAGTGCCAGGGGCTGCCGCTTCCTGGGACTCCTGGGGATTGCTGGCAGCTGTGGCTTCCCTGGGGCTCCAGAGGAGAGCTGGTGGATGTGGCTTCCCCAGGACTCCTGAGGATCACCGGCAGCTGCCACTTTCCTGGGGCTCCCAGGGAGCACCAGCAGCTGCCGCCTCCTTCCCAGCTCCCTGGGGCTTGGAGGAGCCATGCCTCCCCCCATATCTCCCTGTCCCATATTTGGGATAGGGAGATATGGTTGTTCAATCTCTCTGGGGTCTGCAGTCAACCCCCTGTACTCCTGCTCTTGCCAGGAGTAAGGGAGGTTGATGAGAGATCAACCAAAACACCCAGCTCTTTCTCCTCCACTGTCACTTCCAACTGATAAATCTTGTTTACTGCAAAAATGCTTGTTGTTAGCCCTTAAATGCAAGGCCTTGTACTTTACAGTATTAAGTACCACCCCTTTTCGACTACTTCAGTTTGCAAAGTCATCCAGATCTTCTTGTACTGTGTTTCCGCCCCCTTCGGCATTGACAATATCTCCCAACTTTGCGTCAGCTTCAGATATTATTAGCACGCTCCCACTTTTGGTGCAAAGGTCAGTAATAAAAATGTTAAATGAGGATGATCCCGTGACTGCTCCCTGAAGAAACTTCACCAGTAGCTTCCTCCTGTCTTGTGAGTTTACCTTTCAGTATGACCAGCTGTACTCTCCCCTTTGATCTGTTTCTCATCCACTTTCAGTTCTCAGATCAAGCCCCATCTTGTCTGATTTAACTAATCATTTCTCATGTCGAACTGTATCAGATGCCTTATTCACATCCAGATAGGATAGATCTACTGTGCTTCCTTCGTCTAAAAAATAAATCTCAAAGAAAAAAAATTAGTGACTTTCTCATCACCTCTTGAATAAACCAACTGAAAGAACTGTAGAAAAGTCTACCATTCTTTCTACAATGTAGGTTACTTAGGCTTTGTCTGCACTGCAGGTGTAAAGTGCTGATGGTGACAGGGCTGCTCACAGTGTGCTGCAGGGAAACTGTCCATGCTGGGAGCTGGCAGTGCAATAGTATGACCACACTAGAGAAACTTGGAGTGGTTTTTGAAATGGGTGCTGTCTGTGCAGCTTTCCCAGAGAGCACCACTTCCTCTCCTGCATCTGAGGCTTGTGGAAGGCAGGGGTGGGCTCAGAGGCATCCTCGGTCCTGTCCTAATGCCCCGTGAAGTATCACTTCTGGTCCCAGGAACCCCTGTGTTTTTGTCTACACTTAGTGCCCTCCTCCAATGGTTTTTGTGCCGAGTGTTCTGCCTCTTAGGTGTGCAGGAAAAGATCTCACCACTATATTTCTTAAGCTACAGAGCACAATGAAGAGTCAGATGCTGATCTTGTCATGAGCAGTAGCTGCAACATAAGATGTCTTGTGGCATTCATGGATGTTCTGACCATAGTGGAAAGCCACTTTTAGGCTGGAAAACAAGCATTGAGTGGTGGGATCACATCATCATGCAAGATTTGGAGGCTGAGCAGTGGCTGCAGAAATTTTGGATGAGGAAAGTCACTTTCATGGGTTTGTGTGATCAGCTCACCCTTACTCTACAATACAAGGACACAAAAATTACTATGGAAGTTGGATATTCCAGAGAGCCACCAATCAATTTGGACTGGGAAAGTATTGGACTTATGTCAATGAAATCATGCAGGGCTATCAGTCTCATCCTGACTGTGACTTTCATAGAATCATAGAACAATAGAGCTGGAAGAGACCTAAAAAAGCCATCAAGTTCAGCCCTCTGCCCTAAGCAGGACCAAACCCATCAGATCAGCCCACTCAGGGCTTTGTCGGGGTGAGACTTGAATACCTCCAGGGACAGAGACTCCACTACTTCCCTGGGCAGACCATTCCAATTCTTCACCACCCTCCCAGTGAAAAAGTTTTGCCTAATGTTCAACCTGGACCTTCCCAACAGCAACTTGAAACCATTGTTCTGTGTTCTGCCATCTGTGACCACTGTGAACAGCATCTCTCCAGCCTCTTTGCAACCTCCCTTCAGTAAGTTGAAGGCTGTTATCAAGTCCCCCCTCAGTGTTCTCTTCTGCAGACTAAACAGTCCCAATGCCCTTAACCTTTGTCGCAATGTTCATGAAATTGTGGAATGTCTTTGCATATCAGGGCTTACCTAACTTTGGAGGGGTGATAGATAGCACACATATTCCAATTTGAACTACTGACTAGCTCCCAGCCTCTGAGAACATTAATCAGAAGGAATATTTCTCCATGGCTCTCCAGGCACTTGTGGATCACTGTGAGCATTCCACAGACATTAACACAGGCCAGTTCAGAAAGGTGCGTGATGCTCACATCTTTCAGAACACTGGCTTGTTCAGAACAAAAAGCAGTCAAGTAGCACTTTAAAGACTAGCAAAATAGTTTATTGGGTGAGCTTTCGTGGGACAGACCCACTTCTTCAGACCACAGCCAGACCAGAACGGACTCAATATTTAAGGCACAGAGAACCAAAAACAGTAAGCAAGGAGGACAAATTAGAAAAAGATAATCAAGGTGAGCAAATCAGAGAGTGGAGGGGTGGGGGGCAGGTCAAGAGTTAGATTAAGCCAAGTATGCAGACGAGCCCCTATAGTGACTCAGAAAGTTCCCGTCCCGGTTTAAACCATGTGTTAATGTGCCGAATTTGAATATAAAAGCTAGCTCGGCTGCTTCCCTTTCCAGAACGGTGCAATAATTCTTTTTCAGTAACATACATACCTTTAGGTCATTAATAGAATGCCCCATTCCATTAAAACGTTGACTAACTGGTTTGTGGATCTGGAGTGTTTTGATGTCTGTTTTGTGCCCATTAACCCTTTGTCTAAGGGAGTTAGAAGTCTGTCCAATATACAAAGCATCTGGGCATTGTTGGCACATGATGGCATATATGATGTTAGTAGAGGAGCACGAGAAAGTGCCCGTGATTCTGTGAGTAACCTGGTTAGGTCCAGTGATGGTATTTCCAGAGAAGATATGTGGACAGAGCTGGCAGCGGGCTTCGTTGCAGGGAAAGGTTCCAGGACTGGTATTCCTGGGGTATAGACTGTGGCAGTTAGTGAGGATCCTCATAAGTTTGGGAGGTTGTCTGTAGGAGAGAACAGGCATGTCACCCAGGGCCTTCTGGAGTGTAGCATCCTGATTAAGGGTTGGTTGTAGGTCTTTAATAATTCGTTGTAGTGGTCTGAGTTGGGGGCTGTAGGTGATGACCAGTGGTGTTCTGTTCTTGGCTTTTTTGGGCTGATCTTGGAGTAGCTGGTCTCTGGGTATTCATCTGACCCTGTCGATTTGTTTTTTTACTTCTCCTGGTGGGTAATTCAGGTTTATGAATATTTGGTAAAGATCTTGTAGTTTTTGGTCTCTGTCAGTTGGATCAGAGCAAATGCGATTGTATCTAAGAGCTTGACTGTAAACAATGGATCTAGTCACGTGTGCAGGATGGACGCTAGAAGGGTGTAGATATGTATAGCGATCAGTAGGTTTTCGGTACAGTGTGGTACTTATCAGGCCATCCTTGCCTAGTACTGTAGTGTCCAGGAAATGCATCTGTTGCATGTTGTAATTGAGGCATAAGTTGATGGTGGGGTGTAGATTGTTAAAGTCTCTGTGGAATTCTTCTAGAGTCAGGAAACTGCAAGCATGGACTTTCTTCTAGGATCAGAAGATCACTGTAGGGAGGAGAAGTCAAAAAAGGGATTCTGATCCTGGGAGACTCTGCTTCTCTCTTAATATCATGGCTCATGAAGTTATACAGTGCAGCCTTCACATGAGAAGCTGGACCTGATCATTGATAATATTCCTATGCTTATAAAGCTTCATGCTGTACCATACATAATATTTGTGAAGGATGAAAGGGTCACTCAGAACTAGACCTCTGAGGCTCAGCACCTGGAGGCTGAGTTTGAGCAGCCTGAGACCTGGGTTATTAGAGGGGCACTGCATGAAGCTGCAAGGATCAGGAATGGCTTGAGGCAGCAATTTGATGCTGAAAGCCAGTAGTATTTGTTGCCATGCATAGAAATGGTGCCAGTGGGTGACTGTGATTGGTACATATGATGCACTGACTGGAAAAGTGCCTGTTGCTTTTCTGGGGTGTGCTTTCATGTAATGGACTAAAGATTGCTTTCAAACCCCCAAAATTAATTTTCATCAGTAAAACTTTTGTCACTGGGGGAAGGCGCAGTGGTTTTTTCTGACCCCCAAATGACAATAGTGTTACCAATGAAAGTCCAGTGCAGACAGAGCCTGGAGCTTGCAGTTTGGGAGTGGGAGATGGACAATGTCCTCTCATGCCCTCTACCTCAAACTCTGACTATGGGGCTGAAGCATTCCAAAACACGTAAGTGGGCTGGTTCTTATTTAAGCAAACCTGTTCTTTGCCTGACCTTCTGCACATCTCTTTCAGGTGAAAGGAAGCCTGGGAATGAATATCACCAGTGCCATCTTCTCAGCCATTGGGATCATTCTTTTGCTAACAGAGCTGATTATCAATGTGCTACATTACAGCCATGAGTATGAGTCACATATGTCGTTGGTAAGTGGCCAGACTCAGCCATAGAACCATCGAACTGTAAGGCTAGAGGGATCTCAAGAAGTTGTCCAGCCTATTCCCCTGCACTGAGGCTGGGTGGAGTCTCCCTGGACCATTCCTAAGAGGTGTGTGTAAGATACCACACCATTGGTTGGGACAACCAATGTAGTCAGATGGCTGAGTGTGTTTTCGGTTGAAGTGCTGTCCCAGCTCTGTGCAGGTAGCAGAGGCAACGAACTTCAATTAAACTGCCCAATAAATCCATAGACAGTTTTCAGCAAGGGCACTTGGCCAGGTTTATTGTCAATGGAGCATGGTAATAGCACCTGGCCACTTCTATGACAACACTAACCCATGTATGTTTGTGACAATGGAAGCAGCTCAGTCATTGGCAGGATGTTCCATTACTCTCCAGGCTGGCGAAAGCCACTATCTCTTGTATACAGCTTTGTACACTAGTATAAACAAGCTACATTTTCACCCCTGATGTACCACAGTGACACCCTGTAATGTATTAGCATGACACCCATGGTTTAGTCAGATCATTTCTATTTATCATGCTATCATTCTGACCTTGTCTTTTGGACAAGTCACTGCAGGGGAGCTGACAGCCTCACCAGGCCCCTAAGCAAGACCGGAGGGTGGGTGCTTTGGGGTCCCAGAAAGGATGAGGTGTATGGCAGAATGGGCTGGGCTGGGGCAGCCAGTCTTCAGCACTGCCTGGGCTGCAGCACACCCCTACTCCAGCCCTCAATGCTACCTGGAGTGCGGTGCTCTGGCAGTGATTTAAAGAGCATGGGGCTCTGGCCACTGCCGCTGCCATAGTAGCCCTGGCTCCTTTGACTCACCAGGCTCCAGGACAATTGTCCCTTTGATCCCCACCACCAGGCCTGGGTCAGTGAGTTCCTGTGTTCTGTGGGGAACAGGCTGGTAGCAGGGTATTCTGATACCACCTTTCTGGAATGAGCTTGTGTAAGTGCTCTGTATTTAGCCCCTCTTAGAAACAGGTGTTTCTGCCATGTCAGCCATATGCATGCAAATTTTGTGAGAAGCGCCTGCCTCTTGCTAACAACCCAACTTTAGTTCATACCAGCAAAATTTTAGCCACTTTACCTCCGATGTCATACCAGGCCCCTAATACATGGGCTTATGTTTCAGGCCCTCTTCCTGCTGCAGCCAGGTGCTATGAATTGTCCCAAGCCTTTGATCCCATTGCAGAAACTATCCATGTGTTCAGCTCCAGACGTTCTGATTTGGTTCTGCTCGATAAAACCGGTGTCAAAATTCCTTCCAGTGACAAAAAAGCAGGTGGGAGTTTTGACTCTGGCCTACGCAGCACCTAGCACAACAGCAGCCTAGTTCACAAATGGGGTTTCCAGTTGCTATCAAAATAGAAATTAATAACAATCCCTGTCGATTTCTTCAGAATTGGACCCAAATGTCTGATTTACGTGCTTTTATCCCCACTTTTCACAGCTGGGGACACTGAGGCAGAAAGCAGTGAAAGCATGTGCCCAAAGTAAAAAGCATGCCAGTGGCAGAGCTTGGAAATGAACCCAGTTCTTCTGAGTTGTAGTCCCATAGGCCACCCTGCCTCCCTAGGCTCAGGCTGAAGGAGCCTCTATCTTGAGAATTGCTACATCTCAGGGAAGCAGGTCCCTGTAGACACAGAAGAAAAAGAGTCCTGTGATGTCCCCACAATGGTGTGGCTCAATGCCTCACAATTACACCGGTACTAAATAATGTGAGGAAGATAATTCTGTGTGACGACAGAGGGAGAAGGACCAGGCCTGGATTTCTGCATCCTCCAAATCGGAGTCTCCAGTGAGTCACCTCCTAGTAATTCTGAGCAGTCATGAGTAATTAGCATCCATTGGTTTTGTGCTCTCCAGGGCGCTGCAAAGGGGACCGCAGTCATGCTGCTCTTGTTGACCACGCTGGAATTCTGCATCGCTGTCTCAACCTCACATTTTGCGTCGCAAGGCCTCTGCTACTCCCCGAACACTGTGAGTCTTTCTGCTCTCAAGCAGGACTTCAGTCCAAGCATGCAGTCAGATGCAGGGTAGCTGTTTGCCTGCAAGAAATTTCCTCTGTGATGGGAAGAACATCCCTGGTGAACTGCCTCAGTAGCCATCAGGGATGGTGAGAGGGAGGCAGTGATGTGGGAAAGCAAAAGCCCCTCATTTTGGCTAATTGAATATTTGGTGAAGTTGTTTTTAATGGGAAATTGGGGCTTTAAATCTATGCGGATTTTAGCAGAAAGCCCCAGCTTTTGTTGCTATTTTGCCAAAACATGGAACACGTAAAAACAAACTATTTAGACTCTGCATGGCACAATGACACCTGATTGCAGCTATAGTACAGCTGCTGCATGCTCCCAATTTCCTCTGTAGGACGTGTTTGCTATCTGGACAATCGCTCCATTGTTCCATGGCTGGGGACACTGACGCCTCCCCCCCACCCATACCAACGAGGGAAAAGTGGCAAATCATAGGAAGTATGAGGCTCCCAAAATACAACTTCCAGGAGGCACCATGATTCCATGTTGGATCAAAACATTTCAGCAGTTGATACATTTTTGTTGGCATTCTAGGTGGAGGAGATAGCTCTGTTTTGCAACCCTTTTTGTCCTCGATTTCTGAGCAAGCTGTTGACATCCCAATCCTTAGGCATGGAATTCCCACCAGGCACAGACAGTCCTTACTCCCTCGGGGGATGAAATGTTTTGAGGGCATGCCCAGAGTCTCTTGTACCCCACCCATACCTGACCAGGGGTCAGTATCTTCCAGATCATCACCAGCTGCTGTGTTGTACACCAGCTGCCTGGTCTAGCATAGAACCAGCCATGAAATCATGATGCTGTAAACTGCTAGTAACAAGGTGGCTGCCCCAATCTGGCCCTACAAGGGTTAAAACCAAGCAAGGGAAGCTGAGCCGTAGGCACCCACAGGTGCAGCTGCAGTTAATTAAAGCACACCAGACCAGGGAAGAAGAATCTGCTGAAAGGAGCTTGAGGGGAAAGGCTGGCTGCCTAGAGGGCAGGACAAGTAGCCCTAGGAAGGGTCCTGTTATGTCTGGCCCTGGGAGGAGAGAGCTTGGGGCAGGAGCAAAAGGTCCTGGGGCTGTGGGGAGGCAGCCCAGGGAAGCAGGTGCTCTTAGAGTTGGAGAGGGGCAGTGAGGTGCTGTTGCTAAAGGGAACCTGGGTTGGTACCTCAGATAGTAGATTGCCCCTAAGTCCCCTTTCTCTCTCCCCTACACTTGCCAGTGATGAAGGCAGCCAGGACAGACTGGACTGAGGACTGCAGTGGGCCCCTGAGGCGAGTGACAAGACAGCAGCGTGCTGCTCTGTTGGGAAAGGGAAGAGACAATAGCACTGGGGTTCATAGAGCAGTGCCTCATGGTGGATGCTGTGGATAAGGACTGACATGGGACCAGACAGGGAGTGGAATAGAAGTGACAGCAGTAAGACCCAACTAGTAGAGGGCACCCTGCAGAGAAGAGGGGGCTCACCAGAGCTAATTCCAAGAGCAAACAGCAGGAGGTGCTGTGGAGGTGGGTTGAATCCCATCACTGCTGTTAAAACTGCAAATCCCTCTCCTGAAACTGCCAATGTGGATGTTCCCTCCAGGGATAATGTTTCTTGCCAGAGAGCATAATAAATGAGCCCTTGTTTGGGGACACCTCACTGCAGTTATAGCTGACCTTCCCAAAGGCCGGCTGCCTCCCTCCCAGTCAGCAGTTCTCAGGGCCGTTCCTCTGCACACCTTGGCATAGCAAAGGGAGGAGTTGAGGTAAAGGCCTCGTTGACCTGTAGCTGGTCTCTCTCACACCAATGTTTTCTCAAACTGTTATAATATATGAAAAAAGATTCTAAATTTTCCACAAATATCTTTGAGGTTTTTGTCAGCAATTAGAATAAAAAAAATTGACAAAACCCCAACGATATCAATTCGGAAATGCTGCCGTGGTGCCTGATAGGGATTGAAGTTTTGAATGCTCCATGTTGCTGTTTTCTGATGTAGGCCAGGTTCCATCATCCCATGATGCACCATTGTTTCCCCTCTTGGTGAGCGGAGCTTGTTGCGTCCTGGGAATCCCTGGCCATGATGTGTCATGGGAAATACAGTCTACCTTGTGGGCCTGAACTATTGCAAAGAATTGGGACTCCAGGCAGCCATGCTGCACTGGCCACGAGGGTCTCCAAACTGATATCTTTTGGTTGTCAGATATTCACTTTTTTGACGAAAATTTTAATTTTTCCCAGGAACCTGGATAATTTGCATGAAACAATTGAATTAGACAGAAAAGTTTGGGAGGTTGGTGGAGAAGGGTGTTTGTGTGTATTTTTTTTTTTAAGTCTGCTTTTTGACAGGAAATTTTCAGCCAGCAGCACAGGCAGCCATTCTCTCACATAGGCTACGTCTACACGTGAAGCCTACATCGAAATAGGCTATTTCGATGAATAACGTCTACACGTCCTCCAGGGCCGGCAACGTCGATGTTCAACTTCGACGTTGCGCAGCCCGACATCGAAATAGGCGCAGCGAGGGAACGTCTACACGCCAAAGTAGCACACATCGAAATAGGGATGCCAGGCACAGCTGCACACAGGGTCACAGGGCGGACTAGCGCTTCCGGGGCAACAGCTAGCCGCTCCCTTAAAGGGCCCCTCCCAGACACACTCAGCCTGCACAGCACGCGGTCTGAGGAGCCATAGGCACACAGACCCCGGGCGCCGCAGTCATGGACCCCCAGCAGCAGCAGCAGCAGCAGCAGCAGCCAGAGGTCCACCCAGCCCTCCCGGCAGAAGCAGGGCTTGCCCTGCTCCATGCCATGCGGGAGGCAGCTGAGCACCTCCTTGCTACACCGGAGGAGGAGCTGCCCCCAGGGCAGCAGGGCTCAACCCCTAACCCTGCAGCACCCCGCCCCTCCCCCCGGCCTCACACGCCGGCGGCTGTGGAGCTACCCCACCAGCACCAACTGGTGGAAGCGGCTGGTGCTTGGGGAGTGGGACGACGACCGCTGGCTCAGGAACTTCAGGATGAGCTGGCAGACATTTATGGAGCTGTGCCAGTGGCTCACCCCCGCACTCAGGCACCAGGACACGGCCATGCAGCGTGCCCTCATAGTGAAGAAACGGGTCGGCATCGCTGTCTGGAAGCTGGCCACTCCCAACAGCTACCGATCTGTGGGACAGCAGTTTGGTGTCGGCAAGGCCACCGTCGGGGCTGTCCTCATGGAGGTAAGAGATCCCACGGGGGGAGGGCAGGGCAGGGGAGGGGGGCCCGGGCAGAGGAGGGCAGGGGAGGGGAGGGGAGGGGAGGCCAGGGCGGGGGAGGGCAGAGGAGGGCAGGGCAGGGGAGGGGGGCCCGGGCAGAGGAGGGCAGGGCAGGGCAGGGCCACGCACACCCTGCTCACCCCTCATTGGTGCTGTCCCATGTGCTTCCTCTGCAGGTTGTGCGTGCCATCAACGCCATGCTCCTGCACAGGCTCATGAGGCTGGGGGACCCAGATGCCACCATCGCGGCCTTTGCCACCCTGGGCTTCCCCAACTGCTTTGGGGCTCTGGATGGGACTCACATCCCCATCCGCGCCCCGCATCACAGTGGACGATACCTGAATCGCAAGGGCTACCATTCTGTGGTCCTCCAGGCCTTGGTGGACAGCCGGGGACGTTTCCAGGACATTTATGTGGGCCGGTCTGGCAGCACCCACGATGCCCGGGTTTTCTGGAACTCGGGCCTGTGCCGCCGGCTGGAGGCAGGGACCTACATCCCCCAGCGGGAGATCCCTCTGGGGGACACCACCATGCCCTTCTGCGTCATCACAGATGTGGCATACCCCCTCCGCCCGTGGCTCATGCACCCGTACATGGGCCATCTCTCCACTAGCCAGGAGCGCTTCAACGAGTGCCTGAACCATGCGCGCCAGGTGTTGGAGCGCTCATTTGGCCGCCTGAAGGGACGCTGGAGATATCTCCTGACCCGCCTGGATGCGGGCCCCAACAACATCCCCCAGATTGTGGGTGCCTGCTGCGCCCTCCACAATTTGGTGGAGAGCAAGGGGGAGACCTTTTTCCAGGGCTGGGCTGCGGAGGCCAGCAGGGCAGACGTCCAGCCACCTGCTGCCCCCAGTCGGCAGGTGGACCCCGAAGGGACCCGGGTCCGGGAGACCCTGTGGGCCCACTTCAATGATGAGGCCGCGGGGTGAACTCTGCCCAGGCCCCCCACTGCCCGCCCCTTCCTCCACCACACTCCTGCCCCAACGCCCACACCATGGAGCACCCCACTGCACCCCCCTCCCACTTTTCCTGGACAAATGACAGCACGCACTTGTGGCTGAACTTAAACTGGTTTTTCTTTTAGAACTTTTTTTTTAACTGTAAATATATGAAACAAGAACAAACTATATACAACATGTGGAAACAAACTAATATGTACAAATAAAACAATACTAACAAACAAGTGTCCTCATTAATAAAAAGAAAACCAGGGAGGATAAAGGGGAGAACTATTTACATGGGGGGGACGGGGCAAACGGGGGGCACCAAATAAGAGGGTCAAACTATATACGGGGGGGGGGCCACGTCCCGGGCCCCTCGCCCCTATAGTCCGGCACTGGGCGTGGCCGGCCGGGAGCCCTGCCGCGGTCGCAGCCCTGTCCGGGGCTGGCTGGGGGCGGGGCAGACCGGAAGATATGCCCGGCGAGTCTCAGGTGGCTCCAGGGGTCCCTCGGCGCTGCGGCCCTCGGCGGTGGGTGGCGGGGCGACGGCGGACAGGACGGCGACGGGCGGAGCAGCTGGTGGTGCGGCTGGTGGAGCAGGCACGGCGGGCGCAGCGGCGGCCGGCGCGGCATGGGGGGCCAGGTAGTCCACCAGGCGGTTGAAAGTGTCCATGTAGGCCCCCCATGCCTCTTGGTGCCAGGCCAGCGCCCACTCCTGCAGCTGCAGGTGCTGCTCCGCGACCTCCAGCTGCCGACGGTGGATGGCCAGCAGCTGGGGGTCCGTCGCCGTCGGCTGGTGGTGGCATGGGGTCCGCCATCTAGCCCGCCGTGGGGCTGGTCGGTCCTCGGCCGAGGGGCTGGCCTGGAGCGATGGTCCCGGAGGGCTCTCTGGGACCACTGATGCCCCGCCGGCGCTCTCTTCCGGTCCTTCTGATGGTGCAGGTGCGGGAGACAGGAGAGGAGCGGGGGAAGAAGAATGGAGACAGGCGTTAGTGTGGGCCCCAAGCCGTGGCCTTTGTCCCCCCAGCCCTGTGCTGCAGGTTCCCCATCCCTGTCCCCGGAAGATGCTGCTGTGATGGATGGGGTTCAGGGGTCCCCCTGCCCTGCACCCCGTCCCCTGGTGGGAGCGACTCTCACTTCACTCCGCAGGGTCTGACAGCAGGAGAGGTTTCTTAGGCCACAGATGCCCAGTTTCTCCCAGGAGTGACAGCACCAGCTGTCGGAAGAGACAGTCCTTCCAACCCGTCCTGGGGAGAAGACCCCAAGAGGTGCCCCTCTGGGATGCAGCTTTCCCCCTCCTCAGGCTGGCTGCCTTCCAGCTCTCCCTTCCCCTAGCCTCTACCTGTGGCCCCCGCCCTACCCCCCCAATTCCAAGCCAGCTCGGCTCCTCCCTCCTCTTTGTTCAGGGCAGAGGTGTCACCTGCCAGCTGTAGCCCCAGGATCCTCCTTTGCCCCTGGGAGCTATTCGGCTCTTGGTGCTCATATGTAGCCTGAGTCTCCCTTTTGCACTCCCCCGACTCCATCACATGCTGCTGCTGCTGCGGGGTATCCCACCCCCTCCTCCCGGGGGCCCCTCGAGGTTCTGCTCCCCCCTGCCCCGGGGATGGGGCATGGCACTGTCGTGCGGGGTGGGGGGGGGCAGGGGCTGTTGCACTGCTGTGAGGGACATGGCCCTGCTGTCCTTGGGGCCATGGCCATGTGAGCATGTGGGGGGCCCTGGACACATATCTATTACCCTCCGCCCCTCAAGCCCAGGGGTGTACACCAGAGGGGGGTACATACCTGTCAGTCCACTCCCACGGTCTGGAGATCCCGGGGGGGCGGAGGCCCTGCTGCTGCTCCGGGATGGCAGGAGGAGGATCTGCAGCCTGGATTCTGCAGAGGAGGAGCCACCCTCCTCCTCCTCCTCCTCCTCCTGCCGTGATGTCCTGGGGGTGGGCTCCAGGGGGGGCCCCTGGGGTGCGGGGCTTACCTCCGGGGCGGACTCCGGCTGAAGGGCCTGCTGGGGCTCGTCGGCCGAGGTATCAAGGGTGGCCGGAGGGGAGAAGGTGTGCCAGGGGCCCAGGATGTCCCTGAGCTCCCTGTAAAAGGGGCAAGTGACGGGGGCGGCCCCAGATCGGCTGGCCGCATCCCAGGCCCGGGAGTAACCCTGCCGCAGCTCCTTCACCTTACTCCTGACGTGGTCAGGAGTGCGGGCAGGGTGACCCCGGGCAGCCAGGCCATCAGCCAGCCGAGCGAACGCTTCCGCGTTCCGCCTCTTGCTCCCCATTACCTGGAGCACCTCCTCCTCGCTCCAGAGCCCCAGCAGGTCCCGCAGCTCGGCCTCCATCCAGGAGGGGCCCTGGTGCCGCTTGCCAGCCTGGCTGCCCTGGCTCCCCTTGTGGGGGGGTCCCCTGGGGGCACTGGGGGGGCTGCTGGGCAGCCATCGCAGCTGGGTGGGTGGCTGAGGAACGTGCAGGCTGGCCGCGTGTCTGGGCTGCCGCCTGCACGTTCCCTCAGCTTCCTGCACAGGAAGGGAGGGGGAGGGGACCTTTAAGGGGCCGCTCCATGCGGTCACCATTGAGCTGAGGGGCTGGAGAGAGCGTCTCTCAACCCCCCAGCTGATGGCCGCCATGGAGGACCCGGCAATTTCGACGTTGCGGGACGCGCAACGACTACATGGTCCCTACTTCGACGTTGAACGTCGAAGTAGGGCGCTATTCCTATCCCCTCATGGGGTTAGCGACTTCGACGTCTCGCCGCCTAATGTCGAAGTTAACTTCGAAATAGCGCCCGACGCGTGTAGCCGTGATGGGCGCTATTTCGAAGTTAGTGCCGCTACTTCGAAGTAGCGTGCACGTATAGACACGGCTATAGTTAGCCTTACCCATTAATCCTTTAAGTGCCTCACAGCAAATCTGCTGAGGTCAGGACCAAAAAAACCTTCTAGTTTCTCCATCCAAAATGTCATCACGACACCAAGAGAACAGGGTCAAGTTCTGTGACGCCCGTGATCTGTGCACCTCCACAGGGAAAATCTTACTGACAGCAATGAGGGGGTTGATAGTGAAGGCTCAAATTTATTCCTGGTGCAATGCCAATTACTATGGGAGACTTACACCAGGGATGCGCCTGCTCAGGTTATAAGAACTAGATGGATGAGGACAATGATTGTGAAAGGGTCGAAAATTGTGTTAATGACCCTGGGGATGATGGGGTGAGCACAAAGGACTGAGAAGGGTGATGATGATGGAGCGAGAATGGAGGGGTGAGAAGGGGGCGGTCAGGGGAGTGGGACTGGAGTTAATGATATTATCAATAATGGCTGATCTCTTGTGTTTTGCAGACCATGTTTTACAGGCCATATGTTGCACATTCAAACTTGGTGGCTCCTTCTGCACAAATGCCCCCTCCACCACAAATGCCCCCTCCACCATCTTACAACAACGTGGCTTATGGCCCAAAGGAAGAGTTAGAGCAAAGGGCCTCATGAGGAACTCCCAGGAGAGATTGCACCAGCAGCTTCTTCTCTGAGGAGTAAAACGCAACCCCAGCCTGCATGGTAGATCTCAGTCCATTGGGTGAGTGCAGTCCTAGAACCCAGCTCTGCCACTCATCACAGAGGGAGCTTGTTTGTTGGCTCCACACCATTTCTTGCATCTATATTGCACAGTGAAATAATAAGACGACTCCCCTGCACTATCCAGTCCCCCAAAGGCTTTGCCCCAGAAGGTGCTTCTAGTTGTTTCTTCAATAAAGCTGCAAAATAGATTGAGTCAATCCTTTTAACACCCTTGCTAACAGATGCATGTGTGTGTAAAGAGCATGTGTGCATGTAGCAGACAGCTGTGGGGTGTATATGTATGAGTGATATGTATGTGCATACCCACATATAACCCTTAGAATAGTCATTTTGTGGAGCAGAGGGTCTCCCTTCACTAGTTTCAGACATCACAAAGCTAACTATTACAACTAGCATAAATTTGCTTTGCTGGGGCCCAATGTTCCCTCTTATCTTTTCCATCCACGTGTGGAATATATTTCTGTGTGCCCTGAGGCACGTGCATTTGAATCTCTCCTGAGCAACCACACAAGCACACAGCTGACAGGGAACATGGGTGGAGTCCTAACTCCTTTTACACACTTTCCTCCTTTGGAATCTGGTGGATGTGCTAAGAGGTCAGGCAGGAGACATGGGACAGAGCTCCTCTTGGACGTTTCCCTTCCCTCTGGAGGTGCCCCTCTAGATAGGGGGTGGGCAGACATTTTGGTCCAAGGGTCATATCAGGGAATGGCAATTGAATGGAGGACCATGAATACTTACAAAGTTGGGGTTTGGATGGAAGGGATGAGGCTTCTGACTGGAGGTACAGGTTCTGGGGTGGGACTGAGGATGAGGAGTTTGGGGTGTAGGAGGGGCCTCTGGGCTGAGACTGAGGGCTTTGGAGAATGGGGTGGGGCTCTGAGCTGGAAGAGGAGGTTGGAGTGTGAGGGGTGGGGGTTCCAGCTGGGGGTGTGGGCTCTGGGAGGCGGGGGCCAGGGATGCTGGCTTAAGGTTCAGGAAAGCACTCCTGGCTGGGACTGAAGGGTTCAGAGGACAAGAGGGGGATCGAGGCTGGGGGAGGGGCTTGAGGTGCAGGAGTGCATGGGTGCAGGGATCCAGGCTCTTGGCTGTGCTTATCTCCTCAAGCAGGTGTCAAAAACAGTGGCTTGTCCCCATTCAGGCTGGCTCCTATGCACAGGCATGGCCTGGCAGCTCTATGCGCTGCACCCTCCCACCCCCTCAACAAATGTCACCCTTGCAGTCTCATTGGCTGCCGTTTCCATCCAGCCCAGCACCGCCAGTGAAATCAAACATGAAACTTCTGTTTGTCAGTCTACAGGGATAAGACAATGGTTGCTTTGTTTACAATTATGTAAATAAGCAAGTGAGATATTAGATTTAAAGTCCGGAAAGGACCCCTGACCTCCTGTATATCACAAAATGAGAATTTTCCTGCTAAGGCAACATTTGGGTGGGTGGGGGGGTTGACTTTTTTTTGTTTTCTGCGGGAAATGTTCCCACAAAAAATCAAAGATTTTTCTTTTGAAAAGCCAAATCAAAATATTTTGGTTTGGGTTGAGTCTTGCCACATCAGACTAGAGTATTTCAATGTTTTTTATCATGTCAGTTTGGCATTAAAGTGTATCTACCTGAACTAACTCTAATCCTATTACTCCTCCTCTACTTACATTACATTGGCGACATCTTTATCATATGGGCCCACCATTATCATATGGGCCAATGAAGAATTCTCCAGAGATTTAAAAAATTTACCCCCCATCAACAACCTCAGCCTGGATTATTCCATGCACTAGATCTATTCCCTGGACACTACAGTATAAATCAATGGTGGTCATATAAAGACCACGCTACACCAGAAACCCACAGACCACTAGTCTCACCTACATTCCTTCAGCTTCCACCCAAGATACATCATATAATCCATTGTCTACAGCCAAGCCCTAAGGTACAACCCTATCAACTCCAATCCCACCAACAGAGTCAAAAACCTATAAAAGCTTTATCAAGCATTCGTAAAATTTAATTACCCATTTGGGGAAGTAAAGAAACAGATTGATAGTGCTTGACAAGTACCCAGAAGTCTCTTACTTTATGATAGGCCTCATAAGGAAAATAACAGAACACCATTTGCTATCACCGATAGCCCCCTGATTAAATCCATCCCATGCATCATTGACAACCTACAACCTATAGTGGAATGTGATCCCTCACTTTGACAGGCCAATCCTCTCCTACGGACAGCCGCCCAACCTCAAAAACAATACTCACCACACACTTAAGCACAGAAACACCAACCCAGGAACCTATCCCTGCAACAAACCGCATTGCCAACTCCATCCACATATCTCTGCAAGCAACACCATCACAGGACCAAATCACATCAGCCACAGCATCTGGGACGCATATACCTGCACATCCTCTAATGTGATATATGCCATAATGTTCAAGGAATGCCCCTCTGCCATGCACATTGGACAAAAAGGACAGTCTCTGCACCAAAGGATGAATGGACATAGTCTGACAGCAGGAACTGGAACACACATAAACCTATACAGGAACACTTTATTCTCCTTGGACAGTCAGTAATGGATTTAAAGGTAGCCATTCTTCTACAAAGGTATTTTACCACAAGATTACAGAGGGAGACATCTGAATTGGAATTCTTTTACAAGTCTGACACATTTAAAGTAGGCCTGAGCAGAGACCTCAACTATCTTATGTATTAGAAAAGCAATTGTCCCACCTTTGATCTTCACAGGAATGGGATATAGCCTACTTAATTTTCTTCATCAACTGGTCCTACTAGTGACAGGTGAAACTTATTTCCCCCTCCCTCCCTGCAATATATAAACCCAGATTCTATTTTTATATTCCATTTTTTATTTGAAGAAGTGGGTCTCACCCATGAAAGCCCATGCTATAGGATTGCTTATTATTTGTGAAGCTATAGACTAACATGGCTACCACTCTGAAACAAGGAACGTGAAGTGATTCTTCCCAATAGGATTGGCTCCCTATTCCAAGCTACATTTTCCTGGTTGAACTTCATTCTTCTCTTTTACTCAACCTCCATGGTATTTCATGAGAGTCCCATGATCATGCATGTAAGAAGTAGGATGGTGTTTCTTAAACTTTTTGAGACTATGGAACACCAAACAATAAAATTTTGTTATACAGAACATGGTCCTGGTTTCTCAGCAGTAGTATTTTCACTCACTTCTGTTTTTTTAAAAAAAGATATGTTAACTTACTCTATTTACTCACATCAGTGGAAATAATAAATTCAAAAAATCATCGCACACTTAGCACGCACATTGGCTGACATCAAGCAGTTGATTGGCAATGTAGCCGCCACACTGACAGAGAAGGACAGGAGATGGGAGAAGATTAGAGACGTGGGAAGGATAGCACAATGTTTGCCAACCTTGCTGTGTTGCCAGAATACTACTGCTCTTGTGAAATGTAGAAATAAAATTATATTTCAGCATTTTCCATTATCGTTCTCATCCTAAAATGGTAATTTATTATAAAACTTAGAATTATTTTTCCAAACGCTTGTGGCACACATGTGAGTTCTTCATGGAACACCAGTGTTCCACAGAACATAGTCTAAGAAACACTGATGTAGACCAGGTGGGAAATCTTGCTCATAGTAGAGAAGTACCTCTACTCAAACTCCTATAAGGCAATAATGTGACAAACAGAAATACCAGCAAGTTAAAGAAGTATGGATTGGATAAATGAATTGTGAGGTGGCTAGAAAGCTGGCTAGATCATCGGGCTCAATGGGTAGTGCTCAATGGTTCTGTGTCTAGTTGGCGGCTGATATTAAGTACCCCAACTATCAGTTCTGGGGCTGGTTTTGTTCAACATCTTCATTAATGACCTGGATGAGGGGATGTATTGCACCCTCAGCAAATTTGCCAGTGACACTAAACAAGGAGGAGAGGTTGATACCCTAGCAGGTAGTGAAAGGGTCCAGCATGACCTAGACAAGTTAGCAGATTGGGCCAAAAGAAATCTCAAGAGGTTCAACAAGGACAAGTGCGGAGTCCTGCACTTAGGATGGAGGAATTCCAAGCAGTACTACAGGCTGGGAACCAAATGGCTAAGTAGCAGTTTTGCAGAAAAGGACATGGAGATTAAAATGAATGAGAAGCTGGATCTGAGCCAACAGCATGCCTTGTAGCCAAGCAGGCTAATGACATACTGTGGTGCATCAGTAGGATCATTGCCAGCAGACCTCAAGGGGTGATTATTCTTCTTTAACAGGCACTGGTGAGGCTGCATCTCAAGTGTTGCATCCAACTCTGGGCCCCCCGTTACAGGAAGGATGTGAACACACTGAACAGAGTCCAGCAAAGGGTGACGAAATCCTTAGGGGGTGGAACACATGACTATGAGAAGAGTCTGAGGGATTTGGGATTATTTCCTCTGCAGAAGAGAAGAGCGAAGGGCAATTTGACAGCAGTCTTCAGCTTGCTGAAGGGGGGGCTCTAAAAAGGATGTGGAGAGGCTGTTCTCAGTAATGATGGATGGCAGAACAAGGAGCAATGGTCTCAAATTGCAGTGGGGGAGGTCTAGGTTGGATATTTGAAAAAAAAACCTATTTCAGTAGGAGCATGGTGAGGCTCTGGAAAGGTTATCTAGAGTAGTGGTAGAATCTCCTTTCCTAGGGGTCTTTAAGTCCCCACTTGACAAAGCCCTGGCTGAGTTGATTTAATTAGGATTGGTCCTGCTTTTATCAGGAGGTTGGACTCAATGACCTCCTGAGGTCTCTTCTAACTCTATGATTCTGAAATTTCAGACTAAAACAACTGTTTAAGGCTCAGAACTTCCCACAGAATGGACAATCCCATTTCTAATCCGCTCTGCTCAGGACAGGATGCTCTGCTCATCCCCAGGATGGGGTGGAACTGTCTCCCCTCACTTGCCCCATTCTCTTCCCACAGGCCATCCGGATCCTGATTGAGCTGTGATACACATCGGCTTTGGAGGCATCTCTACAATATCCATTAACCAATCCACTTGCATATCAACCATCGTGGGGTACCCGTTCTGAGGAGGAATTTTTGTTAGTAGAATTGGATGCATTTATGAAATGATGGCCCATGTGGATAAATAATCATTGTCTGTCATTAAAGTTCTACCTGTCTATGATGACTGAAGCAATACACATAAGAAAAGAAAGCCACTTCCAGGAGCTTAATGAACTTTCTAAACATAAGTGAACTGAGCTTCATGAAACATCAGTGGGTTGTTCCACATTATCCCCATTTTACAGATGTGAAAACAGAGGCAGCAAAGGGCTAAGAGAGTCACCAAAGGTAATGCAGTTGAATTGTGACAGCTGGTTATAGAATTCAGATCTCACTTACTGTGGGCACGGCTGTTTGTGGCGTGACCACGACAGTGTTGCAAGCCATGGCCTGCACATGCCCCGTACATGATCAAGGCTTCACTACCCAATCAAAACCCGACACACCAGTGTGCTTTAACAAACCCCCTCCGAGGAGCTAAGGGATTAGTCACATACACAGAGCAAGGCCACCACCTCACCAAGCATTAAAAAGGCTCCTAAAAATGACAACTCCTAAAAAGGACACAATGCACTGGCTGTGGCCTATTGGGTTGCTTCCGTGGCCAAATCCTGACAAAAGGTCGACTCCCCCATCCCAGGTCAGAGATGTGTGTACCTTGACAAGTCCGTTGGTCGGCCCGAGTTGCTTGTCCCTCCCACAGAAAATCTGGACCCTTTCGGCCAGATGTTGGTGTGGTCTCTGCTCGCCATCTGTGCTTTGGTAACTGCCTCATAAGTACAGGCTTTCCCCTGTCCGTCACCCAACACCACATTGAGATCAACGGCGAAAGCCCGCTAGGTATCCCCTCTTAATTCCTCTTATAACATTGATTAAACCATCGTTAATAAAGCTTTTTACACTCACTGCCTGTCTCATCTCCGTCGGCTACTCATCCAGCGAACACCCTTTACTCCTGGAACACAGTCATGCATCATGTCATGCATCATGTTGTGCCCCGGAGCAGGCTTCAGTCCCTCTTAGTCCCTCCCAATAAAGTCTACCCATGCATTCATGAAAGACAGGCGTCTACCACCAATTACAAGCTGTGAGTTTCACTCACAATTTCTACTGTCCCATCTCACCTGTTCTCTATGTTGGGTGCCCTGGCTTCACATTTCTGAAAATCTGCTCACCTTCTTCACCAAAACTGTGGTGGTTGGGGTGGCATTGCAGGCTGAGTTGCTGTGGAGTCCCTGCCATAGCTCCCCCGCTGGGCCAGGGCTGGCACTCAAGCATCAGCGAAGTCATTGGTTCTGCACTTCTACCAACTGGGCTGATGTCAGGGCCCAGACTTCTCTGATGCTGAGCCCCTCCAGCTAACTAGGCTGAAGTCAAGGCTCAGATCTCCATCCCTTTGCAACTCTGCTGGCTCAGCTGGGCCTTGTGAGGGTTTATCTACCCTGAATGGGAAGCAGGGAGAAAGCAAGTTTAGCTGACGAGCTAAAAGGGCAAATCTCCTGCCAGTTTCCAAACTGTCAAGTGAAATCGGTACTGCTCCATCACAGAAAGCAGTGTGTGGTTGTGACAGCAGAGGGCACTGCAGATCTGGATTAAGGCATGTTCGCACAGCTGGGAGGCTGGAGACGACAGGTAGGGTGGCCAACTTTCAGAAAGACAAGAGCAAGACACATGCAGAAACCCCATCCTCTCTGTGGCCCTGCCCTCGGCTCCTCCTCTTCCTCCCCAGCACCTCACCCCTACACCCTGGCCATGCTGGAAGACATGGCCAGGCCATAGTAAGAGTCATGCAGGGAGCCCAGGCCACTGCAGGGAGCTCTGTATTCTCCATCTGCCTTGAGCAGGAAGCTGAAGAGCTGTCCCCAACCTGTGTCCCACCCCTGCTGGAGGTCAGGCCTGTGATGTAGAAATGCTCAGAGACTGGGGCAAGGGGGTACTATATAGCCTCCATAGGCAGAGACATGGGCAGGGGATGGCACAGCTGCACTGCGTGGAAGGTGTAGCGAGGAACATGGTGAACTCCTGAGCACTTCTCAGGACTGTCCAATCACTGCTCCTCTGTGTATGGAGAGAGGAGCAAGAGCTCAGTTGTCAGAAAGAGCAGGAGCTCAGAAGCAGAAAAGAACAGGAGGAGAATCTGTGGGGAAGGATTAGGACATGGGTGTCACCTTAACAGAGAGGATAGAAATGAACCTGGTTGGCAGCATTACTAGATGGAAAGTGCTCTCTAAGCACAAGTTATAACTATTACAACTTCCCTTGGCAGGGGAAGTGTCACTCTTTTTCCTTTCCCATATGGTTTGTCTTACAAGTGCGAGGTGTGAATGAGGCTTTCTCTTTCCCTCACAGTTTGTCATTTCTGGATCCCTCTCGGCTGCAGCTGAGAATCATCGCAGCAGCTATGTGGTGAGTTTCTGGAGCATGTTTCTTCCCCTTTCTTAACATGGGGGAGTTGTAGAGTTCAGCTGTGTTTCACCCATGGCACTATGCAGCAAGTGTCTGATGGGAAAAAGCAGAGAGCTTGTGGATCAAGACAGGGAGAAGGAATATTGGAGAGGGAGAAGTTGGGTGAGGGAATGTCATTTGTTAGACCAAGTTCTCTTGGAACTTGTGCCAGAGAGGAAGACAAGAAGAGACAAACTAAGAACTGCAGGAGAAATAGGGGTACTTAAACTGCTCTGAGCTGTCTGCTTCAGTACTCTTAGCAGCAGCTTCTGGCTCAACAGCTATCTTCAATTTTTCTATTGACATTAAAACCTCAGGTGGGCGCCCCCTATAAAGGAATCCAATAGACAGCAGAGCTGCAAACAGCTGCTGAAAAGGCAGCCAGACTATTGGGGAACAAGAGAATGACAAAGAATCCGGGGAGGCTGAAACAATATAAAGGGAATTTAGAAGAATTAAAGCAGCTGGAAATAAATTCAAATTAGTGAAGAGAAAGGGACTTCAGGTCAGGCTCCTGTTGAGTAAAGCACTACGTATCTGTGAAACTTCAGGATATGCTAAAAATTAAACATATGTCTAAGTGTTTTTCCTGAATCGAGCCCTGCAACACATCAAATAATAGAGAAATGAATGAAAAATGTTGTAAGCGGGTTTTCAAAAGTCTCCTCCCCACAAAATAATTCACAATTTCAAAGAAATTTTGAAAATTTCAACCATCTTTGCTTGTTATCTTTTATCAGCTATTTTACATTCTCTACATGCGGGAACTGTCTTTTCAAGTGGAAAGACACATTGCATAATTCACCCCACGAACCATACTCTGATAATAATGACTCCTGAGAAAGTATTAGTTAGCTACTGGCAGGCTAAGCAGATGACTCAGGGCTTCAGTAGCTGACTGTTGGGGTTTGCTCTTGTGGTCTAGATAAGTGATCTTCCAAAATGTCATAGACTTGTATGAAGCCCTAAAAATTAGGCAATTCTCCGAACTCCAAGAATTGCACAAGCCCTGAAACCTCTTTTTAAATGAATTTAGGGCTTATAAGAAGACCTAAAAAAGAAAACCCAAGCTCACTATTTACTCTGGAATACACACAGCATATGTAATAGAGCCCCATGGCTTAGATTTTTGGAACTCTGAGCACTAAAAGGAAAATGCTCTCTTACTTGGCATAGCAGATGTGGAGCCTTCAGTGGCTTCAACAGCAGCTTTAACACTCTTGCATGTGGCTCAGCTGCTAGAAGGAGACAAAAAAATCCATGTTTTCCTAGCATGATTTGCTTTACTCACAGGCTATGTCTACACCTGAGAGTTTTGTCAACAAAACTCACAGAGCAGCTACACCCATAATGTGTTTTGTCAACAGAAACTGACGACAACAGAAGCCGTGTAGATGTTCCAGGGGGCCCTTTTGACAACAGAGTAGATCAGAAGATGGATCCGCTTTTATGAGTAGATGCAGTCTGTCAACAGATGTTTTGTTGGAACATCTCTTCTGAGAGTAACTTCTGCAGACAGATGCTTCTAGTGCAGATGTAGCTACGATGCTCTCAGCTGTCTTGATGACAGTACATACAGTCTTTGGGGACAGCCCGAGATGGTAAGCAACATCAACAGAACATTAATCTTTTCTACTGTGCTTTATATGTGCAGTTTTACATCCAGTCACACTGGTGAGCTGCCACTTACATTCACTAACTTCACTCGTTCTGCTCGCGCTAGCATTTCGCTTAGAAGTCATTGTTTCTGGCTGACGGAGGCACATCAGAGAGAGACTTCTGCTTGCTTCCAGTCTATGCTGGCATGAACTAGATGGGCATGCACACAGGGAATATAAGGACGGAAGTGCGGGGAAAGTATGGACGTAAAGTGGAATCGGTCTGCTTTTTGGCAGTGATGTAAATGCGAAACAGCTTTTAAGCAGAGAAATGTACCATGGGACCCCCTGAACATAAGCTCCTCATAATATATAAACCATTTGCTATCTAACTTTAGCTATACCTGAAACATTGAATTATATATTTAATAGGAATGGTTAAAATATGAGTTAATTAATTGTATTGTGCAATTTGCAAGCAAACGTTTGTTCATAAAAACAAATTTATAAAAAAAGTATAGCTAAATCAAAACTATTAACCTAAAGAATAGCAAAGTTCAGAGCTGCACAAGGAAGGAAAGAAGAGGGTAGAGAGAAGGGGAAAGCAAGAGTATGCGATCATTTAATTGGATCATTCGGAGCCAACAATTGGGTTCCTGAGCAAGGGTGGTGGAAGGGGGCTTGCTCTGCACTCCTGGAAGGGGTGGGGCCTCAGATGGAAGGGGTGGGGCAGGCAGCGAGTCCTCAGCACCGCCCAAACCATGGTGCACAGCCCACCCCAGGCTTCAGGGCTGCCTGGAGCTCACATCAGGCTGCTCTGGTGGTGATTTCAGGGGCCTGGAGCTCTGGCCACCACTGCTGCCCTTTTGAATCACTGAGTGCTGGGGAAGTAGCTCTCTTTGCCTCCTCCCCACCCTACCCCTGAGAGGAGGCCTGCATTCAGATACTTCCCGGACAACATCCTCTATCTCCGAGAATGTTTCTGTACATATCTTTCCATGCTGGCCCAGCTTGTATCTGTGCTCCAGTCATCAATTGCAGGTCACTTTAATGGATTTCCATGCTTGCAGTACCAGTCTTTTAGCAATTACTAGTTCTCTGCTTAGCCAAAGATACTCAGCTTTATTCAGCTTCCAACTAACATCCGTTAGGCTTAAAAGGTGCTACAGGACTGCTTGCTTTGTTCTGCGATGATACAGACTAACATGGCTACCCCTGAAACCAATTTTATGGGAGGTGGGTGGTCAAAACTCTTCAATAATTTTGAAACAGTTCTTTGCAGTTTCAACCTTTCTTTCTTTTCTTTTCTTTTCGTGTATATTTATAAAACAAATCATTTTGTTCCAGAGAACCAGAATTTTTCCACTCTGAAAATGCTGAATTGTTTTGTCAATTTTGAGTTTTTTTCTGCTTAATATTTTCTTAAGTTAGGAGAGCCTCTGAAGCCAACTTGGTTTCATGAATAGTGGTGATGAATGAGCATTTTTTCATGAAAAAATAGATTCACTAAAAATTCACAGCTAATTCTCAGCAGCACACAAGCACTTCCAGTAGCAATTTGGATGTTCCTCAAGAAATAGAGGCGATGATTCCTTGATATCTCTTTTACCCTGGAGGACCTTCATGAGGGACCTGAATGTGGATGGGTTTGGCAGTATCCCAATTATCTGCCAATATGTGTTTTGATCTAATGGAGGTATTTGCTCTTTGTCCTCACTTGTCTGCTAAACCATTTGATTGTGCATAGAAAGGGCATAACATCATGTGACTGAGCTGACGTAGCACAGAGAATGGTTAAATTGAACCAGTGGCCTACAAAAAGCTCAACAACGAATAGGCACCTGTTGTGCTGAGATCAGTAGCCTATCATGCAAACCAACATGCGCTCATTGTCTCCTTGTACTCGCCTACCTGTCTGCAGCCATCTGTTGTCTGTTGTCTGGTCGTATAGTGGCATTGGCAGCTCTCTGAGGCAGAAATCATGTGCTGTGTTTTGTACTGAGCCTAGCACAATGGCAACCTGGTTCACAACCGGGCCCCTCCATGCTACTATAATGGGGGCGGGGTCTCTGCATGTTGTGGCCCCTGGTCACTCCCCTCTGCCTCAGTCCCCAGGAGATTTAGAATGACCCAGGGGCTTCCTGCCACCAGCAGTGCAGCGAGGCTAGAGCAGCTTCTGATCACTTACTTGGTGCACCTGCCGGCACATACCTGCTGGGGGAGTGTCTCTGTGCACTGCTCCCACCACCACCCCCCAAGCTGCAGGGATGTGCCAGCAGCCACACTTTGTGAGCAGCCATGAGCCACTCTAGCCATGGTGCACTGCCAGTGATGACAGCAGGGAGCCCACAGTCTGGGGGATGCTTGGGGGAGAAGCGTGGGGCTGGGGGGAGAGACCCAGTCCTGAACTTTGGTGGAGCAGGGCTCCCGGAGAAGGAACATTTCTGGTGCCCTGACACCAGAGGCCCACATAACTTGCCCCCTATGTCTGTAATACCAATAACGTGTGAACTGTGGGCACCATTATCTCTGATCCTCCTAGAATAATGTGATGCGCTTCCTGCAATACATAGTGTGTTTGTTATGTTGCTGCTTGACGTGTTTGCGCAATGTCTCAATTATTCTCAACTGGGCCGTTGTCCATTAAAATGTGGGGATCATTCTCCTTTTAATCCAAACAGGTTTGTATCAATTTTAAACCAAAGGCAAACAGGGATTCTTGTTTCCTCAGCTAACTGCAGATTCCACACCAGGCTACCTTGCCTTCAAAGGCGCAGTCCTGCGCATCTCAGGCTTTCTTCTTGCATGTCTCCATACCTAGGTGAGCACTATGGATAATACTTAGTATTTGTGACATCAAGTAGCATGGTACCCTGACAACGACGTCCTTGGGACACACTCCCATGAGATGCAGCAATGCCTAAGGAGGCTGCTTTTCTGACTTCATATTTCGTGGGGTGAACAGAAGTTTACTTTTGTTGCTGGTTTGGAATATCTTGTGGGAGAACCACCACCGGTTTTGGGGTGTATCTATACTATTGTTCAACAGTTTACCACTAATGTGGAGTTCTCAGTTGTGGCCTGCAGAGGAACACCCTTACTGAGCCCTTTCTAGCAGCTGTTGCCAGTCCCAGGAAGGCAGAGTTATGGTTGTGTGATGAGGGTATCAGCTACTGTAATTCTGCATTTCTTAGTCTTCAGCGGTTTAAATTTAATCTCTTTCCATGATGTGAAAGGGCGTGAGGCACCACTGGGCAACCTTAACTCTGCAATAACAATGGTTTTTTGGCAGTGAATTTTCATGTGCTCAGACTCCTGTGTCAGTTAGATTTGCGTGGTGCAGTGGTAGCTCAGACACTGGTGGTATGTAACAGGTTATGACTCACCGCTGCAGGGCCAGTCTGGGAATTAGTTTTTCTTCAGCCTTGGCGTGCCCTCTGCTGGCCACTTTCTCATCCACTTTTTCCTCCTTTTAGTGTCTCCACCACTTGTGTCCCTCCCAGACTGCAGTGACCTTCCCTCAGGAGACTGCCCTGCAGCAGTGCCCCCACATTTTGGGGTCCTTCCCTCCCAGAGAGCCCCAAGCACAGAATCACATGGCTGGAAGGGACCTCAGGAGGTCATCTAGTCCAGCCCCCTGCTTCAAGCAGGATCAACCCCCACTAAGTCATCCCAGCCAGGACCTTGTCCAGCCAGGACTTAAAAACCTCAAGGGATGGAGAATCCACCACCTCTCTAGGCAACACATTCCAATGCTTCACCACCCGCCTGGTGAAGTAGTTTTTCATAATATCTAACCTACACCTCTCCCTCTTCAACTTCAGACCGTTACTCCTTGTTCTGCCATCTGACACCACTGAGAACAGTCTCTCACCCTCCTCTTTAGAGCTCCCCTTCAGGAGGTTGAAGGAGACTGTTAAATCACCCCTCAGGCTTCTCTTCTGTAAACTAAACAAGCCCGAATCCCTCAGCCTATCCTCATAGGTCTTGTGCTCCAGCCCCTGAATCATTTTTGCTGCCCTTCGCTGAACCTGCTCCAGCAAATCCACATCCTTTTTATAGTGGGGGGCCCAAAACTGGACACAATATTCCAGATGTGGCCTCACCAGTGCAACCCTCTGCAGCCACTTTGTCTCAGGGACTTATTGCCAGTTGTCATCTAGACCCCGTCTCAGGGACTAACTGCAGTCTGAAATTGGTAAGAGGGTGAGGGCCTGCTGCTGTCTGCTACCCTGGCTGCCTCCCTGCAGCCCTAGTATCTCTCAGCCTAGAAAGCAGGTCAGAGTTTGCCTGGCCAAAGCTCCCCACATCCATCTGCCCTTCCCCAGCACTGCTCTATCTTAGGTACCCTCTCTAGCTGCCCAGGCAGCCAAATCATTCTTGCTTTCCAGCTGGAACAAGCTTCCCTGCGCTTAGCAGACCCTGTGGCACCCCACAGACTAACAGATATTTTGGAGCATCAGCTTTCGTGCAGGCATCTGATGAAGCGGGTCTTTGCCCACGAAAGCTGATGCTCCAAAATATCTGTTAGTCTATGAGGTGCCACAAGACTTGTTGTTCTCGAAGCTACAGATAACACATTTACCTCTCTGATATTTAGCAGACCCTGTTTATGCTACCCCAGCTGGACCCGGATTGGCTGGTACCTGCCTCAGCTGATTGGCCCACAGTCCCAGCCTTCTCCCAGGGCTTGGTTTAACCCTTATTTCACTGGAGAGCGGTAAGTACCTTGGTACGCTGTATTTGTTCTCAAAGCTCCTTGCTGAAAACCCCACCTATTGGACCATTTCAAACCCCAATGTCCTTTCATGGATACTAAAGCCACAATGCTCTTCTCATTCATAACAAGCTCAGGTAAAGTCTTCCACGTTTTTTCTGCAGCCTGTTGTGAAAGCTCGCCTGTTTGCATAGAGCGTTCCTTTTACGGAATAAAATACTTGTCAGGCATTTGAAGAAGGATGTGACAGTTATTCTTATTTCCTTCTTTGGCAAAAGCAAATGATTTTCTGTCCCTGTTGCATAAGCTGACAAACTGTTACACCCACCCAGTCCTTCATCTTTGCTCATCAAAAGCACACTCTCACCTCCGCTTATTGTTTCTCCCTGTAGACTTCCTTTCTCCCAGACTTTGAAACGTCTCAATTTGCACCTGCTTCAGCGTGCAAAAAGATGTCCCCTAGGAGGCACACAATACACAGATGACCAGAGCAGGAGAGAGGTTCCTATTACCTCCTGCCTGAAAGGAACATCTCGGAAGTAAATAGTCTCAGAGGGGGTCGCTGTGTTAGTCTGCAGCTTCACAAAAACACCCAGGCAGTCCTGTAGTACCTTAAAGGCTAACCGTTTATTTAGTAGGTAATGAGCTTTCATGGGTATGACCCACTTCTTCAGATTTCTCTAATGTAATTGATTATTACATCAGTGTAATTAATCAATCAATGTAAGAGATGAGTCGCTGTCTGGTGGCTGGCATTAACTCCAAGACTTCATGACCATAATTTTTGTTATAGATGTATGACTCCTTAAATATTACCCATACAGATGTTTCATGATTGTGATGATCAGCAGGCGATTGCCCTGGTTAGACCATGAGCTGTAGGCAGATAGCCAATGTATAAAACCCTAAGCTCACCCTGGGCCCTCTGCCAGCTGGCACCGAAGGCTCCCCGGGCCTCAGGGCTCATGCTGTGTACCAGTGGAGCTCCTGGGGATACAGAGGGGTCTTCATGTTCTGTGCTGAGGGCACCCCAAGTGCACACCTCATGAAGGTACAGAGCTTTGCACATAGTTATTTTCTCCCTGGACAGGCGGTCTCTATCTCCGGGCCATGTTTTCTCTCTGGCAGGCACCCAGATTCACAGAGGTCAATCGATCCTCCCCCTCACTGTCCCACACCCGCCCGGCCTCTGGGAACGAGGCCAGATTGGGAGATTCAGGAAAGAGGAAACCTCACGAATGCTTAGAGACAAACTTCCTGTCAGCGCAGAGCTGCCAAAATGGCGGTAAGTTCCTCTGACAGGCCCCAGCCATCCCCGCCCACTGCTGGACTCTGGCCAACAATGCTGGAAAAGTGGCCAAGGCAGAGAGAGCACTGAGGCTTGCACAACACAACCCACGACATTGCACCAGCCAGAGAGCAAGGCAGCAGGTCAGCCCCCTGAATCCCCCCATGGGCGCTTGCGGAGCGAGGGAGACCCTGGGGAAAGAGGGCTGTGGGAACTGGGCGACCCCCAAGCAGCTCAGGAGGGAGGGGGAAATTGTTATGCTGGTGGAAGGTGGCCTGGGAAGGAGAGATCCCCAAGCAGCTGTGGGGTGAGCATTCTGGGGTGGCTGTGGGTAGTGGGAGACCCCCAAGGAACTTGGAAGGGGGGCAGTTGTTAGACTGGTGCTTGCAGCATAATAGTTTTGAATCCATCAAGAGTCCTGAAGAGCTTGAGTCAAATGTGTCTTGGCCGAATTCCCTCGCTTGGAGTTCATCATGTCTTTTCTCCCTCCACCCTCCTTATTTCCCTATGAGCTTCTCCCTTTCCCACCTAATGTCTCCTGCTGTCACTTCTCTATGATCTTACCTCCTCCTCTGCATCGCTCACTTTGCCCGTCTCCCATAGGGAGCTCTGCTCTGGGACCTCCCTGGTGAGTGCAGCAACGGGGTCTGGTCTCTTAGATATGTTGTCCATCCTCACTTTCTGTCCTACCTTTGGTTCCTTTCTCCCTACCTATAGCTTTTCTACTCTTGCTTCCCCTCCTGGCCAGTTCAGGTTCTCTCTCTCTCCTGTTGTTTCATTTCTTACACTTCTCCCCAAATCTCTTGGGCAGGTTTGGTTGTGTTGTTCCCCCGGGGAGGGATCCCCCTTCCTTGCTTTAGCCTCCTCTTTAACCCTGCACACCCCTTCTCCTGATCTGGGGGGAGTTTCTTCTCCCTTTGCCTGGGGTATAACCCTGGACAGGACAGGAAGCAGCCAGTGTTTGGCCTGGGGTATAACCCTGCTGATGTCGGTGTTCTGACTGCATCGCTGTGGATGTTCAATAGCATGGAGCAAAATTGCTGTAAAAATGCGGCAGGCTTCAGGGTGAACTGTCCAAGCCAGCCTTAATTCTATGGACGTACTCATATTGCCCATCATCAATGCGGGCTACCCAGGGCGGGGTTACAAGCCTGTACTCCATGACCTGCTGTCCACTCCTCAAAGCCTGCAGCCTGATGGCTTCCAGGTGCCTAGGATATGACAGGGCTATGATCTGGCCTGCTGTCCCTAAAAGATGCGGCCATAGGATGGGACTCATTAGACCTTGCACTGTCTTTCAGGGGAGCCTGGGATCCCTCCTCCCGCTTCCTGGAAACTGTATGGGGCAAAAAAGGGATCCTTGTACACTGTACATCCCTGAGACTTCTCCCTTGGGATTCTGTAGCAAGCAGATCCTAGAGTCTCCCCTGAGGTTTCCCCTGGGATCCGCCTAGTGGGATCAACACTGGGATCTCTCCCCCACAGTCCCCTCAGTCAGCAGGTCCCTGGGACTTCCCCACCACAACTTCCTCAGTCAGCAGGCCCCGGAGAATTCTCCCCCACAACCTCCTCAGTCAGCAGGCCCCTGGGGTATCTCCCCTGCAATCCCCTTGGACAGCAGGCCTCTGTAATCCTTCCACCATGATCTCTTTGGCCAGAAAAGCCAGGGATCTACTCCCCATGATCTCCTTGACCAGCAGGCCCTTGGAATCTCTCCCCTGCGATCATCTGGGATCTCTTCCCCACAATCCCCTTGGCCAGCAGGCCCCTGGGATCTCTCCCCCATTATCCCTATAGCCAGCAGGCCACTGGGATCTCCTCCCCATGATCCCCTTGGCCAGCAGGCCTCTGGAATCTCTCCTCCTGTGGTTCCCTGGGAAGGATTCAACTTCCCCTTTTCATTGGCAGGAGGCAAAGGGGCTCCCCTCTACCTGATGCCCACAACATGGAGCTGTCCCTCCCTCACTCCTGTCTTGGCCTGCTGCTGCCTCCAATTTCCCTGTTCTCTCCACAGCTGGCACCAAAATGGAGACAACAGTGACCGAATCCAAAGGGGTGATGGTGGTCACAGAGGTCGTCCCACAGACCGACCCCCGGGTTGCACAGCTGGCTTCAACGGCACCACGGCTCATCTCGGTCCAGGTCAAAGGCTTCAGGAAGGCACAGCCCAAGGCGCTGGGGGTGAGGGTCTGACATCTGTACTGGATGAATGAGCAACTGAGAGGAAACTGAGAGTGAGGGACGGGTGGGCCCTTGCCCAGGGTCACTAGGAGACCTATGGACTCTCCTGCCCTTCACTTGCAAGGGTATTGTGGGTTAGGTCTGGAGAAGGAAGAATTAATCCTTCAGAGGGTGGGGTTGTTTAGAATTGGTACCTGCATCCTGGCCTGGCTGCTGAGATGGCCCAACAAGAGGGCCAATTAGTGCTGGCTGAATGTAAGCATAAGTCCCTCTGGTTAGTCACATAGCCCTCTGCTTCCCTAAGGATTCCCTGAGGCAGTGCCTCCAACTGCCAAAATGCAGCCACCTCTGGAGTGGTGCACTGCAATGATAAAGCAGCTGTTTCCAAGTGAGGGGGAAGAAATGGGGAAAAGCAGCTTGTAATTACAGAAGCCAGGAGGCCTGAGCTACCCCTCATCTTTGGCATATTGAAAGACTGGTGCAAACTCACTTTTCTCTTGGCTCCAAAAGGCAAATGCCCCACTCCCCAGTAGTGACAGTAACAAATTTCTTAGCGGTCCCGTTGTATTGCAACCCCCTCACCCTGGGGAGTGGATTGGGGAGGGGGCTCAGGCCAGGAGGCTGGGGTGTGTGAAGGGGGTAATGCAGGGTAGGGGGGCTCGAGGCTGGGGCAGTCCCTAGTGAGATTGGTTACCTAGTCCCTGACTCAGGCTATTCCTGTTCCCAGCCAAAGGGAACCGTGACAGTGGAGGTGCTGCATGAAGGCAGCAGCATGTGAAGACCCCAGGCCACTCCCTGCCCCTTCTCCCGAGGGGTCCACACTGCAGGGACAGGCTGGGCACCCCACCGAGAGCCAGCAGACACCTCCAGCACTGTCCCATTTCTCACCTGGGTGGCGCAAGGGGAAGCACGGGCCCACTGTCAACTTTTCCACGTCTCCTCAGGAGCAGGGCTGGGGCTACCCCCATTGCATCACCAGCCTCCCATGGTGCTAGTCACACCGCTGAGCTCCATTTAGCTGGGGAGAGTGGCAAGAGCACACTATATGTCACGACAGCTGCAGGGTTCCCTAACTTAGCAGCTCTCTGGCATACACAGCCATAAACATCTTCCTGTGTGCCCAGGTAAATGCTGGCCAGTCAGGCAATGCAAGGCACAGGCCATAGGAGGTCTTTGGTGCCACATCCATGTTGATTTCCACCAATTTGCTCTCATTCTGCTGATAAGTTTAGGGTCTACAGCTGACCTAAGAGCTGCAGCTGCGCACATGTGGCTCAGACACTGGGGGTCACCAGGAGACGAGATCCTATGAGTGACAGGGAGTTGCAGTTTTCTCCCCAGAGGAGGAAGAGGAGTTGTCAGAGAAAAGCAACAGCAGGGAGACGCTCATGGGGAAATAAGGAAGATGGAGGGAGAAGTGACATGATGAACTCACAGAGAGGGAATTGGGCCAAGACACAATTTGACTCAAGCTGTTCAGGACTCTTGATGGATTCAAAACGACTATGATGCAAGCACCAGTCTAACAATTGTCCCCCTTCCAAGTTCCTTGGGGATCTCCCACTCCCCTGGAGAAAAGGGAGAATAACGGGAATGGCAGCAGTAAGGGTGCTGGGGATGGTAAAGAAGACGGTTCATATTGATGGTGGGGTGAGGGCAATGGCAGTGTTTGCAGGGTGGTGCTGATGTTAGTGGGGTGATGGCAGGGGTGATGATAATTGCAGGATAGTGATAACATTGTCAGAGTGATGGGAATGGTAGGGATGATGGTAGTGATGATGCTGGCAGAATGATGGTGTTGGTTGGGCTGATGTGAGATGATGGTGGTGGGGTGACAGGATTGGTGGGGTGATGGTGATGGTGATGTTGGCAGGGTGACAGGATTGGTGGGGTGATGGTGGTGGTGATGCTGGCAGGGCGACAGGGTTGGTTGGGGTGGTGGCAGTGGTAATGTCAGTAGAGTGACAGGTTGTTGGTGGTGGTGGGGTTGACAGGGTTGGTGGTGGTGGTGGCCATGGTGGTGATGGCAGGAAGATAGGGTTGGTGGTGGTATTGGCAGTGATGTTGATGGGGTGACATGATTGGTGGGAGTGATGGTGGTGGTGATGTTGGTAGAGTGACAGTTTGATGGGGGTGGAGTCGGTGGTGATGTTTGTTGAGTGACAGTTTGGTGGGGGGTGGCAGCAGTGGTGATGTTGGTAGAGTGACAGGTTGGTGGGAGGATGGTGGTGGTGATATTGGTAGAGTGACAGGCTGGTGGGAGGGTGGCGGTGGTGATATTGGTAGAGTGACACGTTGGTGAGGGGGCTGGCAGTGGTGATGTTGGTAGAGTGACAGGTTGGTGAGGGGGCTGGCAGTGGTGATGTTACGAGAGTGACAGGTTGGTGAGGGGGCTGGCAGTGGTGATGTTGGTAGAGTGACAGGTTGGTGGCGGTGGTGATGTTAGTAGAGTGACAGGTTGGTGGGAGGTGGTGCGGGTGGTGATGTTGCTAGAGTGACAGTTTGGTGGGAGTGATATCAGTGGTGATGTTACGAGAGTGACAGGTTGGTAGGGGGCAGCGGTGATGTTGGTAGAGTGACAGATGGGTGGGGGGGTGGCAGCGGTGGTGATGTTGGTAGAGTGACAAGTTGGTGGGGGTGGTGGCGGTGGTGATGTTGGTAGAGTGACAGGTTGGTGAGGGTGGCGGCAGTGGTGATGTTGGTAGAGTGAAAGGTTGGTGGGGGGTGGTGGTGGTGGTGATGTTGGTAGAGTGACAGTTTCGTGGGAGTGATGGCAGTGGTGATGTTGGTAGAGTGAAAGGTTGGTGGGAGGTGGCGGCAGTGGTGTTATTGGTAGAGTGACAAGCTGGTGGGGGTGGCAGCGGTGGTGATGTTGGTAGAGTGAAAGGTTGGTGGGGGGTGGTGGCGGTGGTGATGTTGGTAGACTGACAGTTTCATGGGCGATGGCAGTGGTGATGTTGGTAGAGTTACAGGTTGGTGGGAGTGGTGATGATGGTAGAGTGACAGCTTGGTGGGGGGGTGGCGGCAGTGGTGATGTTGAGAGAGTGACAGGTTGGAGCGGGGGTTGCGGCGGTGGTGATGTTGGTAGAGTGACAGGTTGGTGGGGGCTTGGCGGTGGCGGTGATGTTGGTAGAGTGACAGGTTGGTGGGGGGTTGGCGGTGGCGGTGATGTTGGTAGAGTGACAGGTTGGTGAAGGTGGCGGTGGTGGTGATGTTGATAGAGTGACAGGTTGGTGGGGGGATGGCGGCGGTGGTGATGTTGATAGAGTGACAGGTTGGTGGAGGGGTGGCGGCGGTGGTGATGTTGGTAGAGTGACAGATTGGTGGGGGGGTGGCGGCGGTAGTGATGTTGGTAGAGTGACAGGTTGGTGGAGGGGTGGCGGCAGTGGTGATGTTGGTAGAGTGACAGATTGGTGGGGGGGTGGTGGCAGTGGAGATGTTCGTAGAGTGACATGCTGGTGGGGGGGGGTGGCGGTGCTGATGTTGGTAGAGTGACAGGTTGGTGAGGGTGGCGGCAGTGGTGATGTTGGTAGAGTGACAGGTTGGTGGTGGGGGTGGTGGCTGTGGTGATGTTGGCAGAGCGACAGGTTGGTGGGGGGTTGGCGGCAGTGGTGATATTGGTAGAGTGACAGGTTGGTGGTGGGGGTGGCAGTGGTGGTGATGTTGGTAGAGCGACAAGTTGGTGGGGGGGTTGGCGGCAGTGGTGATGTTGGTAGAGCGACAGGTTGGTGGGGGGTTGGTGGCAGTGGTGATGTTGGTAAAGTGACAGGTTGGTGGTGGGGCTGGCGGCAGTGGTGATGTTGGTAGAGTGACAGTTTGGTGGTGGGGGTGGCGGCCATGGTGATGTTGGTAGAGTGACAGGTTGGGGAGGTTGGCAGCAGTGGTGATGTTGGTAGAGCGACAGGTTGGTGGAGGGTTGGCGGCGGTGGTGATGTTGGTAGAGTGACAGGTTGGTGGTGGGGTGGCGGCCATGGTGATGTTGGTAGAGTGACAGGTTGGTGGTGGGTTGGCGGTAGTGGTGATGTTGGTGGAGTGACAGGTTGGTGGGGGGGTGGTGGCAGTGGTGATGTTGATAGAGCGACAGGTTGGTGGGGGGTTGGCGGCAGTGGTGATGTTGGTAGAGTGACAGGTTGGTGGTGGGGTGGCGGCCATGGTGATGTTGGTAGAGTGACAGGTTGATGGGGGGTTGGCGGCAGTGGTGATGTTGGTGGAGTGACAGGTTGGTGGGGGGGTGGCGGCAGTGGTGATGTTGATAGAGCGACAGGTTGGTTGGGGGGGTGGCGGCGGTGGTGATGTTGGTAGAGTGACAGGTTGGTTGCGGGGGTGGCGGCGGTGGTGTTGGAGGGTGATGGAGGCAGTTATGTCAATGGCAGTGGCTATGGTGATAAGAAGGATGCCAGGATCATGGTAAAGCTGTCACATGCACCATGTGTCAGTGACACTGAGCCACGTCTCCTTTTCCCCTGTAGACCATACAAATTGTATCCGGTTTCACGCACATCTCCTTTGGGATTGCCTTGACGATATCCGAATTCTCCACCCCAGCCCTTACTGTGGCCAGCGGAGTCTACTTCTGGATCGGCTTGCTGGTAGGCATAACCAGCTACAGGTGCTCAGAGCTCAGACCTCTGATCTGGTCTCGGAGGGCAATGGGGGTGTCTCTACAAGTTTGCTCTTGGGTGTGTCCTGGACTCCAGTCCAGTAGGCTTTGAGCATAGCCAGGCAGGCGTTCACAATCATGGGGTGAGTTTTAGGCGCTGAGCCCATGGGACAGGAGGAGAAGGTAAGTAATGCAAACTCTTTCAGGATGGACTCACTTCCCCTAGGTCCGGCCTCTTTGCTCAGCCTGTGGCAGCTCCATCCTGTACCCATGGTGCAGGTCATGACAGGCAGAAGTGACAGTACCTTGGGCCAACATGTCATCGTTAGCATTCCCACACATACTTGGGACAAAGGCCTGCAAGGAGTATTCATGGAAACGTGGGAAAGACCGCTGTACACTGGGGCGGACTGGAAAGCCAGCCCCTGTGACATTGCTCTGTCCTCACCCTGGTCTGGCACGGGTTCTTTGCAGATCTCTCTCCCACCCCCACACACCCCAGGCTGTTGGGAGGGGTGAGAGGTCAGTCTGCTAGATTTCACCCCACAATCACTGCTCCAGCACAGGCCCCAGCTCTGGCGGGGAAGAACTCCTCTGAGGTATAATGGAAATTCACGCCTCCATTCAATCAGGCTCCATTGTAGATACGCTTAGGCCTGGGAGATGGAGGATCTTTGCCTCCCCACCTCCCCATGACCGTAGTGGCTGTGCCCCATAGGACAGTATGGAAACTGATGCAGCCACCAAGCAGGGGAGTAATTGGGCCTCTTTCTTAAATCAAGAGTCTCATGTGATTGTGTCTGTGGCTCCCAGGCTCAGTGCCATTTACCCATGTGTACAAACTTTGCACTCCTGTCCACCTGGCATGGAGGAGATACATCCAGATGCTCATGTGGGGCGGGAAGCAAATCCCACGTGGAGAACTTCACAGCCACCCTGCCATACTGAAACACACAGCCGATGGCCTTGTGGTGCCAGAAAACGAGTCTTCCACTTCGAAGAACTTTGGAAAATCCCAGCCCTTCTAGGTCACTCTGCAGTGAGATAAGAGGAGCAGGAGTCCCACGAGATGGGACTTGAGATCGTGTAAGACTTCAATTCCACCATTAATCTCCTGAAACCTGAATTTCGATCTCTTTACATCTCAGTCCTTGTGGGAATCTTGTGTCATCATTTGAGGCAGGACTTCCGCGGCCCATTATCCTGTGGCGTTTGCTCCACTTAGTTCTCAAGTGATGCATGTGAACTGGGGGGCATGGAGACTTGCTGATGACTCTTCCCCTTTGGCTGTTCTCTCGGCAGCTTGTGTCCTCGGGGTCTTTGCTGGTGGAGGCTGAGAGAAGAGAAGGCATGTTGCTGGTAAATATACTTCAAACATTTTTGTTCATGGACGTGGACCTGGTGCACAGCTGCACTCCAGCTAGCCTCAGCAGCTGATGGCTCCTAGGAGGACCTTCATATCCTGGGCAGATTTGGGCATCCCTCATGCTGCCAGGTCAGGTTGATGAAGATGCCCTGGGGTCTGCTTAAACTAACACACTGTCACGCCATAGGTAGTGTCCCCAAGTACAATTCTGTCTAAGACCCTAGGTACGTACTCTTGTGCTTGGCTTCTGCTGCTATAAAATCATGACGGGTGTGGAAAAAGTGAATAAGAAAAAGTTATTACTCCCATAACACGAGAACTAGGGGTCACTCAATGAAATTAATGAGTAACAGGTTTTAAACTAACCAAAGGAAGTTTTTCTTCAAGCAGTGCATGTTAGGCCTGTGGAACTCCTTGCCAGAGATTGTTGTGAAGACCAGGACTTTAGCAGGGTTCAACAAAGATACATTCATGGAGGTTAAACGAAGATAAATTCTTGGAGGTTAGGTCCGTCAGTGGCTATTAGCCAGGATGGATAGGAATGATGTCCTTGGCCTCTGTTTGTCATAGGCTGGAAAGGGGTGACAGGAGAGGAATCACTTGATGATTATGCATTCTGTTCACTCCCTGTGGGGCATCTGGCATTGGCCACTGCCAGAAGACGGGATTCTGGGCTAGATGGACCTTTGGTCTGACCCAGTCTGGCTGTTCTTATGTTCTTATGTAGTTTTTGGTGCTAGCTCAAGTACAGCCACCATGTGTACATCTACCTGAGCTGCGAGTCAGGTCTCTCAGCTACTGTGTAGAAGGACCCTTACTGGAACAGCTGGAATGTTCAAGGGTGGTTTTTAAAACATTTGCCAAACTCTCTCCGTTCCTGCATCCACTGGAATGAAGACCTAGGCCCATGGACTTCACCGGAAATTCCTGGGGCTCTGAGCACAAAATGGTACCCTATGAATCTAATACCTCAACTTCATAACGATATAGCCCTGGCATCCCCGACTGGAACAGATAATCTGCATCCTACAAGTCAACACACTCAGATTCTGTTGGACCCGAACAGGAAGTTTGTTCCAGCCCCCAGAGCTCCCCCATGTAGACCACTCAGCTCCAGCTGTGCCATCCCATAGACTGTTGGCTCAGGTGCCTCAGCTGATCAGCCCACGTGGCAGAGTCGCTAAGTCCCCAAATCGTTACTTGCGTGAGAGGAATTGGACAGAAACTGACCACCTGCCTCTGCAGCACAGAACCCTTAGAGCGTTCACCCCAAATGGACTTGTCATGGGGATGGGTTTTTGTCCAGGCCCAGCCTTGGGGCAAGGTGGTTGCCTTGGGCCCAGCACCTTCAGGGTCCCATGCTCCAATAGGCTCTAGCCTCCACCACCCACTGGCTGGCCCCACTGGGCCAGCTCTGGTTTTGTAGTAAAGACTTTCATAGAATCATAGAATCACAGGGCTGGAAAGGACCTCAGGAGGTCATCTAGTCCAGCCCCCTGCTTCAAGCAGGATCAACCCCAACTAAGTCATCCCAGCCAGGACCTTGTCAAGCTGGGACTTAAAAACCTCGAGGGATGGAGAATCCACCACCTCTCAATGCAACACATTCCAATGCTTCACAACCCTCCTGGTGAAGTAGTTTTTCCTAATATCTAACCTACACCTCTCCCTCTTCAACTTCAGACCGTTACTCCTTGTTCTGCCATTTGACACCACTGAGAACAGTCTCTCACTGTCCTCTTTAGAGCTCCCCTTCAGGAAGTTGAAGGCTGCTATTAAATCACCCCTAAGTCTTCTCTTCTGTAAACTAAACAAGCCCAAATCCCTCAGCCTATCCTCATAGGTCTTGTGCTCCAGACCCTTAATCATTTTTGTTACCCTCCGCTGAACCTGCTCCAGCACATCCACATCCTTTTCAAACTTGGTGAGGGGAAGGGGCAAAACTGGACACAGTATTCCAGATGTGGCCTCACCAGTGCCGAACAGAGGGGAACAACCACTTCTCTAGAGCTGCTGGAAATGCTCTTCCTAATGCACCCTAGTATGCCTATAGCCTCCTTGGCTACAAGGGCACACTGTTTACTGGAGTCTGGAGAGCTGGGTTCTTTTCCCATTTCGGCCACAAATTTGACCTCATGCCAGACAGCTAAGGCCTCCTGGGCTCCAATTTCACACCTGTAAAGCAGGAGGCAGGGGAGGTAGACATGCCGGTTCTTTCACCGTGGCTCTCTTTGGTGAGTAAGATCTTTGGGGCAGGGACTGTCTCTTACTGTGTGCATAGGGCTGCCATTGTACAGGGGAGCTCATCTTGGTGAGTGCTGTAACAATGATACATCTTGTGCCCTGCTCGCCTCTGACTGGCTGTGATTGACCCAGGTGAAAGTTTGCTACTTTATCAGCGGCCTGGTCATCGCGGCTACCCTGGTGGCCATCATCATCCATGGCGTGGAGATCGGCCAAGACATCCCATGGTGTGGAATTCTCAAGGGCAACACAGAGACCCCCGCAAAGTGCTCCAACATGGTCTATGTAGGTACCTCTGCTGGGCTCCTGTAGGTACCTCCTGCAGCTATCCACATGCTCTTTGCAGGGACCTGACTAGGTCTAGCGTGCTAAGTGTCCTTCTCAAGCCACACCTGCTCTGCATCCTGAAACCAGTAGGGCCAACAGACTCACTGGGCCCCTGGGCAAGGCACATGGTGGGCCTGGATCTGCACCCTGTTGGGGGTGGGACCTCAAGCAGAAGGGGTGGGGCTGGTGCTAGCTTCCCCTGGGCAACCCTCAGCACGGCCTGGTGCACAGTGTGCCTACCCCAGGCAGCCTTCAGTGCTGCCTGGAACAGTGGTGAGTTAAAGGGACGGGGGCTCTGGCCACTGCCACAGCCACTACTGGGGGCCCTTTTGAATTTCCAGGCCCTGGGGCAGTTGTCCCCATTGCAACTGCCCCATCAATGGGCACATGGAGAAAGAAACTCAGAAAGGAGCACTGAATCCAGCCAATCACCTGATGGGGAGTGAAAGTTGAACAGGGTTTCAGTCAAGCACGAGAGGCAGAAAACTGCAGCAGTTATTCGCTAGACCGGGGAGGGTTAAGAGACCTCAGCTCTGTCACTGGCTTGCTTTCCAACCCTTCTTGGTGCCTCAGTTTCCCCACCTAGGAAATGGGAATAATAGTGCCTTCCTTTGGGGACTGGCCATCATAAGGTTTGTGAAGTCCTTTGAGAGGCTTAGATGGAAGTGATGTGGCTTATGTAACCCACACCCTTAGGGGTGGTTCAGTGTCCTATGGAGTGGCACCTAGACCATTTACACAGAGAAAAAATGAATCTTTGCTACAGCCTTTAGCTGAGCCAGCTGGCTTTTATTTCAAACTGTATATGCTCCTATGGTAAACTCCCGAGGTCCCAGGTTCAAGTCCCCACGTAGGCAGTTATACTAGCTGGCAGTTTTAGTTGAGTTGCACAATATTTGGTGGTTTTCTTATAGCCCCAGCTCCTGGAGTGGTTTGATTAGGTGAGAGTCTCACCTGCCATAGAAAACAAGAAGGTTCCTCCACCCTTCCTGGCTGCAAGGAACGGGAAGGTGTAAAATGAACCCTTTGTTTGTTGGGGGGTTTTAATGCCTTATAATTTTTGCAACAAAATTGCAATTCTTTGAGGCCTGACTCCTGCTTGGTTGGGGCTGGCAATACATATGATGGAACAGTTAAGAGATGGGCTGTTTCATTAACTAGTTGGCTCCACTACAGCAGTGTTGCCTCAGGGCTGGATGGGGCCCTTGTTAAGAACTACTCTGCACCCTGCGATTTAAAGAGACCAGGCTTTCCCTAGCCAGCTGGTGTAATGTTACTCTCAGCCTTTAGCCCAGAATGGGGATTGGCTCACTTACAAGCTGCACAGCCTTGTGGAATGGAGCGCAGGAGTGAGTGAAGCATCAGCATGTGGTGTGATGGGTCCCTTCAGCCCCTGGTACACAGCAGCTCCTTGAGAGTCTCGTTCTTTAGCTAGCCCTGTAGAGACACAACAGTTTAGTGCAAGAGGTCCATAATTCAGTTCCCCAAGTGACTGGCAAAGAGGGTGGCTTATCTCCTACAATATAAAGTGAATGCTTGTAATTTTAACACACTTTCCAATACACCACACTCCAGAGGCTCCCAGCTCAGTCCCTGGCGTGCAGCCATCACAAGGACCATAGTGAGGGCAGCAGCACAGAGACTGTTTTAATGTGGGGACCCTCACTGTGCCATGAGACACTGCAGTTCCCTTGGCCTGTCCTGATCCAACACAATACCCCCTACTACTCCTGCCATACCTCTACCATGTTCTCAAACCCTCCAGTCCTCCCTCAAACACGTGAGGTGAGTCACTGAAATCTGCCGCAGGCCCCATGGGTGTGACCTGGCCAGGGCCTCGCCAAAGCTATGAGCATCTGTTGAGCTTCATGGAGGGAATGAGAACTGGGGTCAGGAGAGGAAGGAAGGGTGAGGAGCTGGACTCTGAAACAAGAGCAGCCAATTTTGAGTCCTAGCCAGTGCCACACAGGACTACACAAATAGTATGTCTGGCCCCGGGATGGCTGGGCCTCACTGGCATGTCCTGCCCTCTATCAGGGCATGTGGCAGAGCTCAGGAAATCCTCACCTTCTCACTGTCTAGTAATGGCACCTCCCAGCTGGGAGGCAGGCCGCCCTGTGCAGGCGGGATTGCCGGATGACCTCTCCTGGCTTTCTTTCCCACAGGTCCTGAACCATGGGCTTAACTCGATGTTCATCCTGCTCTGCCTGCTGGAGCTGTGCACAGCCATTACCGCCCTGGTGTACGGACACAGGGCCATGAAACAACTGGACTACACGCAGATGGTAAGAGTGGAGCCCAGACACATACCCTGTCCTCCAATCCTGGAGCAACCGCACACACATTCCTCCTCCTCACCTTGGGCTGATCGTAGCCCATTGGCATCAACGGAAAGGCTCCCATTCCCTGCAGAGACCTCGTACCCCATTGTTCTGATGATGGAGCCACCATCTGAGCCCCCCCTTGACATTAATGAGGGGGTTTGTCCTGAGATTTCAATGGGAGCAGGGTCAGACCCCACATGGGGAAGAGGGGAATTCATAGACTGTATCAGATCAGTCCACTACTTTACCTCTATGTTGATCCACCAATGGATTCCAACCCTGTGCTGACAGACCCCTGCTTTCTTGGGCTGAGAGACTTTCCACCACTGCCAGAAAAGGGGGAGGTGAGGAGGGGTTAATGCCAATTTTTGTGTGGTCCTGATGGGATGGGAAGGTGAATTCTATGCTTATTCCCCAGGTGCTGTGATGGAGCAGAGGCTGGCTTGGCTCCTCCTGCTCCTGGGTGTACTGAGAACATGATGGAGATTTCCCATATTGGAACCCCAGCGACACAGACCCTTGGCCATTTCTTCACTTTTGCAGGCAGGGTGGCAGACGGAGCAATCTCTGAGCCCAGACATCTCCTGCATCCCACCCCTCTTCTCAGTTATTTTGTGCCTGGAGGATAGGGATGAAGGCCAGGATTCCCTGTAAGTTAGCGCTTGTGTGACCACTCAGGAGAGGTTCTGATGCTGCCTACCTGGTTAGCAGAGCACTTGCAGTTAGGGTTTATGTTTTTACTGGTGGTGCATGTTTGTTCATGCCTCAGGGCACATAAAATATTCAACACTGGGATCGAGCTGCAGACAACTTTTCCTGTGCCTGAAGGAGATTTCCTTCAGGTTGCTGAGCAGCTTTCTCTTCCAGAAGCAGGGGATAAGCTCTCACACACATTCCCTCAGCCCACATCTCCTTCACACTTGCCCCACAACACATACTTATGTTATTGGAGTTATTACTTGATAGTCCTGCAATGCTCCACATATAGTCACTGTCATTTTATTCTTTCAAAATGCTGGGGGGCGGGTTATTGCTTGTGCAGTTCATATTGTATTTCTCTCTTATGCTTACACTGAATTCCCTTGAGCAGTGAGTTCTAAAAAGCCTAACTTTTCCTGGCTGGAGTAATTATCATTATTACTTTTATTACCATATTATGCTTTGTCATTCATTATTGAAAGTGATACAAATAATAATGTCCTTTTCAAATGTCAAGTAACAGGGAGGTAGCTGTGTATCTGAACATAACAAAAAAAAAACAGTCATGTAGCACTTTCAAGACTAACAAAATAATTTACGAGGTGATGAGCATTCATGGGGCAGACCCACTTCTTCAGATCTGGAGATAGTGCTGGACTGGAAATGGTCAAATGTAACTTTAGTTTATACTGATCTTAGCAGTTAACAAGCAGCCCTATAGGACCTTAGAGACTAACAAATTTATTAGGTCATGAGCTTTCGTGGATAAATCCAGTTCCTCAAATGCATTTTAGCAGCAGCAGTTTAAAAAAGCTAATCTAACTACATCATTTTAGGCATTGGGAAAGTTGCTTATTTTCAAATTGTACTTTTAGTTATATCTCTAAAATAACTTAAAATAAAAGAAATAAATTCAGTTCCCACTATAGTGCAATCAGCAATGAAGGAGTCAAATATAATGAGTCTCATACATGACTGTGAAAAGAAAACACAAATGCCAAAATAATTGTTAAAAATAATTCACGTTGTTAATAAAAGAGAAAAAGATAACCACGTATATTAAAATTATAGTTTTAATGGGGCTGTCAATTAATTGCAGTTATCTCAAGTGATTAACTCAAAAAATGAATCACACTTGAAAAAAATAATTGCAATTAATCATTTGCAAATATATTGATTTCAGTTACAACACATAATACCAAGTGTACAGTGCTTACTTTACATTATTTTTATTACAAATATTTACACTGTAAAAGTAACAGATAAATCCAACAGTATTTTTCAGTTCATCTCACACAAGCCCTGTGGTGCAGCCTCTTTATTGTAAATGTGTAACTTACAATGTAGACTTTTTGTTACATAACTGCACTCAAAAACAAAAAATATAAATCTTTATTACCTACAAGTCCACTCAGTCCAGCTTCTGGGTCAGACAATCTCCAAGACGAGGGTTGCCAGACGTCTCGAAATGTGCAGAACAGTTCCGAATTTCCATAACAAGTTCTGTGTCCTGCATTTATGCAAAAACATCCCATGGGCTGCCTGTCCTGCAAACCCTCCCCAGAAATCTGGCAATCCTATCCAAGAGAGACAAGTTTGTTCACATTTATGGGAGATAATGCTGCCCACTTCTTACATATATCACTTGAAAGTGGGAACAGGCTTTCGCAAAGCACTTTTGTAGCCACCACACCAAGGTATACCTGTGCTAAACATTCATATGCCCCTTCATGCTTCAACTACCATTTCAGAAGACATACTTTCGTGCTGATGACACTCGTTAACAAAATAATGTGTCAATTAACTTTGTGATTGAACTCATTGGGGGACAACTGTATGTTTTCTTTATTTTACTCACATTCTGCCATATATTTCATATTACCGCAGTCTTGGCTCATGACCTAGCACATGTTCGTTTTAAGAACACTTTCACTGCAGATTGATAAAATGCAAAGGAAGTATCGATGTGAAATTTCTAGAGACAGATGCAGCACTTGACCCAAGATTCAAGCATCTGTAAGTGCCTTCCAAAATCTGAGAGGAACCAATTTTGCAACATGCTTTCAGAATTGTTAAAAGAGCAACATTCTAATGCGGAAACTACAGAACCCAAACCATCAAAAAAGAAAATCAACCTTCTGCTGGTGGTATCTGACTCAGATTATGAAAATGAACATGCATTGGTCTGCATCTCTTTAGGTCATTACTGATCACAGCCCATCACCAGCATGGTTGTGTGTGACCTCTGGAATGGTGATTGAAGCATGAAGGGACATATGAATCTTCAGCACATCTGGCAGGTAGATACGTTGCAATACCAATTACAATAGTGTCATGCAAGTTCCTATTCTCACTTTGAGGTGGCATTTTAAACAAGCAGCAGCAGCATCTCTTACAAATGTAAACAAGCTTCTTTGTCTCCATGATTGACTGAATAAGAAGGACTGAATGGACTTTGTTGTCTCTAAGTCTTACATTATTTTGTTCTTGAATGCAGGGTTTTTTACACACTTCTACATTTGTAAGTTTAACTTTAATAATAAAAGAGACTCCACTAAGGTACTTACAATGGGGGGGAATTGAAAAATACTACCTCTTTTGTTTTTACAATGCAAACATTTTCAATCAAAAGTAAACAAAAAGTGAGTACTCTATACTGTGTTCATTGTTGTAATTGAAATAAATGTTTTTAAATATATTTAAAATGTAGAAAGCATCCAAAATATTTAAATAAATAGCATTCCATTACCAGTGCTACCAATCACGTTTAATCACAATTAATTTTTAACTACTTGACAGCCCTAGTTTTTATTGAAAACAATTGACTTAAAGAGAGTAGTTAATGGCAGTAATACAAAGTGCCTGTTAGAGAAAGTAAACACATTTTATTTATTTTTGTTTGTCTGTAGTAAAGATAGCGTAGAAAGTATCAACTGTGTATTTCTGATCTGATACCTCAAGGTTTCGGACCAGGAATATTTTGCTGCATTATTTCCTAATTTTTCTAAATTAACACATAAACTTTAAATGTGGCTTCAATTAGCGCTTATGTATGTTTTTTCTTTCTTTATAAACTAAAGAGACCCAGTGCTCTTGTCAGCTAATTCTTAAGTTATTTGCAAAAACCCTTCAGAGTTTTCAGGTGCCTAAGCAGTTCCTAGAATCGTGGTTAAAGATTCCTCCCTCCCCACAAAATCTGAAATGGTGCTCCGTGACCCAGGGATAGCCAAAGGATTGTAGGAGGATCATGGGTCTGGCAGGATGTGACAGCACGAAGCCTGCTGCCATATGCTGTGCACCAGGCACCACAAAACACAACAGTAATGCAGAAGTAAGGGTGGAGATTGTGTAGTTGGGTCTGATGTATCCAAAATCGATTTCTTTTGCTGCCCTCACAACAGGGGGTCGACAGGAGAGTTTTAATCCCTAGGGTGTCAGTCAGTTTCTCCTGTCGATTTCCCTTTTGGGAGAAGCAACAGGTTTGATGGTGGAGCCCTAATGGTTTGATTTAACACTGCACTAGGTGCACCAAGTTAAACTCTGAAGATTGACCGCCAAGTGTAGATGTCCCCTTAGAAACAAAACAGAGATTCATTGCTGCATTTCAAAATGTAGGTTTGAAATTAAAATTCACAACTTATTTCAATTTACATCCTTTCATTTCATCTTTAGAAACGAAAGATTCTGGGGTGTTATCTCCTCCCCATCCCCCCAAACCTTTTTTTCTCCAGTTAAGAAAAATGGGGAACAAGTTGAGAAAATCAAAACAGGGAGGAAACACATTTTGTGCTTTGTATCAGAGGAGTAGCTGTGTTAGTTTGTATCTGCAAGAAAAGGAGAAGTCCCATGCCACCTTATAGACTAGTAGATTTACTGGACCATAAGCTTTCATGGGCAAGGACGCACTTCATCAGATACTTCTGACAAAGTGGGTCTTAGCCCACGAAAGCTTATGCTCCAATAAATCTGCTCATCTATAAAGTGACACAGAACTTCCTGTTGTCCTTTCAGACGTTGCAAAGGAAGAAAACAGCTTCCATACATAACATAGTGGCTAACTTTACATGCAGGGACCTGTGTTCGAGCTTTGCGGAAATCAGCAGAGTTGAATTTATCCAGCTGGCAGCTCAGTGGGAGCATTTTTGCCCACCATGGGAGAGGCTTGGTTTTGATTCCAGGCCCACACAGCTCAGGTTAGGGGAACAGCTCAGTGTCTGGAGCAGTGGCCAGCTAAACCCAGGGTTGCGCGCTCAACCCTTGTGGGGGCCATTTAGGGATCCGGGGCAAACAGATTTAACACAAAATCTGTCGGGGTGGAGCTAGGTCCTGCTGCGAGCGCGGGGGACGGCACCCCCTGACTCTCAGGCTCCCTTCCAGCTCCAGGAGACAGCTTGACCTCCACACGTTATTAGCATTAAAGGTGCGCTGACGATGACCGGGGGGCAGGCTCCTTCCTCACGCCTTCGCAGTTGGGAAACGCTGGAGGTGGGGAGCACTCCGCTCTGCGCCGCCCCCCCGGAGCTGGAGGCCGCTGTGGGGACCGAGGGGGGGTTTCAGGGGCGGGTTTCGCTGTTGGGCTCAAGAGGAGAGTCACGGGGGGGGGGGGGGGGGATCCCAACACCCCTGCCGGCGGGGACCTGGGCTTTCCCAGGCTCCAGAACTCAGCAGGGAAGGACACGCCGGCCCTGAGCTATGGGCACTCGGCGCAGGCCTTGCGGCTAAAGGTCGCGTTATTGTCGCCCGGATGTTGACATAGCCGGGTAAGGGGGCTAAGAGGTCCCACGAATATGGCGGACGGGAGAGACGTGGACGAAGGATTCCCGTCCGGCCAATGCCCCTCACAAACATGGCGTCCGGAGGCGGGCTCGTCAGTGGTGCCTCTGACAAACATGGCGGCCAGGAGGTAGGCTCTTGGCCGGTGCCCCTCACAAACATGGCGTCCGGGGGCGGGCTCGTCAGTGGTGCCTCTGACAAACATGGCGGCCAGGAGGTAGGCTCTTGGCCGGTGCCCCTCACAAACATGGCGGCCGGCGGCGGGCTCGTCAGTGGTGCCTCTGACAAACATGGCGGCCAGGAGGTAGGCTCTTGGCCGGTGCCCCTCACAAACATGGCGTCCGGGGGCGGGCTCGTCAGTGGTGCCTCTGACAAACATGGCGGCCAGGAGGTAGGCTCTTGGCCGGTGCCCCTCACAAACATGGCACCGCGGTCTGCCTTGATTCTGAGCACGTGTGCAATTGCGAATGCTTTGTGTCGCGCACCGATGACGATATTGGCGGCCGCCCTGTGCGGCACTGCACGTGGGGATGGAGCCGGCCCGGGGGGAGGAGGCCGGCATGCAGCTGCGGTGGGGTCGGGGGCTACGAGCGCGAGGGCTGGAAGCAGACCCGTCGCTGGCGGGGCCGCAGGAGGAGCCCTCGGCTCCGCCGCTCGGCCCCGGGGACGGGCAAGCGGGTGCCCCTGGGGAGCACGGCTGCAGCGAGACGCTGGCGGCTGCCCTGACCCCCACTCCCACCCTGCAGCGGCGGACACCGAGCAAGAAGCGGAAGGAGGCGTTGGCGGTCCCCAAGGGGAAACCCAAATCAGGGCGGGTGTGGAAGGATCCCGGCAAGAGGCGGTGAGGGGGAGGAAGGCTGGGGGGCAAAGGAGCCCAGCAGTAGGCGGGGAGCGAGGGATGTGCAGCGGGGTAGGAGCGGTGTAAGGAGCTTGTGGTGCTGGTCTCTGGAAGGCTCCCGGCTCCCCCTTTATGTGTTGCAAAAAGACTGAATTGGACATGGCCACTAGTGCTAAATGGGTCCCAAGGACTAAAGCTGCTAGTCCTTGTAAGAGTGCTCTAGAGCAGGGGTGTGCAAAGTTGGAGGCAGGCCCCCTCGGGTGTATCTGTGAAATTTCATAAGGTGGGGCACAGCAGAATGAACTGCTGGGTCTCAGGCTCATCCATCTCATTAATGTTACTGTTTTTATGTCTGTGTATTCACATATACAGACCAACTAATAAAGTTTTTATATTCTGCAAACTTATTTTCTTACATGTGCTGAAAGGGTTTTTATTTTAATTTATTTTTATTTATCCAAATACATCAGTTTGGATTACATTAGACAGGCTGAGGGGCCCTGCTAATTGCAGGGTTGAAAAGTGGGGCCTCACATAAAAAGTTTGCTTACCCCTGACCTAGAGGCTGGTCCTGATTCTGGCCTGTTACTGTGTGAAGCTGCTTTAATGTGAATGCTTGCCTCTGTGTTGGTGGTTGATGGGAATTTTCTCTCCCCCTCTTCTTTCTTAGGTTTTCCCATATGATTCAGGACAAACCCCTCCGCACCTCCTGGGAGCGAAAGATGAAAGAACGTCAGGAGAAGAAAATAGTGAAGGATTTTGCCCGGCATCTGCAGGAAGAAAAACAAAGAGAGCGTGAGGTAATGGGAGAAGATGCTGCCTCAGGGCTCCTTGTCCAATTATCGTACCCCAGTGCGTGTCCTGTCCCCCTCCTGCTTCCATATTATCTCAGTTAGTAAACTAAGCTCCAGAAGGAGGTCTGCTAGGGTGGTACGCTGACCTTGGAATTGCCACCCCTTTGCCTGTCAATATCTGATAACTTGCCTTCAGCTCTAAGTCTTCAGTGCAGAAATGCTTCTCTGTGGCTATAGCAACTTTCCTTGTACACCTCAGCTCTGATTCTCACCTCAGCATGCCTCTTGTTGGACTCGGGTGTCGTTCTTGATCCTGCTGTCACTTCCTTCCACCTCCCTCCTCTCAAGCATCTGGGACCTTCCTGGTTGCCTGTGCATGTCGCTGCTTCTGCTCCATCCCAATCTTCAGCTTTCTTCCCTGTGATCTCTCTGTGTTCCAGCTCTACACATTCCCCTTTGTGGGATAATGATAAATATAAGGCACAAAACCTGCTGTGTCAGGATGTGAGCTGACCATTCAGAACATGTGGACTCCAGGCAGGGTCCTCTCTAATTTTTTTGTCCATGAGCAAAATAAATTTTATGTTCACCAAGGCTTGTGGGGATACGCACCACCAACAGCAACAGAGGCCACTGGTACAGTACCTGAATCTCTCCTGGGCAGCTGCCATAGTGCTCAGCTTACAGAGAACACTGGTTCTGGGGGAAATTCTGTTTGGGGAGATGGTTCCATATGTGGCACGTGGGTTGTTCGTACTTTTCTAAGCAGCATCTGTTGTGGGCTGCTGCCTGAGAAAGGATATTGGACTGGATGGATTTCATCTCTACTCTGGGATGGCAGTTTGTACGTGCAGATGCCCTCTGCCATGTGCTGGTCCCATCGCTTTCATCCTCAAACAATTCTTCTGGTTTTCTGTTCTGTTGCAGATCTAATTAAATAGTCCCTGGAATTAAAAACCTGCTGCAATGTAAAGAGCTTTAAATCAAACCTGAATAAGTTCTCAAGCAGCATTTTTTTCATTGCACATCTGTGCCATTTGAAAATTGTGACTGGACATATTTTTTCAGCAGTTTCAGTGTGTGCCGTAATGTCAGCATTTACTGATAAATATTTAACTTCCAGGCCTAACCATATACCAGTCCTGGAACAGAATGGTTAAACTCCATACATGGCAAATTTCTCTTTCCAAGAATTTCAGCATGGCACCAGTGCCTGGTTCCCTAATCAGAAGAGAGAATATATTTTCACAGCACTCATGTGGCTTCCCTCTCCCCAGGATCACTGCTACCAGAACCTTGCGTACCAAAACTAGGTGACCCGGCACGTCCTACTAAGAGGAATGCTCTCCAATCCCAATATGCCACACGTCAAGCAACCTCTTGAGCTCTTTATCAGTCTGCAGGTACCTGTAAAAAGGAACAGAAATTGATAATTGAGGGCTCTTTAATCTAGGAGAAAACGTCATAACAAGGTCCGGTGACTGGAAAGAGAAGCTAGGTAAATGCAGACTAAAAATAAGTTGCAAATTGAGGCTAAGATTACATGATCACAGGGGTGGCTTGTTTGGCTTTAAATTCTATGAATCTGGGAAACTGTCTTGCGCATTTAAAAAAAAAAAAAAAGAAAAAAGAAAAAAGAAAAAACTTGGGCGAGTGTAGAACATTGCCACCTGCTGGAACAGCTCTGAGAAATTAGTACAACAGCTGGTACATAACAAAGCACCTTAGTGGCGCAGGTCCCCATGAACTCCTCACTTGTTTCCTGATGTTTGCTGTCTTTTCTGACCCCCATTGGATAAAGAGGGCAAAGCAAGGGCTGTGTCCTGCAGTTCAAAGTCCTGCGTGGGACTGTCTCTGACTACCTGCAATCTCTTCGCTTTCCTGCATCCCTGATGCCAGTGAAACTACCACCTAGTAAGAAAGGATTATGGAAGGAGTCAGCTTCCATAGCAGAGCTCCCTATATTATTCATCTCTTATCCACTCACCACGCTGATGTCCCCGTTTCCCAGGAAAGTGCTGCACACAAACACATAACTAATTATTAAAGTAGCTAGAAAGAACCTCACTGGACCTGGTGCAAGAGGCTTGTTCTCTATTGCTCCGGCCCTCCCTGTGCTCTCTTGCATTGCTGACTCCACCTCTCTTCTGAAATTTGCTGGGGCCTCTCCTACCTATTTTGTTTCTTCCTCTGCTTCTGTTCCTGGGCGTGACCCTTGAATTCAGATTCCCTGAATGGCCAGCAATAAAATCAAAGCTTCCCTCTCCTGTTTCTGTAGGAGAAAAGGCAGCGCCGGGAAGAGAACTTGAAGCGACGCCTGGAGAATGAGCGGAAGGCGGAGATTGTACAAGTGGTGAGTGTCCTGTTTTTTTAGCCTCTCCTGCAAGGAGATTGAGTCCACCTTTCCAGCATGGGGAGGGATGTATTTGGGGTCAAGGCAAGTGGGGGCCGCCCTCCTTCCATACCCCTTGTAACTCCGTTGCTTTTCAGGAGAACATATTTATGTTGAGGGCTGGCACACACACATGTCAGATTTTTGTCAGTTGCTGGGGCCAACCTCATTTAGCTCCTTGCAGCAGAGACTACCTCTTGTTGAGTGCCCCAAGCAGGGACAAGAGGGTGAAAACTAGCAGAGGGTGGGCAATCCAGCTGGATAGTGGGAGAAAGTGCCTCACGCTGGAAGCTGTGCACCTCTGGAATTGTCTTGTTGCTTGTGGGGAGCCAGTCACTGAAACGATGCCCACTCATTTGAAAAACTGAAATGCTTCCATTTGGAAAAGCTGGGGCAGTGACTCCTATGAGTTGGCATTCGGTTGCCTCATGCTCCCATTTGCCTATATAGGCTGAATTCTACAACCAGACTCTATATCTCGTGGTGCACAACAGGCAGGGCAGCCTATGATATATGGCTTCAAGAAGGGACACTGATGCTTCATGGGCGATGTAGTCTGACTGAGCAGTCCAGCTTGCAGAGGTGAATTGAGATTGAGGTCCCTGTGCTACAACTCTCATGAGATACCACAGCAGCATTTTCTCTGTCCCCAGTAGGTTTATTGTCCTCGGTCTGTGTTACTCCATAGCTTCAGGTTCACATCTTTTCTCTCGTGCTCTGTCATGGCAGATCCGAAATCCGCTGAAGTTGAAGCGTGCCAAGAAGAAGCAGCTGCGCCGGATCGAGAAGCGGGACACGCTGGTGCTGTTGCAGAAACGCCAGGCACAGCGCAAAGAGGCCAAGGAATGAGGCTGCAGAGGGTGGTGGGAACGAAGCCTCGGGGCATCTGTTTCTCTGGGATTCGTCTGTCCTGATGCTGCTTTTCCAACTATCCTGCACACCGTCGCTTCCTGCCTTTTCTGGGGTTGCCTTTTCACCTCTCCCGCCTGCTGTGGGCTGGTTGGCCATGCTGGGTACACACTGCCCAATCACACTCACGAGCAGGAGGTGATGCGAACCCACGGTTCACACAGCCGCTCTTCGGTGGTAACCTGTATCGTCTTTTCTAGCCCAAGTGAGGCAGGGTGGTGTCATTCAGAAAGCCGTGCTTTGTTAGGAAGCTCTGATTGCATGGGGATGAGGCGTCCTCATGCTGCCTGGCTCAGGAAAAGGAAACCAAAGACCGGGGCAGCTGAGCTAGTGTGTGAACTGGAGCCCCTAGTGCCCCTGGCCTTGAACTTTAAGTAGTACGTGCTCACTTGTTTGTGGAGCTGGTGGGAGTAGCGCTGGATCAGGGAGCTGCTTCTGGTGTCTGTCTTGACCTTTGCCTCGATTTTATCGTCTCTTGAGAGGAGCCACATGGACAAAGATGTGGATTGGTCCTGTAGGCACCTGCATGGTGGGGTGGGTGCTGAGTCTGTTGCTGTCTTTTTTTTTTTTTTTTTAAATAAAAGGCCGTTGCCTTGCTCAGTGGTAAAGGACAGATGTCCCCTCTGCCCAAAGTGGCCCAAACTGCTCTCCCACCAATCCATGTCTTCCCCAGCTTTGAGGGGGATGTTCATCCTCCTTGGCTTAGCCAATCATCGGCCTTTTTGCTGAGACTGACAGGAATGTGATTATTAAATAGGAGGGTTGGTTTTATTTTTCTGGACTCCTGCTGGAAATCAGCCTCAGGTTCTTTGCAACATGTAGAAGAAGATGGTTTGCTCCCAGGTGCGTCAGGGCTGCGTGTGGGAGGGGCTTTGTTGCACTGTGCAGACATGCTCTATGTGAAGAAATGAAAGCGAAGGAAAAGTAACAGCCAAGCTTGTGTCCTGTTTTCTCCTTTCCCTTTGGAGTCATGTAAGGTGCAGGGAATATCCACAGCAAACACTCTGGAGGGAGTGACTGGGCAGAGCTGGGCACATTGCAGGAGCCAGTCAGGGTGGGGAGAAGGCACTGGGTGAACTGTTAAGGGAGTGGGAAGGTTGGGAAGGGGGAGGAGGCTAGAGAGCAACGGGGAGCTGTGTGTAAAGGGTGAATTGCTTGGGAGGGGTGGGGTGGGGTGCAGGTGGGCAGATGCAGACCTGTAAAATGAAAGGTCTGGGGTGATTGGTGGGATGAGCCAGAGGTGAAAGAAAAAGGGGATGGTAATGGGGACCAAGACTGGGTATGAGGGACACTTAGAAGAATGACAGGACATGTGCCTGATAGCGGCCTTGGATCCCTCCTGCCAGGCTGATGACTGTAGGCAAGAGGGTGCCCTGTCACCAGCAGCCAGTAGCCCCCAGCTGCTGGACTTCAACTTCCAGCCCCCTCCCCATGACCAAGCAGTGCACCCTGTCCCCTCGCTGCACTAGTGTCCAAGGTGAGTGGCTGCTTCTATCCCACAGGGTGAGTCCTGCAGCTTCTGTGCCAACGGGCCTGTGCCAAAGAGCCTAGTCACGAGGGTAAACAGTGGTGGACCCTGTAGTACAGGGGCAGGATGCCCACCGAGGCTGAGCTGCTGCTTCTTCCCTGGGGTAGGGAGGATGTAGCAGGAGTCCCAGTGTTCTGCCCAGTTACCCCAGTAAGCAGGATGTGAGTCTGTCTCTGACAGGGCATTCACATGCTAGCAGGGTGTCTTGCCACTTGCCTGGGTGGATCTGTCCTGGGAAATGCTGCCTTGCGAGAGATTTGGCTCCTTTGTCCTTGAGTAGGAATGAGCAGGCAGGAGCGCTGGGCATGAACCTGGAGTAGGAAGCACAAGAGCTGAGCTTCATTCCCAATCCTACCATGGTGGCTCAATGTCTTCCTGTGCCTGGAAGGTCGGTAAAAGAGGCCCTGGCGGCATTAAGGAGGTGATACGCTAACAACAGTCTAGAAGGGCTGAGTGGACATGATACAAGACTATCCTGAGACGCTCTGACCTGGCCTTTGTGTCGTAGTATGTATTAGGGTATTGGACAAGTCCCCTAAATAGCAGCACAATAGCCAGTTGGATGATGATGTCCAATATGCCTTGGATGACAGGAACAGATATCTCAACCATGGTTGCAAAAGAACTAAACCTTGGCATGTTTGAGTTAGAAGGATCTCAAAGGTTGGAAGATTTCTGAGACCAGGCTCAGCAATCGCACCAGCAGCAAACTGGATTTTTATTGGGTGAAGGCTCAGCTGGCGGCTTCCATGCTAATAGAGAAGTTTAAAGGATGTGCTGAAGATTAAAAAGCAGTAAGGCATTTGTGATAACCCGTGGCTTAAAATGCTAAGGGAGCAAGAGGGCTGTTTTTAAGGAAAACAGCCATAAAGGCAGCAAAAAGCGTGGTTCTCAACCTGCAGAGCCATCAGACTGGCTAACATGTATTGTAAACATTGCAGCTCAAGGAAGCTGGGCTGTAGTGCACGTTAAGAAAGGTGTATTCAGGAAATTTGAGGAAAAGAACAGGGCTAGAGCCTTACAAGTGCAGAAGACTTTTCTGGACTTCCCTATGGAAGTAATATCAATAACTTAGAAAAAGTGACATTTTTCTTCCCAGGAAAGGATTCCGAGTCTGTAGAAGAGCAATGGACAAAAGAAAAAAACCAAACCAAAACAGTTCTTTGACTTGGAAATTAGTGCATGAAAGTCCTGTGTCACAGTGTGCATTGCAAGACAAAGTGAAGTCACAATTGCAGTGAATTAACAGTGCAAACAGCAGTGGAGTTTAATAATTCTCTTAAACAGTGTAGAAAAACTTGTAGGTAAAATGCAGAAAGGAGAGTCACCCACAAAAGAAAAAGTTTCAAGTGGCATTGCTGTTAACTACCCCATAAGGCACCAGGGGACAAAGGAACCGGCAAAGGAAACAAAACAAAGGGAAACCAAAGAAAAACGAGGGAAAAAAAATCTTGCCTGTTCTGGAAAGAGACTCTCTGAGCCAGTAGCAATTTGCATTGGAGAAAAATGTTACACCGTGAGCTTGGCGATCTAAGCTGCTCACCAAAGAATTGCATCTGATTGTCGAGTGATGAGAAGAGTATGCGTCCATGTTCCAAAGACCAAATATTGATTGGGAGGCTGAGGGCTGCTGATTAGTCTCCTCATTGTTGGCAAAGGATCATGCTGTCTTGGTGGCATATTTAAAACAGGCTAATGGGAAGACCCCCGGTATAGGTGGTGTGATTTAGAATGGGTGATTCCAGCAGAGTATCTTAGCAGACACCGATGCTGCTCTTTCTTTAATCAATAGTAGTAAAAGGAATTTATTTGGACTGTCAGTAGCAACAAAAAGAGTGCAAGGATGTAATGAAACAAAGTGAAGTTGCATTTAGTCCTCTGCTATATATTTTGGTTAGGAACAAATCAAGGAATAGAACAATTCAGGCTGATGAATTTGGATGACGAGACTAATAGGAACATATGGGAGGCAGCAGGAAGGTATAGGCATCTTGAATAATAGTAGTGGACTAGTATTAATGGGCAAAGTGAAAGCTCATAGAAATATAGAGGCAGCTCGGTAAGAATAGCAAGGCAGGTGACCAGGTTCAGAAGGGAACCAAGGAGGAGATGGTGTGGGAGCCGCAACGGGGGGCGGGTGGTAACCATAGCAAAAATACGAAAAGCAAACAGAACAAACAGATTTAGTGGTACCACAGAAAAGGGGACCCTGAAATAAATTGGTAACAACAGAAAAATGTCAGGGATAGAAGACTTGGCAGAATGAAACACGAGGAATGTCAGTTCCCCAAACGGAAGTGGACCTCTTGGTCTGGGTTGCTCCAGCAGCAGCCAGGTCTGAAATGATAGCCTTAGTCATCAAGAGTGTGAAAGATGTTCTAAACCTGCTGCTGCAGTGCTACCAATCATGCAGAGAGGGAAGTGATAAAGGGGCTGTGGGGGGATGAAGAGCAGAAGGCAACGGGTCAGGTTACAGTTTGATTTTATTGGTCTACTTGTGAAAACAAAGTGGGAAACAGGTTTGCCCGGGGGTAGTGGATCCTTTATAAAAATGGGTGGAGGCACTGTTAGCCAATGGTCAGGTGAGATACCACCTATGCCCTTATTCTCATCTGAGTCTTTAACTGCTAGGACAGACAGTCCCTTCCCAGCGGGCAGCCCGGGCAGGCTGACAGATGCCTCAAGGTCCTAACACCCAAGTCTTTAACCGCTAGGACGGGAAAAGTCCCTTTGCAGCGGGCAGCCAGGACAGGCTGACAGGTGCCCCAATGGTTGCACTGAAAGCTTCCCATACCTGAGTCTTTAGCTGCTAGGACCAGAAGGTCCCTTCACAATGGGCAGCCAGGGTGGCTGACAGGTGCCCTAGAGAGTCTGCTCCGTGGAGGCAGCACGACTCAGTGCTCAGCTCTCAGCACGCTCTTACCAATGACCAGGCTAAAGGCAGCTGAAAAGCAGCTGGGTCCTTTGTTTTGTGTTCGGCTTGCGCAGTAACAGGGAGAGTCAGGTTACAGCTTAACCGGTTGCACAAAGAAAACAAAAGGAAAGCAATACACTGAACAGGTCTTATTCTCACTCCTGCATTACCAATGTGACGTGGCCAGCGTTTTCACTCAATCCCTCAGGAAGAAGCAATAATGATGAGGAAACGGGCGTCCCCTAGGACCTCCGGAGGCAAAGACCCTCCTGACCAGCAGGCAGAGGTAATTGGAGCTCAGTTAGAGGGGCTGCTGGACCCTTACTTTATACCGATTGGGTCACGTATGCGTCTTCCTTATCTAAAAGGGTGCCAATTGAATTAACCCATCCTGAGACACTAGTTCTCACATGGCCGGTTCACACCTGTGGGGTGGAGATAATTTTAGGGCATTTTTTCTTTATGGACCGGAGATTTTTCCTCCGTCTGGGACATTTGTGTAGGCGAATCAACTGATGGTACTTAACCAAGGGCAGTCTGAGGCTCGGCTGTTTATTAGCCCATAGTCTCTGCTCCAGAGCATCAGAAAGACTGTGCTTGAGATGAGCACATCTGCGCTCTCGGGCATTCCAGGGCTGAGCTGTTTCTTTTAACCCTTTGGTGCTCTGAAGCACACAGGAGAGACAAGATGGAGTAGAGAAAAGGGGGTGGTTGTGTCTGGCTACAGGCATCACCAGCAGAGAGGCCTCTCCTGGAGAAATAGCCTAGCCACAGCTCAAGTCTCAATAGATCATGTGCGTGTGAGATGGAGCACCCCTAAGGCATTGGTTCCGGAACTATGGTCTGCTGATCACTAGTGCCTGGCCAGGTGTTCCTGAGGTTCGACGCTCCCCCATTCACAGCAGGGAACCTGCACTGGTGCGCCAGCCCCACAGCCCCCTCCCCGCACAAGGTTGGGGCACCACTGCCAGCTTCCTGCTGGGAAGGGGGGAGCCCTGAGCCTCGTGGGTCTGATCCATCTCACGAGGCAAGCAGCGTGGCTGTGCATACTGCCACTCCCCTTCCCTCCAGCGGGGGGCACTGCTAACGCTGGCAGAAATTGCACCCTTTAATGTTAATGGCCATGTGAGGAACAGTAATTTCCCAGAGTACCTGTTTAAAGCCGTGACTTGGCATTGTATGAGATTGCCTGTAACGGGGGCAGGAGGACCCTCAGTCTGCGGTCTGGATCTAGACCATGGCTTGACTGATTCAGACCCCCAGGCTTGGGGCTTCCCTCCACAGCATCTGGCCTGGTGCACGGTGGGGAGCCCCAAGCCTCCCAGGCTGGGTCAGGCAAGCTGGGGCCCAGTCTGGCCCACGGGCTCTGATGGGGCATATGTTGGGGGGGGGGGGGATGGAAGTGGGGCTGCCACTACTCCTTCCCCTCCCCCAGCTGGGGGAATGTCAGCTGAGCACTGCCTGCAGAGAGGCTTTCCCTGTCTCTCTGGCTGGAATTCCAGCCCACTCCTGAACTTCTCCCACTGCTGCCCCCTGCCCACTTATGCTCCACATTTCCGGGTCATCCCTTCCCAGTGTGATGGTGGTGATGTTGGACTAGTTGGTCCTCATTGGCTTGGTCTTTCCCTTGTTAATGCTCAGTCCAGACACTAAGGTAGTTTTGTTTAGTGTTGTGACCTTTTCTTCCATGCTTTCGTGTCGGTGTGAAAGGAGGATGACACCATCAGCAAAATCAACGTCCTCTATTTGTTTGGAAAGAGTCCTCTGAATACCTCGTTGATGACCACCTGCTGTCCTGCTCATAATCCAGTCCCTTGTGATCAAGAACAGAAAAGGTACCCTTGTTGCACTCCTGAGGGTATGCTTAAGGATTCTGTCGATGCCATTGTGAACAACTTGGCACGTCAAGGGTTTGTACGTTGAATGGATCAGGTTAACAGTTTTGGATGGGATGTCATGGTGTTGCAGCAGTTTCAACAAAGTGTCTCTGTCAAGGCTGTTGAAGGCTTTTTTGCAGTCTATGAAGGTCGTGTACAGAGGGGAGTTCCACCCAAGTGACTGTTCTGTGATCACTCAGTGTTGCTATTTGGCCAGTATAAGATCTCTTGCTTTGTAAGCTGGCTTGTTCTTCCCTGAGCTGTCTGTCAATTTCTGTCTTCGTTCCCTCCAAGGGAATCCTATTGAACACATTTCCTGGAATAGACAGTAATGTGATGCCCCTCCAGTTCATGCATTCCTTCAGGTTGCCTTTCTTTGGAAGCTTGATAAGGTAGCCATGTTTCCAGTCTTGTGAGATCTCCTCAGTATCCCAAATTTTCCCAAATAGATTATACATCATGTTGACTGATGTCCCACTTACTGCCTTGATTGCTTCTGTGGGGATGTTGTCTGGGCCAGGTACATTTCTGCTTTTCAGATGGGCAATGGCTTTCCTAATTTCTGGAATGGTACTTATTTCTACCAGAACAAATGGCATAGGATTTAGACAAGTTTTTTGAGTCATTAGTAGCAATACAGGAAGAGCATCCATTTCGGCCAGTGTACCAATCCCCAAATATTGAGAAAAGGCTATTTAAAGACAGTCATGAGACCATTATTGGTATCAGTATAGAAAGGGAAAGAATTCAATGGCTTTGTTATTTGGATGCTGGAGCCATGTGTTTTGTCTTGAATAGTACCACTGGAAATCCCATAGAATTTATAACCTACATTTAATCTGATGAGAAAGTGACTTGAATCATTCATAGAACAAAGGCTGTGTCTACACGTGCCCCAAACTTCGAAATGGCCATGCAAATGGCCATTTCGAAGTTTACTAATGAAGCGCTGAAATGCATATTCAGCGCTTCATTAGCATGCGGGCGGCAGCCGCGCTTCGAAATTGACGCTCCTTGCCGCCGCGCGGCACGTCCAGACGGGACTCCTTTTCGAAAGGATGCTGCCTACTTCGAAGCTCATGGGAATAAGGGGACTTCGAAATAGGCGGGGCCCTTTCGAAAAGGAGTCCCGTCTGGACGTGCCGCGCGGCGGCAAGGAGCGTCAATTTCGAAGCGTGGCTGCCGCCCGCATGCTAATGAAGCTCTGAATATGCATTTCAGCGCTTCATTAGTAAACTTCGAAATGGCCATTTGCATGGCCATTTCGAAGTTTGGGGCAAGTGTAGACACAGCCAAAGAGTACAATCCTAATAAGCCTCTCGATTGGCAGAAATTCAGTGAGTTTGCATGAAAATAGAACTCAGGGATGGTGGAATAATAGGAAGAGATATTAACACAAATGCAATACACAGTTGATTTTGGCAATGGAGTTGTATGGGTGATAAACTGAAAAATAATTGTTGCATATAGTTTAAAATGAGAATATAATAAAAAGCATTATAATTGTTAGTATTTTAATAAATATTGTTTATTGTCTGATTAAATTGCTTATATGTACACACACACACACACTTTATTTTATTTAAAAGACTGTTACTAAAATATTCCTTGGGGAGAAAAATGGTCATTTGTTGTTATGTTTTGCAGAAAGAGAGGCCAGATGGTGAATGATGCAGTTGTTTTCATCTTGGTTCTTTGGGATATTAGTAGCTAGTGGATTCTGCAGTGGTTGTGTGAATTCAGTAATACTGCAAATAGCAAAGATTCAGTGGAGCAAACCTAACCAAAGTACTCTCAGGCTACATCAACACTGGCCCCTCCCTTTTGAAAGGGGCATGCAAAAAGGCTGGTCAAGAATACAAATGAGATGCTGATTTGCATATTCCATGCCTCAGTTGCATAATAAGGGCCACTTGCCCTTCTGGAAGTGCTGTTTACAAAAGCCAAACACTCATGTAGACAGGGTTCCTTTGAAAGGAAGCCCTGCTTTTGAAAGTACCCTTCTTCCTAATTTTTTTTTTAGGAAGAAGGGTGCTTTCAAAGTGGGGCTTCCTTTTGAAGGAGCCTCGTCTACATGCAGTTTTGGCTTTCGAAAACATCACTTCCGGATTGGTGAATGGCTGCTGTTATGTAAATGAGGCACAGAATATGCAAATCATTGCTTCATTTGCATTTTCAATCAGCCATTTTTGTATGCACCTTTCGAAAGGGAGGGAACAGTGTAGACATAGCCTAGCAGATTACAACATTATCTTAAATTAGATATAACTAAAATAGACCTTCATACTACACAAGCTGAGTAATTGGGAAGGGGGCTAAAGAAGCTATACAGAGTCTGGGCTTTGCTGCTTGACTCTGACAACTAATGAACATTTCTGAAGCAAGAAATCCCTATGAAGGCTTCAGTCCTGAATGATGTGCACCTGCCTCAAGCCCAGCTCTGGCTCCAGGCCCTGCATTGGCTCTGCAAGGGGCAACGAAGCAAGTCTGTGCGAACGCACTTGTGGTGAAATCTCAACTCTCTTGAAGCCAGTGAAGGTTTTGTTACTGATTTTGCTGGAGTCGAGATTTCACCCTCATTTCACGTTGGCCCAGGCCCATGGCTATGCCTGGCAGGATGAATGGAGCTGCCTGTAACAAGAGATTGGTGGCTAGGGCAGGGCTTTCTTAGGAGCCATCCTGTGGGTTTGGAGCTCCCTGCCTGGGATGAGCATGGCTCTCAGTATATCTGCATGCACCGTCAGCCCTGTAGCCCAGAGAGATCCTGCTTCAGAATGGCAGAACAGCTGTCTTGATATTGACTGCCTTTGTGTGCGACTGAAAGACATTACACAGACCACTGGAGTGAGAGGAGAAACAGGCACAGGGAGGGCAGGATATGTGGCTGAAATCACACAGCAGGTTGGGAAGAGAAGCCTGAGTCCTGATCTGATGCCCAGCTCCTGTGCTCTGTCTTCTGGGCAACACTACCTTCCCTCTGCCCTTGCTTTCCTTCAGTAAGGCAATCTTCCCTCCTAATGAGCCCAAGTACTGGCATGGTGAGTGCCCTGGAAGAATGAACCATGACTTTATTACCTTCGTATCGTGTTCCGATCCCATGGAGATAAGACCAGCATAAAGTGCATGGATGGATAGTGAGATTAGACAGAGAAGCTCTGGGTCATAAACACATCAGGCCAGGAGCAATATCCACCTGGCAGGGATGGGGACGGGTGAGTGGACTGGCAGGCTCTGAAGCAGTCAAGGCTCTAATGGTGGAGGAACTTGAACTTCATCCTCAGCGTAACTGCTCTGAGGCAGGATCAAAGAGTTTGGTGATGCAAGAGGGTTTCACCAATCCCACAAGGTGCCTGGCTGTAAGCGTTAGCCCCTCGACCCTTGGAAAATGTGCTGCCTCATTTGTCTTTATTTTGGGGTGAGGGTAGGAATTAAGTGCCACAACATGCTGGGTGTTGAGTACGCACCTGGTGGGAGACAGAGCCTGCCCTGAAGAGCTGAGCATCTAAACAAGCAGGGAAAGGATGAGACTGGAATGGCAGGGGTTGCTGAGTCTGGAATGAAGACCGTGGATAGACTTGGATGGGACCAACACTGGAGTAGCAGTGGGTGTGGGACAGAAGTGAGGGGCGTTGGTGAAGCTGGGGGGAGGGAGGGAGGGGGAGCTGGCCTCGCTGGGCCCATTGGAAAAGTGTGTGGGGAGGCCCTCTCCATGCTCCCAGAAAAGATGCGGTCTCAGGAGGAAAGGGTGGGGCTGGGTAGCCAGCCCTCAGTATCACTTAGTTTGTGGTGTTTCCCTGCTGCAGTGCTCTGGCAGCCATTTAAAGGTCTCTAGGCTCCAGATGCTACTGCAGTAACTGCCCCCTTTGCCTTGGGCACTGGCAGAGCTGGGTGAGGAGACCAGGGCTGGGCCAGCAGCAGTGGGTGAGGGTTGGGATTAACTGGCATTGGCGGAATGTGGGGAGGACACAGGGCTGTTATAGGTGGGGCAAATTGAAGGTTCATTGGCCTCTCAGTCAAGCTGCCCTGCCTGCTGAGTTGGTGAAATCTCTCCAGCTTTGATTGTAGCCATGGGTTAATGATTATCGCTGCTGTTGAACACAAAGGGCACCAAACAAAGGTGGGGTAATATAAAGTGAGTGCATGAGATTTCTGGAGTCAGATGAAGAGGAAAGGCTGGATTTCACACACCTTCTCTTCCCTCCAACTCTGTCCATTGCAAACACTCCGGGTGGGACCCTGACAGCTGCCCCATCTGCGTGGGTGCCCTGGCAATCTCCAGCAGACGCAAGGAGCTCACCTTCTTTCCTTTCTGTCTGGTAAAAAGACCTTGATTTTCCGCACGGGCTCAGGGAACATTCTGACCTGGCGCGCGCTTCTTGGACCCGTCGCAGCGGTAGCAGGGCTGGCTGGTGGCTGGAGTTCTCCAGTGGTGGGGAGCATCGCTTTACCCTCAGGCCAGAAGTTGTACTGGGAAAGGAGCAGGCTGAACTTGGGTGGGGTTGTGGGCCTCCCACAGCAGATTTCCTCCCTGACTCCAGCAGAGATGCTGGACGAGTGTGGTGGTAGTGGAGGTGGGGAGATCTTAAGCGAGTCCCATGCACTGTCCTGTTTTCCTGTCAGGAGATGTGGTCACCCAAAGCATCTGAGGCTTAGGCACCTAGGTCTCTTAATGACTCCAGCGCCTCGCCTTAGTGTGCCTCAGTTTCTCCATCTCCATTTAAGGGGGCCATGAACGCCCACGAGAAGCTCACATACTACAGTACTGGGGGCCCCATACATACGTACACTAGCTCCTCCCCTTGTGGCAGGGCTTGTGCTGTGTTCCATCGTAACCCCAGTGCCCTTGGGCCTCCTAGAAGCAAGGGAGACCTCAGGGTTGCACGGAGCTCTCCAGACCCCATGCCAGCCAATGGAGCCTGATTTCACCCTGGACAGGGCAGCAGGGGGAAGGGGGAGGCAGAGGAGCCGGGGAGGCCAACGCCTGAACTTTCAGAGGAAGGTAACCCTGTAGTAACAGCTGTGAGAGAACCCCCCAGGCCAGCCCCCCGCCTGCCCCAGTAGCAGTAATAATCACTAGCTCTTAGCCAGCACCTTCCTCGGCAGATCTCTGAGTACAGCACAAAGGCAGGCTGGGAGCTAGAGGGGGCTGAATACTAATGGAGCTTGGCACTGGAAGAGCAGGGCTGGAAATAGCCCAACCTCTTCCCTCGTAACTCGGGCTCACCGAGATGCCTATGTGCAAAGGGGAACAGCCCTGCGCTGCCTTGCAGCGAGCACCGTGAGCGCAGGCTTGGGTGAAGGGACTGAGCTCTGCAGGGATGCGCAGCCCCTGGTGGCAGTGGGGACTTGGGAGGTGCCCAAGGATGGTGAATGGGGGTGAGTGCCCTGGAGAGGCTGCGGGGGGAGGGGGAAGTGTCCCAGGGTTGGGAGAAGGGAGAGGCCGCAGAGAGTCGTGCGCATGGGGCAGACACGGGAGCGCCCCATGAGAGATGTGGGGTGCTGAAGAGGAGAGGTGGGGGCACCAAGGCACCCTGGAGCTGGAGGAGACTTGGGAGAGCTGAGGGGCCCCAGGCTGGAGGAGAAGGCAGAGATGTTGAGGGGCCCCGGGCTGGATGGGCGCTGAAGGGGCCTGCCTGTGGATGGAGGAGGAGGTGCAGGTGTTGAGGGGCCCCAGGCTGGAGGAGAAGGTGGAGGTGTTGAGGGGTCCTGGGCTGGAGGAGGAGGAGGTGGAGGTGTTGAGGGGCCCCAGGCTGGAGGAGAAGGTGGAGGTGTTGAGGGGTCCCAGGCTGGAGGAGGAGAAGGTGGAGGTGTTGAGGGGTCCCAGGCTGGAGGAGGAGGTGGAGGTGTTGAGGGGTCCCAGGCTGGAGGAGGAGAAGGTGGAGGTGTTGAGGGGCCCCAGGCTGGAGGAGAAGGTGGAGGTGTTGAGGGGTCCCAGGCTGGAGGAGGAGGTGGAGGTGTTGAGGGGCCCCAGGCTGGAGGAGGAGAAGGTGGAGGTGTTGAGGGGCCCCAGGCTGGAGGAGGAGGTGGAGGTGTTGAGGGGCCCCAGGCTGGAGGAGGAGGAGGTGGAGCTGTTGAGGGGTCCCAGGCTGGAGGAGGAGGTGGAGGTGTTGAGGGGTCCCAAGCTGGAGGAGGAGGAGGAGGTGTTGAGGGGTCCCAGGCTGGAGGAGGAGGAGATGGGGGATGCGTGTGGCCACAACGAGTGCAGGTTTTGGATTTCCAAACACTGACCTGAGTGCTCAGGTACAGGACTCGGAGCTAAGGGGCCTGCCTTGGGACATCAGCCCCTGTGGCTGTGGTCACACTAGGCCCTCCTTTTGGAGGGGCTATGGCAATGTGGCACTTTTGTCTATGCTAATGAGGCACTACCATAAATATGCAGTGCCTCATTAGCATAATGGCCACCACGCATGCTTCAAAACTGTCGGATTTGAAACGCAGCCACTCGTGTAGCCAGGGGGCCTTAGATTTTGAAAGCCCCTTATTCCCAAAACCAGATGGGAATTCAAAATCAGGGGGGTTGTTTTGAAAGGCCCCCCCCAACTACATGGGCAACTGCGTTTCGAAATGGGCAGTTTTGAAGCGTGCATGGCTGCCATTATGCTAATGAGACACTGCATATTCATGGTAGTGCCTCATTAGCATAGCCCAAAGTGCCACATTACCGTACCCCTCCAAAAGGAGGGGCTATTGTGGTCACAGCCTGTGTGTTTGAGGGGTGGGAGTATCAGGTGGCTGAGTACAGACAGTTTGTGCTGTGGGTATTTTCTCTGCTCCCCTCCAATTTTCCCAAGCTTCTCCCATTGATAAGAGCCTCCCACCCCCCATTTCCCTATACTGTGTCCCTCCCCTCTTCCCTGCTTCCCCGACTTCCCTTTCCCAGGTCCTGAGCCCAGCATCCATCAGCCATGGTCCAGATCCAGGTCACCCCTGAGACATCGTTGGCTGACGCACCAGTGAGGATCCATGTCTCTGGCCTCGCACCCACCCAGCTGGTGACCCTGCATTTGTCGCTGACGGATGAGCGAGGGGTGAAGTTTGAGGCCCGGGCTTTCTACCAGGCAGACGAGGCTGGGGAGGTGGACTTGGAGCGGGCGGCTGCCCCAGGGGGCGACTATGTGGGTGTTTGGCCCATGGGCCTCTTCTGGTTCCTCAAGCCGGAGAAGCTGTTCCACAGGCTGATAAAACGGGATGTGATGAGTTGCCCCTTTCGCTTCCAGCTTAACGTCTTTGATTCCTGCCATATCGTCATCTCGCCCCAGCTGGAGCCCCTGGCCACTTGCACTGTGGAAAGGTGGTACGTGGCTCCTGGAGTGGAGCGCATCCCAATCAAGGAGGGCCGGGTCCGAGGGGCCCTGTTCCTGCCTCCTGGTGAGGAAACTGGCTCATCACGTCCCTGCCTCCTGAATCTGTTAGTCCTGTTCCCCTCCCTTCGGCATCCCTTTCCTCCCACCCCTTTGGTGTTTGTCTTCCCTGTTTGTCACACACAAGCTCCTGTTATACCCCCACCCCACAGTGTCAGGCTCCCCATGGTAGGGCGCGATCATGCGGTAAGCCTTCAGGGGGCTCTCCCCCTCTCCCTGGTGTCCCAGCAGTGCCAACAGCTCAATCCTCTCCTCATTGTCAGTGGGCCCCTGCTGGGAGAGTGGGGCTGCACCACTACAGGGTCCTCCCCTCCACGGCGTCACAGAGATGTCACCCACTGACACATCAAATTTTACGTTCAGCATGAAGCCAGATTCACCCGCGGTCTCTTCCTAAGTCACCCTGATTCCTTGCTATACTGACTAGTGAGCCCTTCCTGATCACCAGGCCAGATGTCAGGGGGCCCTACAGCAACAATCTCCTTGAACTGGGGTGGTTGGTCTCACAGACCCAGTAACTGCGGCAGAATCTGGTGACTCACTGAACCTGGCTACCTTTGCTGATGAGGTTCATGCTGCATCCTCCTCGACCCCAAGCAGCAGGCTCATCTGCTGAAGGCTGTCTATTTGTGGGGAGTACATTCTCGTTTTTAGCTGACCTAGCCCTGCAGCAGCCACAGGCTGTTGATCTTCTTGGACCAAAGATCTGGTTTAGGTGGCGCTTATAAATAGACCGGTTTTATCGGCAAACATCAGTTTAACCACACTTGCACAAATGGATAGAAAGTCATCCTTAGATTTGCAGATAAGAAAAGAAACAGGCTGAGAATTTTAGAGGTTGTTTGGAGGATAGTTATTTGCATATTTTGATGTCATATTGATAGTTTGTATTTTACTAGTTTGTAGTTAACTTCTTGAGTCGCTACAGCTACTGTTGTTAAACAATCAGGCTGTGTCTACACGGGCACAAATCTTCGAAACAGCCATATTTTGAAGATTACTAATGAGGTGCTGAATTGAATATTCAGCGCCTCATTAGCATTGGGACACGTCTGGCTGCGGTGCTTCAAAAGCACCACTTTTGAAAGCGTGTGGCTCGGCATGGCTACACGGGGGGTCCTTTTTGAAAGGTGCAGGTCCTTTTGAAAAGGTCCCGTGCAGCCGTGTGCTTTTGAAAGCGGTGCTTTCGAAGCGCCGTGGCCGGAAGCTTCCTAATGCTAATGAGGCACTGACTATTCAATTCAGCACCTCATTAGTAATCTCCAAAATAGCCATTAGCATGGCTATTTCGAAGATTTGTGCCCGGGTCGACCACACCCTCACTGTCTGACCCTCCCCCATAATTTCTCACAACAGTGCAAATTTTGATTACTTTTTTTTAAAAAAAATGCTTAAAACCCATAACTTGGGCACAACTGTGAACATTTAAATCCATGCACATAGAAAAAATGCTTAAAAATAAAAAGCGGTATTATCTGTTAAAGTTAGACAAATTGAATTCCCCCTCCCTTCACTTATAATGGCTTCAAGGTTCACCAAGAATCATTCTCAGGTATTGAAAACTTCCAAACCAATCACTCAGCCTCTCCGGAACAACAGTGCCAACTCCAGGTGTAGAAAAACCACAAGATTAGCTTTAAAATCATGAAATACAAAAAATAATATTTGTAGAGTTCTTCATATTTAACCTTTGCTTTTATAATCTTGTGCGGGTAACATTTAATGTTACTCCAGCAATGGAGCGAGGAAGATAGCTGGGGGTCCTCAGGAGCCTTAAAGAAAATCCCTATCATGAGACTACAGGTGAGAATTGGCAATAGTCTTGTGGTGTTTGGCTTCAGCATATGGATGACAGGAATATGGAGTTGCTTACCAAACCTCTTCTGAAGAGGAAGTGGCTCAGAGCAACAAAGGTATGTAGGCTTCCAACTGACACTTCAGTGAAAAACTTTTTCACACATGAAACAGACTCTTGTCCCTGGGACACCTCCATCAGTTCCCTTCCCTCTCTAATAAATAGCTACTGCAGATGAGACCTGGTTTGCCTTGGAAAAACCAGCTAGGCCCTTGGCCCTGGGGCTGCTAGTACCAGATGTGCTATGTGTCTGTAGGGCCGGGCCGCTTTCCAGCAGTGATCGACATGTTTGGCGGAGCCGGAGGGCTCATTGAGTTCCGAGCCAGCCTGTTGGCCAGTCACGGCTTCGTGGTGCTGGCTCTGGCGTTCTTCGCCTACGACGACCTGCCACAGGTGATGGAAGAGCTGGACCTGGGGTATTTCGAGGAAGCTGCCAACCTGCTTTTGAGTCACCCCAAGGTATGTCCCGCTCCTTCGCTGGGGACCCTTTGATGAGGGGCTTCAGGCTCCAGTCTGGCTATCTGACATGGTGCAAATCTTGGCAACATCCCTGAGATGCACCCTTCTGTGATGTCACAGCGCCCCTGTAGGCAAGGATGGGTCTGGGCACTGCAGGCTCCTCCCTCCCAGTGTCACAGCGCCCCCTATTGGAAAAGATGGAGCTGGGCACTGCAGGCTCCTCCCACTGCCCCAGGGTCACAGTGTCCCTTGGGCTGGGCACTGCAGGCTCCACCCCCTTCCTGGTGTCACAACACCCCCTGCTGGGGAGGAGGGGGCTGGCAATGCAGGTTCTTCCCCCTCCCCCAGGGTCATAATGCCCCTTGCAGCGGGTGAGGAGGGTGGGATTGAGTAGTGCAGGTTCCATCTTCATCTGCTTCATGGCACCCCCCCTTCAGGCTCCTCCTGTCCCAACTTCGAATTGCAGTTTCCCAAGCTGTTGGCTTCTCATTGGTTTTTCAGGTGAGAGGCCCAGGCCTCGGAGTCATTGGAGTGTCCAAAGGGGGAGAGGTCACGCTGTCCATGGCTGCCTTCTTAGAGCAGGTGGTGGCCGCGGTCTGGATCAATGGCACAAGTTCTCTGTACGGCTCGCCACTGCGTTACAAGGAGACTTACATCCCCTACATCCCCTACGCCGCTGAGCGGGTGATCATCACAGAGATGGGAATCATGGACAACTACCACGTCTTCCAGGACCCCCAGAACCCAGCCTATGCGTCTGCGGCCATCCCGGTGGAGAAGGCTCGGGGGGAGGTGCTCTTTGTGGTGGGAGAAGCTGATCGCAGTTTTAACAGCAAGCTGTTTGCTGACCTGGCCATAGAGAGGATGAAGGGCCATGGGAAGAAGAACTATACCCTGTTGTCTTACCCTGGGGGTGGTCACTTGATCGAGCCACCAGGGTCCCCCCTGTGCAGCATCTCATTCACTCGGGGTAGCCCCAAACCTGTGCACTGGGGGGGTGATCCAGAGCTCCACGCCAAAGCCCAGGAACATTCCTGGAGTGAGATCCTCAAATTCCTCGAGCATCATCTTGGTCCCCCCAGCAACCTGTAACAGCTCAGGGAGTGGCAAGTCAGTCAGCCTCCACCCCCTCCTGCCAGGCTGGGTGATGCTTGTCCTGTCCCTCCAGCCTGACCAACACAATAAATATCAAGAACGCAGCAATAATCTGCAGGCTGCTTCCAAGCGGGGACTGGGGTGAGGCTAGCGTCCATACCAGGAAGCAGGCTGGCCTGCTGCTTAAAGCTTTGCCCTGGGATTCAGGAGAGCTGCACTCATGTTTCAGCACTGCAGAGGGGACTGCCCTGCATTCACCGGAAGCAGTACAGTGCTGGCGGTGAGTGTGGGGGCAGGGGGTGATACTGGGGGTACATATGGCCCCCTGTACACCCCACGCATCACCTCTGGAGCCAAGGGTTTAACCCAGCTCTGGCGGTGCAGAGCTATGCTTGGCACAGCTAAGGAGTGGAGCAAGCTGCCGGTAGGCCACCTTTGCATTCTGTGAACCCCTGGAGCTGCCCAGGGCACATTTGCCCTTGGCATCATTTGGAGCAGTTGCAGAACGGCTCGAAGTTCTGCTGGCCTGCTATGTCCCCAAGGTCCTACCATGCCAGCCACGGAACGTTGGAACACCCTGCCCTATGAATGCACCCCCTTGGGCCACGCTGGGGAGGAGGGTAGCTTGAGATCAAAGCAATAACGACAAAGCGTTATTTACTCCCTCGCATAACACTCAAGCCAGGAGGCCACCAAGTGCAGTCAATAGGCTGCTGGTTTAACAGAAGCAAACAGAAGTACATGCAATGCACAGTCACCCACAAACTTGCTAGCAGGGGATGTCGTGAAGGTCAAACCTTACGGGGGTGGTGTCTAAAAAAATTAGAAAAGTTGACAGAATCCATCAACAGCTATTAGCCAAAACGATCAGGGAAGCCTCCCCATGCTATGGGTATCACTAGCCTCTGACTGCCAGACTCTGGGAGCAGGTGCAGGGGATGGATCATTTGATAGTTGCCAAGTTCTGTTAATTCCCCCACAAAGCGTCTGGCACCAGCCACTGTTGGGGGATGGGGTACTGGACCAGATGCACCACTGGTCTGACCAATATGGCTACTCTTATGTAACCGACACAGGAGAGATTGGAGGCAACACCGTGGAGTCCATGCAAGCCCAAAACAGTAATTCCTCCCCCCAGAGTGCAGGTGGAAATCTGCTACACGACAGCTATGGCTAAGAGAGCAGAGTCAGGGAATGGGCTGACCCCAGTTCACACAGCTCGCAGCCCACCTTCTCCCAGTGAGGTCGGTGGGATTCTGCTCTGAACATGGCCCATGGGATCTGAGGACTTTGAGGAAACTTCTGGGTCCATCAGATCCCAAGCTGGCATAGCTCTGAGATGGGCTTTGCCAAACTTCCCTGACACACAGTTCTGCTCCAGCAATACAGTCCAGGCTAATCCACTCTTGGTTCCTAAAAGTCTGTGTCACTCCCACCCCATTTCAGATCAAAACCTTAGGCTGGATAATGGGAATAAATATGGATTACCTCAACTCTTGCTTGCCTCAGGAAAAAATTCCTCTGGGGATTGGCTGCATGGGAGGTCTCAGGCTCTGAATCCCAGCTTCTCCAGCCTGTAAGGAAGTCCTCTTTAGAAGGACCCTTGCCTCGTCTAGTCATCACTCACAGCCCCATGTGGCCCCTATTAACTCTAAATCCCTCTCTGCTGAATCCCTGATTTTGCCCCTTGCTCAATGTTTATAACCTACCACCCTCACCTTGCTACCCTCCAACTCCTTGGGTGCCTCTCCAGCCTGGTGCCTTTCCAGATCTGCTGCAACCTGCCCACCTGGTTACCCTGTTGCAATGTTCTGGAACTCCAGGTTGGTGGCCATGCCTCTTCTAGCCTTTTCATTGCTCTAGCTCCATTTCTGGTAATATTTCAGAGTCCTTCCATCTCATTGCTGTGGTCACCCCATTAAAATGTCGGGGACTCTCTGAATTGGTTGCCAGCTGCTCTGGCTGCTCCTGCAGTTGCTGGAGGAGTTTTATTTCAGCTGTACTGGTGTGCAGGGAGCTGATCAGTGTTCTCTGGTCCTATATCATCTGCAGAGTGGGTCAACGTGGTGGCTCAAAAGCTTCCAGAAACAAACTACAGGTTGAATCTCTCTAATCTGGCACTCTTAGGACCTGACAGGTGTCGGACAAAAGAATTTTTTGAGCCACAGGAAGCCAATATTGTCTAGCAGCTGTACCAACACTTTCACTGCTTATTGGGTTCTTAGAAGACATTTAGGGTTAAATTAGAGCTAAATAACAGCCCAGAACACTGAGAGACAGGACTGGTGGCTGTAAACAAACTGTAGCGGACCACAGGAAATTTGCTCACACCCATGATAAGTGGTCATCTGGCTAACTCAAATCATGCCGGATTATGGCAGTTGCCAGAGAAGAGAGTTCCAGACTAGATAAGTTCAACCTGCAGTGCTGATGGCAGTTGAACAAGGACCTAAATCTAGCAAGCACATAAGCAGAAGTGTTGATTTTAATGGCACAACTCACCCTTCAAGTCAAGCCCATGCTTACGCAATTCGTTGGCTCATGGCCTAACTGAAGGTTCCCATAGTCAGTATCTGACACAAGCTGTGTGACCACTGCTGGCTTCCAACCAATTTCCAAAATGTTGGCTTGAATGGTAAGGCACGCTCTGTGCCTGATTCAATTGCACAATCTGCCTCTGGCGCCGGCTAAGGCAGCAGCAGAGGGGAAGTGCTCTGTTTATTTGCAATATGCCATTTGGCCGCTTGGTGTCTCTGTGCATGCTGGAAACATTCAAATACACATCCTGGTCTTCATTTAAAAATAATCCCTAGCTGGTCCTTAGCACTCTTCATTGTGGTTTTCAATGCGCTTTACAAATAGGGTCAGGATAATTTCCCTAACGGCACAGATGGGAAAACTGAGGCACCAGGAGGGTAACGCTCTGACTGGGAGTTCAGGGCTGAAATATCTTTGAGGATTTGGCCTGAAGTAACTTACACCAGGATCACCTGCAGGCCAGTAGCAGAGCTGGAAATAGAGCAAGGCCTTCTGAGCAGTGTTCTACCCACTAGGACTGAATAATAAACCCATCTGACCCCAAAGCAGACCAGAAATACATGGTTGCTGCTATCCCAGACCTGGGGCCAGAGCCCTGTGACTCCTTCCACCATGCAGAAGATTTAATTTATTTCTGTTGTGCCTGGGCCCACGGATCCCAAACAAAGGCTAGAGTTCTACAGCGTTAGGTGCTGTCCAAACATCATGGACTGTTCTTGCTTCAAAGACCTCTCAGTCGGGGCTCAGGCACTAGATAGAAGGCGAATAGCCACACAGGTGGCAAGAAGGTAACAGCAAACACACCTGTGTTTAGCTAAAGTAGCAGTCACAGGTAATCCCTGGCCAAGTGCATGCGAGCCTGCTTAGCAATTAACCCTTCAATCACCTCCTCTGAGCCAGGGCATAGAGCTGCAAAAGCAGCCCAGGTCGTGCTGACCTGCCAGAGTCCTTGGATTGCATCAGTTATGGACAACAAACTGTGAGCTACTACTTGTAATGACTTAAGGAGAATAGAGGTTAGAACTATTGCTAAGACACTGGGCAGGTGTCTGACCTACTAGATGTTAACTGTCCACTCCACACACATACCCCTCAAAAATCCACTCTGTGCTCCTTTCATTCTAGTGCTCTTCATTTTAACCCTTGCACTTTGTGCATGTGAGCAAGGCTGTGCTGCCTATGAAGGGCATGGGGGGAGGTGGTATAAAATTGACCAGTTTTCTAGGTGAGGGGTCTGCCAATGTAATTTCAGTCTTTAGAAGGAAACTGAACCTGACCCTTTTTACTGCTGACAGCAGGTGGCAGAAGGGTTACATAGGTGAGAGCCTGGAGACAGAACGGCAGTGTCACATAGGAGGAAGTGACAGGAAATACACATGGTCTGGATCACAGGAGTTGGTTACATAGGGAAGGTCGTGGTACAATCCCTGGTGATGGAGAAAGGGTGACAGGGAGCTGTAGTGTGAGGTTCAGGAATTGAGCCTGGGTCATGTTGATGGGAAGAGAGTGATTCTCCAAGGAGATGTCCGTTAGACAGCCTGGGAGGGCAGTTTGGATGGACAGAGAGGCAGAGAGCCAGGGAAGGCTGGGGAGGAAGAAAGAGGGATCAGTTACATGTATATCACAGCCACCGGCTCCTCCCAGCACTGCCCATAGCCTGTCTAGCCTTCAGCAATTCACAGCTTTCACAACATGCTGGCAATTAACCATGAGGTTCTTCTACTCATCACAAACCCAGCTCTCTGTAATGATCAAATCCCCATCGCTATTAGGAAAAGACAGGTCATAACTGGGATTCCCTCTTCTGGAGTGGTGTCCTGCGTGACAGAGAGAGAGAATACCATGACATCATCTGGAAGAAGGATCCCAGCTATTGGACCATTTCCCTTTGCTCCATGTTCTTCTCCCCCAAGACTTTCATCCTCTTCAAGACCATAGAAGCTGCCAGACTAGGGCTGGGGTGTGGTGTTCTCCCACATCCTGGAAAGCCTCAGTTACGTACCTCTCCACCTCTCCTCACATCTCCAGAGCCCCTGCTTGGCCGCAGACAGCCATGAGATCCTTGCAGCAAAGGTACAGGCACGCCACTTGTCCCAAAGCCTGTAATCCTATGTGCTGCATTCAGTGCAATAAACCCAGTGATACCCACTCTGCCGCTGCAGTCTCTTAACGACGGTAGTCATCTTTACTGGGCTTTGGCTTGTGTGTGTGTGTGTGTTTTGTCGGTTTATTTTTTTTGGGTGGGTGTTTATTGCTCTAACTCTAGAGACTGTTCATCGAGTGCCACACCCATTCCTGCACTAAATTCCCTGTCAGCTGCTCACGTTCCCCCATCATCTACCAGATCTTTAAAGTTCAGCCTATTTTGTAGGAAGCACAGAGGGTTCCATTAACAAGTGGATGTGACTGCCAGCAGCTTGGACTTTCTGACAATTGTTAGGAACCAGCTGGTATTGTCACACCATGCACATAAAGGACCTGCAAGTTGCGAAGGGTGGGGAGGATTCCTTTATGATCCATATAACCTTACCCACCTGCCAGGTGCAAAGTCATCCCATTGCCTGGCAAAGGTCTCATTTTTGCATTCCATCTCTTTCCAAGACAATCACAAAGCTGGCCGTGTTCAGAGCCGGGGAGCGTTAAGAGGCCTAGGGTGAACTTTTACCTCAATCAAAATCAGTGGCCAGACTCACCTTGAGTTCAGTGAGGCGCCAAGTTTGGGGAAGCTCAGATTGTAACAGTGGGAAACAGGGGCGTCTTTATGACTGGTGGGTGTGAGGAGAGCACGTGCCTGTTGGGAGCAAAGGAGGGGCGGCGCATGTGGGTGCCTGTGAGGATTGCAGCGGGGCGGTGGGGCGTGCATCTCCACCTGGCTACCTCTATACTGCCATCAAGGGGTGTGATGGCAGCTTGAGTAGATGTACCTGAGCTCACTGTTCTGGCCAGCTCAGGTACTAGGCTTCCCAGCTTTCCAGTGGCACACAAACACCCTTTCCCTGCCCCCATTCACCTCATCGGACTCTGTCACACACTCTCCCCCTGCCCACTTCCTCATTTTCACTGGGCTGCTCGGGGGGATGGAGTGTGTGGGGAGAGGGCTCTGGCTGGAGGTGTGAGCTCTGGGCTGGGTCCAGAAATTCAGAGTGTGGGAGGGGCATCCAGGCTGGGGCAGGGGGCTGGGGCCAAGGATGAAGGCTTTCTAAGTGCAGAAAAGGGCTTCAAACTGAGCGGGGTTGGGGGGTGAAGCCAAGAGGCTGGGGTGTGTGCAGGTGGGCTCTGGGCTGGTGGTGTAAGTTCAGGGATGAGGCCAGAAATTAGGGGTTATGGGTGCAGGAGGCAGCTCTGGGTTGGGGAAGTGGGTTGAGTAAGGAAGGGGCTGGGGTGCGGGCAGGAGGGCAGGCTCCAGGAGGGAGTTTGGGTATGGAAAGGGGCTCAAGGCTGAGACAGGGGATTGGATGTGCGAGGCGGGTGTGGGGAGCGGGATCCAGGTAGTACTCACTTTGGGGGCACTCCCCAGAAATGGCAATGTGTCCCTTGGCTCCTAGGTGGAAGTACAATCAGGTACCTCTGCATAGTGTGTGCTGCCTCTGCCCACAGGTCCCACCCCCAAAGTTCCCACTGGCTGTGGTTCCCAGCCAACAGGAGTTGCGGAGCCAACAAGCAGAGTGGGGGGCCGTGGGTGGAACCTCTGTAGCCGTTCCTCTGCTTAGGAGCTGGAGGGACATGTTGCTTCTTCCAGGAGCTGTGTGGAGCCAGGGAGGGAGCCTACCCATGCCAGCCCTGCCAACCAGACCTTTATGAGCCCAGTCAGGAGTGCTGATCGGAGCCACCCCGACCCTTTTTGACTGGAGGTTCCTGTGAGGAATTGCCTAGGATCTAGGTGGCTTTGTACAACCCGCCTGGAATCCATCTGAGGAGGAGCTGGAAGGATGGACCATGGCACACTTGACTGGCATGGCATGCCTGTCCAGCCAGACGTTCAAGCGGCTACACCTCTCACCTTCCACCAGTCAGAGGCATGTTCCACCACCATCCTGCCCCCTTGTCAGCACCAGTCACCTGGCTGAACCATGTGGCAAAGAGAAGGCCTCGGAGGGGCCTGGTATGGGAAGCAGTGAGTGTGGGAGGGTTTGGCAGCTGCAGGGTTACCTGGGAGTGCTGTAGAAGCAGGTGGCAGAGGGGGAAGGTTGTTGCTGGAGGAGGGGTGACTATACCCAGCTCCGCCTGGAGACTAGCAGGAACTCAGAACTTTCACTTTCTAGACTTTGAAGCTGATCCAGAGCCTGCTGCCACCCACATCAGGCTTTCCCTGCATTGCAGCAGCCTGGGGGTCAGGCCAATGGTCAGTTACAGCTTAAATGGAATTGTTTTACCCAGGTGCTCAATGCTCCTAGATCTAGCCCTGAGCCACCTCCCCCCTCCCCCCGTGTTACTCCATGCCCTGGTGTTCCGCACCCAGCTCAGCTACTGCACTGTGGTACGTCTAGACCCACAGAATCCCCTGTGATTCCACCCCAGGCTCCCTACACCACAGCTCAGCCAATGCCCCTCTACCCTGACTCACAACTACCCACTCCAGCAGTCCTGAACTCACCCCAGCCACCAACTCTGCTGTTCCCCCTCCTCAGCCCAAACCTGTGATCCCTGCTATTCCAGCCCTGGGCTCCCAGTGCTCACAGGCAGTCTGCTGAGGGGCCTTGAGCCTGACCCACATGCCATTCCTGCCCCCTCCTGGAGCTCTGCTGGTGCCCCTCAATGCCAAGCTGTATGCAAATCCTGGACACCCCACCCACCCTATGCCTTGATGAGGAATCCCAGTGCCACTCTGCTCTTCCAGTCCTGGGACTTTCCCAGCTCAGCCAATGGATTCCTATTTTATGTCTTCTATAAACACTTCTTACAGTTATGGCGGGCGGGGGGGGACTCCAATCTGGAGCCGTAGGCAGGTCTCCGATAATGTTGGACTCTTCCTGACACAGCCTCACCCCAGGCTTTTGTCAACATCCAGAGATCTTACAAGCCAGCCCATTTACGGGAAGCTCAGAGATTTGTTTGTTTTTTTTAATGGCTGACACGCCCAGCCCTCTCTGATCATTCTTAATAATCACTCACAATCTGTGGATTTCCAGTCTGCCTAGTAACAGGTGACAGGTGCCTGCACATGGCTTCCAGACTCTTTTGCAAAACAGACTGTTTTGAATGAAACAAACCAAATTAACACAGCAAAGGACTGTGCCAGCCTGGCATCTCCGAGCTTTGTTCTCCTGAGTCTCCCTTCATTGCTAAGCCGTGCAGCACTCAATATTACAGGCAATGTTTCTGTGGCACCAAAGGCATCCCCGGAGTCACTCCACTTCTGTTAATGGGGTGAACTGGGCCTTGTGCGGTCACAGCACTTTAACCAGTGAATTAATAAGCCCTGGCTTTGTTTTCCCATCTTGGCAGAGCTTTGTAAGGGGGTTCGTGGAGGCTGAAGGACTGGAGGCAGGTGCAGGGCACGGCTATGGTCAGAAACAAACTCAACCCTCAGCATGTTCATCCAGGTTGACAGGCAGATTCCAAGCTTCCCAGAGGTGGGAATGAAGGGTCTCTAAGGTCCCAGTTCTCCTACTGGGAGCACAATTCCCTTGGGAGTCACACACATCCTCCAGCATGGAAAGGGAGCCTTCCTGGGTTGCTGTGTCCCATTATGAAGAGGGGGACACTGAGGACAGGTTTGGGTGCCCAACAGGCTGTTTGAATCTGGAGGTTGGTGACTAATTGTTTTCAGCTGGGAACTTCCCCAGGGGCTTTTGCGAGTCTGAGAGGGGTACACCAAGCCTGCTCTAAACAACAACCCCACCTGCTTTTGCTTTCAGTTTCTAGAGGGACTTTTCACCAGTCCCTGCTGTAGACATCAAGAGCTGGGGGCTGTCAGCAGAGAGATATGGTGAGCATGGCCAGGGTCCTGGGAGGCACCTGTAGCAAGCAAGCAAGCAAGCAAGATTTTTGTCTGGAGCTGTATGATTTTTTTACATGAATATATTTTTGGTTTTATTTCATACCAGTCTGCCACACTCACAACTTTTCTTTCTTTCTTTCTCTGAGCTGCTCTCTGCATTTTTAACTGGTTCCTATCTGCCATTTCCCAACACAAGATTCTAAATCGGGCCTGGACATCTCACTGTAGCCATTTTCTTTTAACTAAACCCTCCATTGGATCTTCTTGCATGGAAGTCTGTTTTTCCTCCCGGCAACCTCCGATTAGAAAACTAAAAACCTCCCTTGCACTCCCATCCCATGATCAGCTGTTCTCTCGTGAGTCATTGTAACCCTTCCCCCCTTATCTCTTTTATTTTTAAGACAGACGGTCGGAATTGCCATTTCCACCAGGGCCCTTTTACACCATTCCTGCAACTTCACCTGTGTCTCCACAGCAGGAATATATGTAGGGGGATGGGGCTGTGGGGGCGGTGTGGTGGGGAGGGGATTGGGTTGGTTGGATTTTGTTTACACTCTGATATCTGTCTCACTGTAAAAGCACACCTGGCTTTGGCAGTGACAATGTAGCCTTAAAGTGGGAGCAAGTTATGTTTAAAACTACTTTAAGGCATCTTTGTAACATCCATAGATAAGTAAACTGGCCTTAGCCTACACAAAAATTAAGCTCTGCTATTTCGCTAGAGTCCAGCAAATCAGCTACTGAAAGCTTGTTGGCATTTTCTTGAGTTAGCTTTTTTAAGTTGAAAATGGGTTTTTGTCCAAAACTAAATGGTTCATTTTTCTACTAATATTTTGAAATGACCAATTTTGGAGATGAAAGTAGAAGTTTTCCAAATTACCCTCCTATTTTTTAACCCCCCCCCCCCACCCTTTTCCCTCATTGGAAATATGGGGAATGATTAACTATATTAAGAGAAAATGGAAGAAAACACACCAGCTACAGTTACACGAGTGAGTTTTGTCGACAAAACTGGGGTTTTGTCAACAAAACTCGGGGAGCAGCTTCACATAAAATGCATTTTGTCAACAGAAACTGACGACAAAAAAGCTGTGTAGATGCTCGGGGGGGCACTTTTGTCAACAGAGTGGATCAAAAGATTGATCCACTTTTATGTGTAGACGTGATCTGTTGACAGAAGTGTTGTCGTAGCATCTCTTCCAATGGTAACTTCTATAGACAGATTGCTGGAGCTTAACTGTAGCCGTTATGCTCTCTCACTTAATGGAGTAGGAAATATTAAGAGAGAAAAAGCGGAGAACAGACATTCTCCCAAGCACCATCCCAGACAGATACATACATATCTATTTTCACTAGGCTTCTTCAACAGTTGAGCTCATACACATGGGTTTACTAGGCCAATGCCCAAAACAAAGAGCTATCCGTTTCTAATACCTCTCTCATAGAGCTATAAGGGACCTTTGGAGGTCATCAAGTCCAGTCGCCTGCACTCACAGTATCACCATCCCTCACAGATTCTTCTTTTTTTTTTAAACTCTAACCTGCCCCAGAACAGGGAAAATCCTCCCCAAGGGCTGAGCTCACAACCCTCAGTATACAGGGCCGAAGCACTAGCCACTAAGCTATTAGAAGACTCCTTTAGTAGTCTAATATTCTAGTAAAAGCCATTAGTGAAACTGTAGGCACTTAATGACTTGGTGATAAAGTCAAGGACCTGTGATTGGTTTTATTTTTTCCTGTGAGACAAAACTGTGGTTGGTCCTACAAAGACATGTGACCAGGCCACCTGATGCTGAAACCCATTTTGGGTATGGTACTTTTCTGCCCGAGGTGAGAAAAGTTGGAACTGAACATAAAAAATTTCCACCTAGAACAAAAGGGGTATTAAAGGGAGGAAACCAAACAATAGGGGTAGTGGACAGATGCCAGGAGACCCCCCAACTTACCACCCAGATGCCTGCTGGAAACATCTAAGACTGAACAGGGGAAGGATTGGGCCCAACTAGGAGGCTGCCTGGCTTGTGGAGAGGTGATTAAAATTAGGTGTTAGGTAAGACTTTGCATGTAACAAATTTCTTAGGCTATGTCTACACCACAAAAATAACTTAAGTTGCTTACTTCAAAGTACAACTTCAAAGTAAGCAACTTTGAAGTGCAGCATCTACAGACAGTCTACTTTGAAGTTAAACTTTGAAGTAGGGCACTACACCATTCCCAGGAATAGAGTAAGGACTTTGAGTTTGGGCTCCCTACTTCAAAGTTAACTTTGAAGTAAGGGAAAATACATGTAGACTCTCTGCTGGCTACTGGGATGTGGTGCCTAACTTCGAAGTTAGTTCCTAGTGTAGACGCACCCTTAGGCTGTGTCTACACTACCTCCCTACTTTGAAGGGAGGATGGTAAGCAGGGTGTCGGGAGATTATTTATGCAGTGCTGCACTGCATATGCAGCACTTCATTAAGCTAATTCTCCCCTGCGGCCAACTTCGAAGTGTTAAACTTCGAAGTGGCGGCTCGCATGTAGCTGCGGCTAACCTGCCGATGTGTCGAAGTGCCTGGGCAACTTCAAAGTCCCTTTACCTCTTTACTTTGAGGTTAGTAACTGACTGTCATATGTCTCTTTTCACTTGCCATCGCTATACTTTATAAAGGCACTAGTTTTATTATCAAGTCCAGTGTTCAGATTTTTTACCTGGGGTGGGGAGTAACCACTGTGATATCTCTTTTGAGGCTAAAGGGGGAGACTTTATAACCTTTCTCTCTGTCAAACTTTTATGCTGAGTAAAATGGATTTATCTGGGGATTTGGGCCTCTGTGGGGGCTGTGTTCCAGAGTGCTGTTAGCAGTCTTATAACTGAATCATCCCAGCGCTAAGCTGGTTCAGTGTCTGTGTTGCTCAGCTGCGGGGAGAGCTCATACCTCACCTCTATGCCTTGGAGACCAGAGCTTCTGGCCCAGCAGGATGGGGTGGCAAGGCACTGCACAGGCCACGTAGGCAGATTAGGCATTTCAAAATGGGGAAGTGCCAGAATTGTGTCCCTCCCACACTCAGTGCATTGATTCACTCTTTGATTACATAACCACTTCTGGTTCCCTATGGGACCCTGCCTCAAATAAGGTAGCCATTCATGATTTGTGTTTACTTTTCCCTGTTCAGCATGTGGCTTCATATCTGCCAGCCAAACCCTGAACTAAATGCAGAATTTAGAATCTCTTCCAGGGCTTTTCTTTGTAGGTCTCATATCAGCAGCCGAGTGCTCCATCAGCATTGAGAGGTTCTCTTCACAACACTTACACAAGGTACGGGGATGTTGTTTAGAGCTGTTTGGAAACACCCTTGATAAATGCGGGTGTTTCTGCTAAACGTTGATTGGCCAAAATGGAAACATTTTTGGGGTGGGGGTGTGGGGAGGAAGATTTTGTCTTTTTGAAAAAACACTAGACAAAAAAAACAAACAGACAAAAAAACTCCTTGAAATTGTGGAAACGTCCCATTGTGACTTTTTTTCCCAACAAAAAGTGGCAATCTTATTGGGCTGAAATGACTTCATTTCAGAATTTACATGTATTTATTTTTAAAGCGTTGAAATGGAGAAAAATACTTTCAAAATTATGAAAACAAAACATTTGTATTGTATCAAACCACATTTTTCTTTTATTTTAGAATCATAGAACCCTAGGGTAGCAAGGGACCTCAGGAGGTCATCAAATCAATCTTCAGGTCACTAAAATTTTCCGGACAGGTTGGGATGGGACCATTTTTTCAACATCTTGAAAATAGTCCCAGGATAGGAAAACCTTTTCCCAGCCAGATGCAATGGTGGGTTTTCTAGATCTTAGTGCAATGCCTTAACCATAAAACTACCCTTCCCCTGTGTGTATAGCACCACCTCATTCATCATGCACCTTCTGGTACAAATGAGGCAAGGGTCCTACCCAGAACAGCCTCATCACTACACCACCCTGCTTCCTAGCCTCAACACTACACCATCTCCTTCCATCCTGTGCACTGAATGAGACAGGGGTCCTGTTTAAAAAAATAGTGCATGATCTTGTAGCAAAAGACTGGGTCACAAAGCACAGGCACAAGGGAGCAGAGTTTAGTACTGTAGCTTATTACTCACCTATCTCTGGGCTAATTTTTTCAGAGACAAAACAAAAGGTTGACTCAGGGCTAACCTGCTGCCAACTTTCTGATTCCTGCTCAAAACCTCTAAGGGGCTGGGGGGCTTAAAAACAATCAGAAAACTAGATTGCAAGTGACAAAGCCACTTTTTCAGCTTTTGTTCTCCAAAATAGCTGGTGAATGGTTTCAAACCAGTTTAGCCCAAGGCAGAGACAACGTTTGCCCACTGATGGTGGGTAGGCCAGAGTGAGGGCAGTTGGCTTCAGTATACAAGCCAAGCAGCAAATCTGGGGGAGGCATGTGAGCCTGCGTGTCCCCACCCCGCCCCCCTCCAACATGCATCCTAGAATCTCCCAAACGGTTAAAACTGGCCAAGCTATAAGCCATGGAAAGCAAATGGCACGTGAGGCAAGTTACAGGGCCTCGTGCTAGGTTCGAGTTTCAGCCCATTTATGGGAAACCCGCAGCTTAGCGTAATATTGTTGGCAAGCAGCTGTGATCAAAGGTGACCGTCTGAATCATCTCACAAAATCCCCAAAGTCCAAAGTATCGTGTGATGCCTGCAGAGCAGGTGAGAGGAAACAGTACAAGCACAATCAAGACCGTGACAAACTAGGCCCAGCTTTTGAATCAGTGCTCGGGCCCCTGGGGTCTTTCTCTTGATCAATCCCATCCTCCATGCATGTGGGGCAAATGCCACGCTGGTGTAATGTCACTGCTGGAGCTGAGTTACAGCTGGCTAGATGTGTCCCTGTGTCTTCCCCACACTTTACAGCTGCCAGCCTATCAGCCCCGGATCGGCTGAGCCCCGAGAGGGTTTAGTCGAAAGTGAAAGATCCAGGTCAGACAGGGAGCGGTGCTCTGGAACAGGCTCCAAAATGCCAGGCTGACCTTCAGCCCAATCTGGACAGCCACCTCCTGGCCCATTCTCAAGCTGTAGGGTCTGAGCAGTTCCCCTTGGTATCACTCGCAGTTGTTAGTATCCTGAAGCAGATTACAACTCCCCTGCAGTTTGCTCCAGCTCAGTATGAAGATGGGGGCTGTTGGTGAAATTCAGCTCCAGACCTGGGTTCAGATCTCAATCCCCCTCCAAGTTCAGGGGTCTTGAGCTCTTGGTCTTTGGCTTGGGCCTACTAGCTAGGCTTTAGCTTGGCCAAGGTAGGAGCCACAATCTACCTCACCCCACTGCCTTTCCTGTCCCCTTCTCAGCCTAGACATTCAGCTGGAACCCTGCCAGGGGCTTTTGGCCAGGACGGCTCCACAGGCCTTGTGGCTTGTACCTGTAGTTTTGCTTTCAGTTCTGAGAGTAAAGTATAAATAACCCTGGACAGCAGCCCCAGAGACTGAACATCTGGAGCCTCTCAGAGAAACTGCAGTGCCAGGAGAGCCATGGATCTGGTAATAGGGCAACCATTGCAGGTAAGTGGGCGGAGGCGGGGGATGCCAACTAACCAGGGCACAGAGAGGGAATATCTGTTCTTTTAACTTCCACACCTGCCACCGCTGCAGCCCAGCCACCCATCTCTGTTTCTTCTTGTCTCTCCCTTGCTTCTCTCTGTATCCCAGCCTCGTCCCCATTTCTTTCCCAGCCTCCCTCTCTATTGCTTCTCCTCTCTCTGGAGACAGTCTCTGCCCTGCCAGCTCCCTGTGCACCCAGACTTGCTTGTTTCCACGGCAGTCTGAAACCCTGCCCTTGGCAAGGCTGATGGCTTCGGACGGAACCATGGCTCAGTTGATTTAGAGCTAGTAAACAGCCCTTTCTGCATCGATGGATGCAGGCTACCTGTGTAAACGGACCTGTGTAAATGGAGCCAGGATCTTCTGTGGACTAACTGTGAGCTCCGACCCGGCTTAGTGTTAATCTTTTTGTTCTCTGTCTAGCCCCAGGGGTGCTGATCCATGGCTGTTGTTTGTGGAGCAGGGCTGTCCAGAGGGGGCAGCGGTCAGGGGCACTGTCCTCCCCCCAGTGCCTCTGGCACGGAACCCCAGCCAGCACCCCCTTGTGTTGCAGGCCCTGCCCCTTCCATATTCCAACCCTGCCCTGACCCCTGGTCCCATCCCCAGTGAGCCTGGCTGGGGATTACATGGGGCAGGGGATAGGGGATCACCTCCTGCCTCCCTGGGCTCACCACACAGTGCGCCGCTGCTGCCCCCCTGGGCTCCAGAGAAATGGGGCTCAGCAGGCCAGCAGGGCACAGTGCAGTGCCATGTGGTGAGTGCGGGGAGGGAGCGGGACAGGTGGAGGTGATCCCCTGCAGCTGCCGCTACCGCTGCCTGCCTGCGCTGCCCACACCCTGCCCCAGACAATCCTCCCCACCTCCATAGGATGGATGGGAAGGCCACCATAGGGGCCCCAAAAGCGCAGAGCCTGGGGTGGCAGCCACCCCCCAGCCCCCCATCGTTTCACCTATGGATGGGACTATCGTAGGCATGGCAGCAGCACAAGCAGGCACTAGGGCTGGCCACCTCCTATCCTGTGGGTCTGAAGCCAGAACTCTTCCTTCCGTCCTGATGAGCATCTACCCAGCTTTTCTCACTGTGGGTCTGAGCAATGTCCTGGGGTTGACAGCCTCCATATGGAGTGTGGACAGACAGGAGAGTCTGGCTTGTTTTCAGGCAAGCACTTGGCTCACACCCCCAGAACTGCCTGTCATGGAGGGAAGCTCCCACAGGGGCCATCACTATTGGAATACAGGCCTGCTAGAAAGGAGAGACCACCGAGAGGGAAAAGAAGGCGGAAAGGGCAGGGCTAGTGACATGTGGCAGCCCCGCACCAGGCTGCCTCCAAGCAAACAGCCAGGAGACTGCAAGTGTGACCCACATGCCTGGGTGTGGTTCACTGTTCCACGTACTGGCACCTAGACCGCTCACACGGAGAAAAGCTGAATCTCTTCTACAGCCTCAGCTGGGAGGCAGCTGGCTTTTAGCTCAAATCATACAGGCTCTGGTGCTAAGCTCCAGAGGTCGCAGTTCCAAGTCTGCTTGTGGGCAGCTACACAACACCTAAAACCAAGGGCTCACGGACTTACGTGGAAGTGAGGGTCAGTTAGGAAAGGGACAGTGTAGAGAGCTGCCCGCTGCGTACCCCCAGCCCTGCCTCATCAAGAGGCAATGAGGAGCTTGTGCAGTGGTAGGGCCAAACCCTCAGTAAGGCTTAACCCTGTTCATTTCAAACCTAGTATCCAGGAAATTTAACCTCTCTGGCTGTTTCTACACATGCCACTTTCTCTGAAAGCGGCATGCTAATAAACAGCCCAAAATATGCTAATAAGACACAGATGTAAATTCCTGGCACCTCATTAGCATAAGATCATGTGATTTGGCATCCAGGAGACGCTCTTCCGGACTCCAAAACTGCATGTAGAAATGTGGCCCCCAGGGGGTCTTCTGGAGGGAAGTCCTCCTTCTGGAGGCCCCTTCTGCCTGAAAGTTTTTGGGAAGAAGGGGCCTCCGGACAAAGAACTGCCTTCTGGAAGACCCCCTGGGGGCCACGCTTCTACACGCTGTTTTGGAATCCAGAAGAGCGTCTTTCAGATGCCAAATCACATGACCTTATGCTAATGAGGCACTGGGAATTTACATACATGCGTCATTAGCATATTTCAGGCTGTTTATTATTATTTATTATTTTGGGCTGTTTCAGAGAAAGTGGCATGTGTAGAAACAGCCTCTGTGTTTTATCGTAGAGTCTGCGGGGTCGGGGTGGGGGGGACCAAAGAAAAGGTCAGAAAAGAACAATTTCATATTTAATAAAAAATGAAGCATTTTGCCATGGTGGAAGCCCAGAACCCCATAATGTCAATTGGCAAGGGAGGGCCGAGGGTTAGGGGGATGCATATTGAGGGATGCACATTCTGATTCATCAAAGAATATCACATAGGCCGTGTCTACACTAGCCAAAAACTTTGAAATGGCCATGCAAATGGCCATTTCGAAGTTTACTAATGAAGTGCTGAAATACATATTCAGTGCCTCATTAGCATGCGGGCGGCCACGGCACTTTGAAATTGACACGGCTCGCCACTGCACGGCTCGTCCAGACGGGGTTCCTTTTTGAAAGGACCCTGGCTACTTCGAAGTCCCCTTATTCCCATCTGCTCATTGGAATAAGGGTACTTCGAAGTAGCCGAGGTCCTTTCGAAAAGGAGCCCCGTCTGGACGAGCTGCACGGCAGCGAGCTGCATCAATTTCGAAGTGCCGCTGCCGCCCGCATGCTAATGAGGCGCTGAATATTTATTTCAGTGCTTCATTAGTAAACTTCGAAATGGCCATTTGCATGGCCATTTCGAAGTTTTTGGCTAGTGTAGACATAGCCATAAAGTCTTAAATGACTCGCTGGTCGTGGATGTCGTTATGAAATGGACACACTAGAGCTTTGCAAGGAGCTGTGTGTCTGTACCAGAAACTTCTGTTCTCAGGCATGCTGGCTAAAAGCAGCTCACCCCACGGTGACATGCCCCAGACACAGAAATTAGCAGCGTGGTGAGGTAGCGCAATGGGTGTCTGTTTACATACCAAATCAAAGGTTAACAAAGATGTGAAATCAAGAGGAAAAAACAAGCTGTGGAGGGGGGAGGTGTATCCTGTCTGTGAGTAAAGACAGCGTAGTTTGGAGTTATCATGAGACGACACCCTGTCTGTCTCCTCAAGGAGGAAGTAGAGAGACAGTGACTTTGCTTTTGAGAAAGGGGTCTCAGCCAGGTTGCAGATGCTCTGGAGGATGCTGGCTGAGAGAGAACTGCAGGTTTAGTCCCCAGAGAACGTTAGGATTTTGTTTGATACATGTCCATTTGCTTCCAACATTCTTACTTGCTGTTCCTTGAATCTCTGAGGACAAACATTTCTGCTTTCATCTCTCAGCGCTGTGGTGGCCAGCAAAGGGCTGGTCATGAGCTGAGCTGAAATTCACAAGCTGGTGTGTTTGGCTCCTTTGGGAAGAGTGGGATTGTTCTTTCGGTGAGCGCTCAGGGAATGCTGCTGGGAAGCTTAGAGGACTCAGGGGTTGGCGTGCACCTATAGCTGCCTATGCTGAGTGAGCGAGGCCTGCCAGGCCATGCTTGTGTTGCCAAAAGCTCTTTGTTTCAGGGAGCTGACCCACAGCAGGCAGAGACAAGCCTCTTTCATGCTAAGGGCAGGGGGTGCAGAGGTGCCTCACAGCTCTGGGTACCCTTAGGGAGCAGCAGATGGAGGCAAAGGTGCATTTCGTGAGTGTACATTACGCGGGCAGGATAACACACTTGTTCCTGTCTGGCATCATCATCTGAATCTTTCTCCTCTCTCCTTTCCATATTAGGTTAACCAGAGGAATGGCTGCTCACCAGTCCTGCTCGTTTCTCCCACCAAGCTTTCTGGTGAGCTCTCACAAGGGGTCACACACCTCCATCCTCTCAGCAGCAACCCAGCAACTGACACCAGAGTGTCCCTGACTATCTGCAATGGCCCGAAACCCTGGTGCCTGGAAGCTGATCTCCGTGACACGGTCAATGAGCTCAAGAAGAGGATTGTGCAAGAGAGGAAGTGTGGTGACTCAGGGTCCATCAGGCTCTTGTACAAGAATCAGGAACTGATAGGCCCGCAGACGCTGGGGCAGCAGAATGTGAAGAACGTGGCCACGCTGCTTATCGTCCACAGATGCAACGGAGGCTAAACGAATTTAAAGTTTTGCAGGGAGACGCATGCATTAGACAGAATGCACGCTTATTGCTTGCTGTTCCTTAGCCAGCTATCTGTTCTCTGTGTACCTGGAACCATGCGAACGCAACTAATCATTTTTGCTTCCTGTATCCTTTCCATTCTGCAACAGCTACTTGCTTAAGCAGCTGCAAAGATGTGTGAGGTTAAAGAGCTGGAAGTGAATTTTTGTAGGCAGTTGGCTGAGCACCAATCTGGAGATCACTTGTTATTGAAATGTAAATAAATGTGAATGGCTGCGCTGCGAGGGAACTCCAACTAGCATTGATTTAGTGGTGGAGGGGCCAGCTTGGAGCTAGGCGTGGTCTCCTGAAGTTTCTTCCAACCCTGCTCTTCTGTCAGACCACACAGAGAAATGACAATAAAGATAATCATAATGAACCCCACAGATGGGTTTGTTTTCTCCTTGATTTAAGCCCTGGTCTCCTCACACGCTGTCCCTGTGGGACCTGATCTGATCCGGGGAAAAGAATCCAGGACTCCTGGGTTCCACTTCCAAGGCGGACACTGACCCTCAGTTGGGCTACTCCTGTCCAATTCTGCTGATTCAACTCCACACTCCTGGCAGCTCTGCTGCTATTTCAGCTCAGGGCACCTACATAATTCTGCCAGTGCGTCTCACGCCTGCCCTGCTAACACTGCCCCATCCCTCACCTGTCATGGTCCTGGGCCCACTCTACACTGTGCCACTCATTTCCATTTTAAATTCCGTACAAGCACTCACATGTAGGGTGCCAGGCGTTCACACCTGCTGCAGGTGGAGTCAGTGGGAGCTGCCGACGCTAGCCCTGAAAGTCAGACTCTCGGCTTTTGAAGCAGGGCACTTGATTCCTGAGACACTCACAATTAGTGGATGAATTTGGCCCTTGGCCTCTTTATGCCTCCATTCCCCACCCCTAAAATGGGGACCACAGTACCCTTTACCAGCCCTGGGGGGGCTGTCAGGATATGCCCATTAATGCAGTAGGAGGGCCTGGGTGCTGGGGTGATGGCTACCATGGGAAAGCCCAAGAAGAAGTTAATTTAGTCCGTACTCAGTACAGGGTTTGTCTGGAGGTCAGCAAATCAGGCATGAGGCCACACACACTGAATGAGGAGCCTGTAATAGGGTTCAGGGGTCCCCAAGCTCTGCACCCCATCTGCAGGCAGGAGTGACTCTCACTCAGCAGGAGAACAGCGAGTTCATTAGCCAACAGGACACAGCATTGTACAGAGGAGTCAGTACGGCAGGCAAAGACAGTTGTTCCAATTCATGTTGGGGAGAGGAAGCCCCGAGGGGCCCCCCTCAAGCTGGGGCCTTGCCCCCTCCTTTGTCTCTCTTGCTCTCAGCCCAGACTAACTGCTTTCCAACTCCCAGTTCCAATTCAAAGCCCTCAGGCTGCACCTCCCCCTTTATCTGCAGTCCAGAGGTGTCACCTGATCGCCTAGGTTACACTCAGCGGGAACCCCACACCCTCTGGGAGCCACGCACATACACACCCGTATCCCCCACTACATCACAGACACAAAGAACCATTGTGCCTTAGAAATAACAAGCAATCCTGTAGTACCCACGTGGGTCTTACCCACGAAAGCTCATGGCCTAATAAATAAAATTGCGAGTCTTTAAGATGTTATAGAGCTGCTTATTTTTCATAAAGCTACAGACTAACCCAGCGACCCCTCTGAGCCTCTCAGAAATGTACCTGGGGGTGCGCTGATTAAGGTGGGCGCACCCACGGGAGAGAACAGCACAGGATGGTGCTGTACAATAAATACCTTCATGGTGCACATATACCAGGGAGCAATGACTATAACTTAGCTAAATCGGGGGCCAATCTTCACAGGGACAGCAAAATGTACCTCTGTGATCCCGGGGCTAATTCCTTACCACAGGGGTGCACAAAGTGGCAGGTATTTTGTAAAGGGGCGGTGCAGCATGACTGGCTTCCCCGCCGCCCAGTTTCCACCACCTCCCCCCCTCTGCTTTCTCCCATGTGGCCTCCTCCGTGCCTTTGCCAAGGGAACTCCCCCTCCCCAGTGCCTTTGTCAAGGGAACCCCCCTCTCCCCACTGCTGGGCTAGTCGGAGTGCATAGAGGCCCTGCAACAAGCAGTGGGGGCAGCTGGCGAGTTCCTGGCTTGGTGCAGTACCCTCATGGGGTCCTCCTCCTGAGTGCCCCCTCCCGCATCAGGGCACCCCCCTAGAGCCTCCCAGCACCCGCATCCCGAGTACCCATCCTCCTTTCTGAGCCCCCCACATCCCTTCCTATGGGCCTCCCACAGGTTGTAGGGGGTCAGCTAATTGCAGGGCCAGAAAGTGGGGGCTGACTTAAAAATGTGCTCACCCCTGCCCTACCACATGTCAAGTACCTGTCCCCTTTCCACTCCCCACAGGTACCAGGCTGCTTAAAAGAGGACTTGGAAAATGGGACAGGCGTTAGCAAAAATACCTATTTTTCCTAAGAGTCTTGTGAGTGGTGGCAGAGCCATATGTGGGAAAAGTTGGCAAAACTATTAAGCCTTAAGAGGAAGCAAAGAAGGAATATTTTATCCTAAGTAGTTAACAACTGGCAATGTTCTAAGCCCCTGAAAGTAAGTGAGGAGATAAGTGGGGATGGGGCATCGCTCCCTATTCCGACAATGCTTTGGTCCATTTCCAGGAAACTCCCCTTGTTGAATAATGACACTGACAAGCTGAGGAGCTCAAAGGTGATTTGATAGCTTTAGTCTCTTGCTAACTCTGCAGCTTCAGGTTGTGTAGTGACAGATGATGGTAGTCACACGGACTCTTGCAATTGGCTACTGAGTGAGTGGAAGAACAGCAACGTGAGGAAAACCAGCTTGGGGAGCAATATGTCAGCCTTATCTTTTGCAAGGGCGCTCAGGACCCTGGGCGTACTCGGTGCTTCTCTGGCACTGCTGGCCCCCTGTCTCCATGGTGTGGCATCATCACTTATGCCAGGGATCAATTTGGCTGTGTGTGTCAACAGTGCAGTACAAGAGCTAGTTAAGCTAATTCATCTGCTTGGCTCTGCAGAGACTGAATAGCTCCAGGACCTGGAGCAAAGCTCAGCCATGGGCTCAAGTGGCAAAGCCCCAGTCCAAAGCCACCTCCAGATTGCGGACCTCCCTGAGGTAGGGGGGACTGCAGGCTAGGGGCTCGACTCTTGACAGAGGAGCAGCAATGCCTTTCAGCTTCTTTGGGAGTTATCTGTACCCTGCAGGGGGGAGCTGGGGCTCCTGGATTGGTCCAGGCCATTACAGAGCCAGGGGCCTCTGGTGACATGCAGAGCTGGAGCCGGGTTCAGATTTCACACACCCTCAAAGCGTGAATCCCTGAGACAGGCCTGTCTCGACTGAGGCTGGGTCTCGGGCAGCAGAAAGCATGGCAACTGCCCCCCGCCCCCGCCTAGCTTCACCCTCCTGTCCTCTCGGGTTTTACAGCAGTGAACCATCTCAGGGGCTTTCCCGGGGCCTGGCTGCAGAGAAAACACTTTCCTTTCCCTTTCAGTCTTACAGGCCCTTTTGACCACAGACAAATCGCTGGAGGAGGGGGAAAGCAGAGAAGCAACGCCAAGTGGGGGACTGGGAGGATGAGAGGTGGGCAGGACACTGACAATAACAGCTACCGAGAGAAACTGCCTGATTGTGGTCTAGAAAAGAAGGAAGACGGAGAGAAACACTCTCCCTGCCCTGCTTCTGTTTCCCCCCCGGCTCTCCCTCTCCCACCCTTCCTTCTGGCACTTGGTTTCTACTCCAGATTTCTACCCAGTGGCTTGGAGTGCGGTTGAAGGAGGCTCACAGTCTGCGGGGGAAGGAGAAGAGGGAGGCTGGAGGTTAGCGGGGCATAAGATGCCAGTGGATGCTGCCTGACACATCAAAGGCAAAGAACTGGCTGCACAGCATGACTGAACCCCAGACGCCCCAGTAAGCTGGGCTGCACAGACATTTCTCTAGCAAAGAAGCAGGTTGCTGGTTTTAGCAGAAGCACTGAGATATGTGGGGAGGAGAAGGTGGGGGAGGGTGGAAGTATCACCCCCAAACCATGCAAGCACATGCAGGTGACGCTGTCTGGTAGGCTAGGATGAGAGGGAACAAGAGAACCACCCCCCTTGGTGCTCAACCAATGGGATGCATGCAGCCAGCAGAAGGTGGTCTAGCAAAATCACCATGGCCATATAAGGCAGAATGGTGAACAAGAGAGCTGCCAGTAATGGAGGGCGAGAATCACTCCTGAGGAGAAACAAGTAGGAAAATATCCCACTGCCCAGCCACTGAAAGGCCTCGGGCTGGGACCTGGAAAGAAGCAACAGTAACAGCAAAGCAGCGGTGGGTGGGACAGGGCGCTCAGAAGCAAGCCCGGGAATCAATGGGCGTACTGGGAGATCCCTGTGGTGGCATCCAATCAAGCCAGGGCTCTTCTGAGCAGACATTGCCATGCACTGTGGAAATCTGTCCAGAGCTGCCTCATCTCTGGGTCTTTGTTAGCTGCCAGAGGTTTCCTTGAGCTCAGAGCAAAGGGAGAAGTAGCATAACAAACCCCGGACCCTTCGGGCACCTGAATGCCATGAGACCATTGGGACCTCACACTGACAGTGAGGACAGAGTAGGAGGTCCCTCCTACTGCCAAAGATCAGTCCATTGGTTGTGGGGGGTGGGGTAGATGCAGACACAATAACTTCAGAAGTCGTATCTGGGCGTAATGTCTTGTGTTCTCATCCTTTTTTCCTTGACACCTTAGGTGGCTGAAGGGTGGTGCTCCTCTGGGCAGCTGGCATGTCTCACAAATGGGTGTGATGCTCCAGAGTAAGAGGTCACCTCGCTTCATCCGCAGGTCACCACAGATTGCCTGTGGCCCTATCCTGCAGCCGAAGAGCCCTCTGCTTGGACGTCGGCCTCCATGACACTGTCAAGGAAGAAGCAGATCTTGCAGGAGAGGAGTTTGGGGGATCAGACTCCTGCTCCCTTGGGTTCGCTTTCCTCCATGATAGAACTGCAGTGCTTACTTTAGCTAGACACACAAGTTATTGGGCTCAGTGCAAGGGGGACATTCTCTGGTACACAGTAGATCAGATGCAATGATTGAATGGTCACTTTTCTGGCCTTAAAAATCTATCAGGAGAGAGCTAAGAGGGCTTGGATACCTTCTCTTCATTAAATGTTGGGGGCAGAAGTAGCTGGTGGATGGGCGGTAGGGAATTAGCTGCTCTCTGTTGTGGGAATAGGATGCATTGCTCTGGACAGGGAAAGATGAGGGGCATGGAGAAGAGTGGAAAGGTTTAGACCAGAGAAAGGAGAAATTGCCTCTTCTAGCCCCCTACTCCCCCAGTTTCTCCAACCTAAATTCTGACCTTCCATCTAATCCATTCCCAAGGCCAACTCCCCACATATTTACCCAGCCTGTTTTTTCTCCTTTGTTTTACAACAAGAAGGGAAAGAAACTCATAAGGAGAAGGGGGACTGGAGGACAGAATCCCACTCCAAACCTGGCACCCAGCTACCACCACTCTCACTCAGAAGGAGCTGAACTAGAACAAGGAGAACCCTGCCACCAGCCCAATAGCTGAGGAACTACCATGAATTCCCTACCCCACCGAGCCAAGTAAGCCTCTTACTAACTGTACAAAAACATGGGCAGCCTAGGTACTAACACATACCTGCCCAGGCTGAACAAACAGTGAGAGTCATGAGAGAGCTCTCGCCAATTCCTATACACTGCACAGGGAGGGGAACTGGAAGTCCCCAAGCCAGTGGCAAATGGTTTCAATTTCAAACACATTGACCCCAAGCTAGGGCCCATCTCATGAATGTTTTTCCTTAAGCCCAGTAAAGAGATTAAGTCCTCTCCCCCTTTGTTTCTATATGTCACTTGTGACTTTCCAAATTCCTGGCTGCTCTACCTTGGCCCCAGAAACACCATCTTTTGCTTTCAGTTTCTTCAAGCTGGGGCATTTTAGTCTCAGACTCCAGGGCTTTTCCATGGTGAGAGCCCAAACATCTCTGAAGGAATACCCTATAGGCAACAAGGCAACACAGCAGAGCTGAAAGGCTACAGCCATCTGAAAAATAAACTGTGGATAGGAGTCAGCTGCTACCTAAAGAAAGTGGGCCAGGCTGTTCTTCTGGCTAACAAGGACAGCCCAGAAAAAGGGGTGAAGGAAGAACAAGGACAACAGTGCAAAAGAAAGGATAAAATAAAGTTGGGTTTATTTAATTTTGTGAATCTGCCAACCAGCTGTTCACTTTATCAGTCTGGTTTTCTCTCCTCTTTCTCCCTTTTCACATTCACACCATTTACTCTCTTTTTCTCTTGTTCTCCACCCCAATCACTCGTTGAAACGGTGGTTGGGGAATCTCCAACACCGGAGATATTTAACAGCAGGTTAGACAGACATCTTTCAGGGATGGTCTAGATGGTACTTGGTCCTGCTGTGGGGGCAGGGGACTGGACTTGATGACCTCTCAAGGTCCCTTCCAGTTCTAGTGTTCTATGATTCTATGATATTTGTGTCTCTGTGCCTTTGAGAGCTAGACTGATTTGGGTCACCAAAAGAGCCACTTAACTCTAATATCCTCACCTTGAAAATCATAGAATCACAGGACTGGAAGGGACTTCCACCTCCAGATGTCATTAATCCAGTTCCCTGCACCAGGGCCTAGGTATCGTCTACACCAGTGACTCTCAAAATGTGGTCGGCAGACCACTAGAGGTCCACCACCATCTTGCAGGTGAGCCACAGGCTCTGGATTCCCCCCCTACACTTCCCGACAGTGGGGAGCCCGCCCTGGCTTTCCAGCCTTGCACCCCCCCGCCATATGGTACAGCTACGCACCTGTGTTTTTATGCTTCAGTAGACTAATACAAATAATTTAGTATTTAAGGTCAAGAGATATTAGAGATACTTATTTAGAGATAAGCAACTGTGTTTTGTCATTGTGGATGTTTAGAGGGTGGTCTGGGCAATGGTTTGTGTTGAGCAGGACCAGCCACGGGCCAAAATGTTTGAGAACCACTGACCTAGACCATCCTTGACAAGTATTTATCTAACCTGCTCTTAAAAATCTTCAGTTACGGAGATTCCACAACCTCCCTAGGCAATTTATTCCACTGGTTAACCACCCTGACAGTTAGGACGTTTTTCCTAATGCCCAGCTGAAACCACCCTTGCTCCAATTTATCTCTATTGCTTCCAGTGTTGTCCTCAGAGGTTAAGAAAAACATTATTTCTCCCTCCTCTTTGTAACAATGTTTTATGTAAGTGAAAACACGTATAATGTCCCCTTTCAATCTTCTCTTTCCAGGCTTAACAACCCCGATTCTTTCAATCTTCCCTCAGAGGTCATGTTTTCTAGACTTTTAGTCATTTTTGTTGCTTGTCTCTGGACCCTTCTCCAATTTCTCCACATCTTTCCTGAAATGTGGCACCCAGAACTGGACACAATGCTTCAGCTGAGGCCTAAACACCATGGAGTAGACCAGAAGAATTACTTCTTGTGTCTGGCTCACAACACTCCTGCTAATACATCCCAGAATTATGTTTGTTTGTTTTTTTGCAACATGTCTCACTGTTGATTCATATTTAGCTTGTGATCCACTATGAACCCAAAATACCTTTTTGCTTTACTACTGCCTAGGCAATCATTTCCCATTTTGTGTGTGGGAACTAGATTGTTCCTTCCTAAGTGGAGTCCTTTGCACTTGTCCTTATTGAATGTTGTTTTAAACCTGCTATCTATTCATTTCATTTGGTGACCCCTACGTCTTAGGTTATGGGAAGAATAAAACAACTCTTCTTTATTCGCTTTTCCCACACCTTTCATGATGTTATAGACTCTATAATACCCCCCCTTAGTTGTATCTACTGAAAAGTCCCAGTCTTATTAATCTCTCATCATATGGGAAATGTGTGCTTGCAGTAGAGGGCATGTGTTGGGGGCAACAGGGTTTTGTGTGGGGACGGCAGGTGAGCATGATGGGTGCAGCAGCAGGATGCTGCACCCTCATAGACATCTTCAGTTCTTCTGTTTCTCACCCATCATGTCAGGTTAGTCAGAAGGATGGACACAGCCAGAAACGCTACAGCACTGTCCCACCTGTCTGCAGTGCTCCCTTGGTAAAAGCCACCCACCCACAGGCCTCCATCATTGGACCAGGGCCACCAACCAGCATCTGAGTGACCCTGAACATCACCTTCACTGGCCTGAGAATACTGCCTGGCAAGCCTGGCCAATCAGCTCATGAATTAGACTGGGCAGAACAGAAGACAAAGTCTGATGACTTGCGCTGTGCGAGGACCAGGAATGGAACTCCTGGGGACCAGGCCCTCTGGTCGTCCTGTTCAGATGTGTAGGGGATGTGGCGGGGAAGGGGATGCTGGTTGCTTGCTTGTGTTCAAAACACAGCTCCTGGGTGGAAAATGGAAAGACGCTAAGCCCCCAGCATTAGCAAACTAGGTTTCTCCATGGCGTCCTGTCCTCTCTGCTTTTATTTCTGGGCACACTCCCCTCACAGGGGGTTTTCAGACTTCCATGTTGAAAGAGAGGCAGCGTGACCTACTGGCCTGTGTCCTGCACATGCAGCCATGACCTCCGGGTTCTAATCTTGGGCCTGGTGTTAATCCCCCTCTGTGACTTTGGGCATGTTGTTGTGCTGCTCTGTGCCTCAGTTTCCCCATCTGTCTACTTGGGATAGCAATACTCACTTTTCTCCCCAGAGGTGTCAGGAAGCTCAGTGATTGTATATTGGGAGCTCTGAGCAGCAAGGAGGGATGAGGACATGGAGGGAGGAGGGTGAATGTAGACGTGGGAGGGAAAGAGAGCATGAAGTGCAGTCCCCTGCTAACATAGGCAACCCCAACAAACATGCCACCTCCCCTCAGGAAATCTCAGCTCTTGTGACAGGCCATGATCTGAACCACGGCATAAAGAGGAACAACAGAGAAATAGGGAAGAACATGTGGAGAGGGAAGCTTCAGTTCCCATCAGGTCATCAGAATAGGCTCTGGGAGGAAGGGAGGAGACAGAGAGACATTTGGAGATGGGGGTAGGAGCTGTGCTGACGTTCCCCTGAGCTTTGCACTTTTCTCTAGACTCTTTGCAGCAGCTAGCCAGGTGCTGCCTCTCTGCTCAGCTGGTTTACACCCTGCCCCTTCCCATACTGACCCTATAAAGCCCCAGTCCGAGCAGCTGGCTAGGAGCAGTGGCTGTGGGGTAGGGTTTTACTGGCATCTCCTGGAGCTATGGGGTGGGGCTGTAGGTATTTTGTGGGTTTAGTGCTGTTCTGGATTCTGGACTTATCCCATGGGCAGAGGGACTTCCACAGGGTCAGTTTCTCTGTGTTGCAGCACAAGTATGATTGTGGAGATTATGGGATGCAGCTACTGGTCTTTCCTAGCCAGGGCCGCACTGTTCGCTTCAAAGTTGTGGGTAAGTAGCTGCCTGGAGGGCTCTGATGCCTTTCTATCAGCTTGCCAGGCTGTGAGCTGGGGTCTTTGCTGACCCAGCTGTTTTTTGTTGGGCAGATGGGAAGGGTTGTGATCTCCCAATCTTGGTCACTTCCTTTCTTTTGGCATGATCCCAGGGGGTCTGCTGGCTTCCACTTAGACCCCAAGTTCTGGGCTAGTCTGATGGGGTGTTTTCCTGCCTGGCCTGGGGAGGCATTCAGGTTAATTCAGTAACTGTCAGTTGCATTGCTCAAATGAGTGGCTTAGGGCTGGCTCCTTCAAGAGCCAGAGCTGGCGCTTGGGTGGCCCTCTGGTCAACCTCTTGGCATTTGCGTAGGGCCTCACTACCCAACATCTGTTCTAAGAATAGACTGGCTGAGAAGGTGCTGTGAGCTCTGCTGGCCATTGCCTTCGGCGGGAGTGCAGCCACTGGCTGTGTAAGCAGCCTGGCTTCCTGGAGGTACTGGAGTGTAGGCGGGGACCCTGCTAGTCAGAAACAGTGTTCTCCCTAAGCTGAGTGCTTGGGTGGCTGCTCAGGAGAGATTTGGTTGCTGCCCAGCTGATTAGCAGAGCACCCCCAGCTGGCAGCCTGTTTCCATGGGTGGTGCACATAAGACTTTTTCTACCCATGGATGGAAAACTTAGAGGGAACACTTCTCAGGAGGCAGAGAGGTGCAGGCCTCTGCCCAAGGGTGGTGCTGGGTGAGGAACCATGAGCCTAGAATGGACGCTCCCAAGAAAGGGACGCAGCTGCAGCCACTCTGATTTGACACTCTCCTCTGTGCCTCCTAGCACAGCGTGGGATCGGATGATCCTAGAATGTATCTAGGCCTAAGTGGACTAGTGCCAGACCTAGCCCTGTCCTTCCAGCTGAGGTCATGGCAAATGCCCCTGCCTGAAAATCAACCTCCTGTTGCAAGTGCTGAACAGGAGGCAAAGGAGACAAAACTTGTACCTCCCAAAGGCTAAGTCACTGCAGGATTGTGGGACAACTTTGCACTGGAATCACTATAGTATCTTAATGTGGTAGTGTCCCAAAGCCTCACTGCCCACTTAGAAGGGGTCAGCTCATGCCAGAATCTTCCTAGTTTAGGATCAATCCTTCCAGAGCTTCACTGAGGTCACACAATATAGTGGACCAGTATCCCTGCTCCAAATAGGAGCACTTCAGAGGCAATAGTCTTCTCCACTACTGGAGGGGGCTGGTAGAACCATCTCATGGCAAACTCTTCCTGCCACCTTCACGCTCTCTCCACAGATGAGTTTGGGACTGCCTTCGAGGTTACCAATTGCTCCATCTGCCTCCACTGGGTCACCTCTAATCAGGGAGTGGAGATCTTCTCAGCTGGCTACAGTGGCTGTCATGTGCTGAAGAAGGTGAGTTTGTTCCTCAAGAGCACCAAGAATGCCGTTATGGAGACCTGGGCCCGTATCTCAGCAAAGCACAGTCCCTAGCTTTGGCCCAGAGCGTCATTGGGCAGCCACAACCACAGAGTGAATGTGAAATGTACAACTAACTTTGAGGTTTTCACCAATCCCCTGCAGAAAAGTACAGCTGAGTCCCCTTCCAGTCCCCTTGCCCTTTCTATGCCTTGGAAATACTAGCTTTAATCAACCCCATTGTCTTTGTATAGAATGGCCGTAACCACCTGAGGATCCGAGTGGAGGAACTGCAGAGCACTGGGACCATCGCTGCCATCCATGATGTGAACATGATCTGCCCCAGACCCACTGAGCATGACTTAACCCTGGAGGAAACCATGCGTGCTGTGCCGCAGCTTGGCCTGGAGGACACCATGCGTGCTGTGCCGCAGCTTGGCCTGGAGGAGACCATGCGTGCTGTGCCGCAGCCGAGCTTGGTGCGCCCGGAGCCCGTGGTGCCGCAGCCTGGCCTGGTGCGCCCGGAGCCCGTGGTGCCGCAGCCCGGCCTGGTGCGCCCGGAGCCTTTGGTGCCGCAGCCCGGCCTGGTGCGCCCGGGGCCTGTGGTGCCGCAGCCCGGACTGGTGGGCCTGGAGCCTTTGGTGCCACAGCCCGGCCTGGTGCGCCCGGGGCCCGTGGTGCCACAGCCCGGCCTGGTGCGCCCGGAGCCCGTGGTGCCGCAGCCCGGCCTGGTGCGCCCGGAGCCTTTGGTGCCACAGCCCGGCCTGGTGCGCCCAGAGCCCATGGTGCCACAGCCCGGCCTGGTGCGCCCGGGGCCCGTGGTGCCACAGCCCGGCCTGGTGCGCCCGGGGCTCGTGGCGCCGCAGCCCGGCCTGGTGCGCCCGGGGCTCGTGGCGCCGCAGCCCGGCCTGGTGCGCCCGGAGCCCGTGGCCCCGCAGCCCGGCCTGGTGCGCCCGGGGCCCATGGCGCCGCAGCCCGGCCTGGTGCGCCCGGAGCCTTTGGTGCCGCAGCCCGGCCTGGTGCGCCCGGGGCTCGTGGCGCCGCAGCCCGGCCTGGTGCGCCCGGGGCTCGTGGCGCTGCAGCCCGGCCTGGTGCGCCCAGAGCCCGTGGCCCCGCAGCCCGGCCTGGTGCGCCCGGGGCCCGTGGCGCCGCAGCCCGGCCTGGTGCGCCCGGAGCCCCTGGCGCCACAGCCCGGCCTGGTGCGCCCGGGGCCCGTGGCACCACAGCCCGGCCTGGTGCGCCCGGGGCCCGTGGCGCCGCAGCCCGCCCTGGTGCGCCCGGGGCCCGTGGCGCCGCAGCCCGGCCTGGTGCGCCCAGGGCCCGTGGTGCCACAGCTTGGCCTCGTGCTCCCGGGGCTCGTGGCGCCGCAGCCTGGCCTGGAGGAGACCATGCATGCTGTGCCGCAGCCCGGCCTGGTGCGCCCGGGGGCCGTGGTGCCACAGCCCGGCCTGGTGCACCCGGGGGCCGTGGTGCCACAGCCCGGCCTGGTGCGCCCGGGGGCCATGGCTCTGCAGCCCGGCCTGGTGCGCCCAGGGGCCATGGCTCCGCAGCCCAGCCTGGTGCGCCCAGGGGCCATGGCTCTGCAGCCCGGCCTGGTGCGCCCAGGGGCCATGGCTCCGCAGCCCGGCCTAGGTTTGTATGACCTTTAAATGGTTTTGACTCCACCTGGGTTTCCTTTAATGGGTGTTTCATAATCCACTTCCAACTTATACGTTGGCCTTTAGGGGATCTGCACCTTCTCTTGCTGTGATGGGGGTACACGGTGATTTTTAGTGTGGAAAGCCACAGAGCTCTCTGCCCTTGGGAGGTGGGGTTGGACTGGGAACAAGGTACTCTTGAATGTCTGCCGGGGCCTCTCCAAATCACTGTCTGGGGAAGGCTCTTTTGAGATTCCCTTCAGAGGATCTCCAGCTCTCCTTAATCCACCCTGGCTATCCTAGGTGCCCATCTCACGGAAGAGCAGTGCCGTGTGGTGGCTGGGAAGATCCCCTGTGCAGATGCCCATGACCAGGCTGCTTGTTTCCATGCTGGCTGCTGCTATGACAGCACTGACTCAGCTATTCCTTGTTACTATGGAAACACTGGTAAGGAACCGGCTGGAGGAACTCTCTCCTGTAGAGCTCACTGTATGTAAATAACATGTGAATCCTTGGGTGAAGGAGAAGCTTGGACAAGAGCCAGCAATGACGGCTGTCTCACTCCATTCCCACTGGGTGGGGTGCAAGGCAGGGGATCAAAACTGTCCTTAGATCATTTACTCAGGGCCCCTAGCTGAGCTAAACTGAGTACACATAGATGTTCACACCTGGGCTCATGGCCCTTCCCACTGGAAGTGGGGAGCACTCCAATGACCCCCATTGCCCAGCTGTAATGGGGGAGAGGAAATGCTTCAGGAATGCAAGCCTGAACTCTACCATAACACATGGGGGGCGGGCCTCAATCCTCCCATAAAAGTCCTATGTAACATCCATTCCTCCACTGCAAGGCTCCAGCCTATCCCCAGGGGGTCTCATTAGGAGTACCATGGCTCCAAACTCTCCTTTCTGCAGCCTTCTGCTACTGACCTGTACTCTGACCCATGGTGAATGGGTTTTGGGGGTTCCTGCACCCCAATGTGTTAGTATCATGCTGCATTTGCCGTGCTTAACCTTGCTGCTTTTTTGCAGTCACTGTTCGGTGTCTCATGGATGGTCACTTCATTCTGGTGGTCTCCAGGGACATGTCTGACCATCCCATCCTCCTTGACAGCATCCGGCTAGCCTATGCCCAGACAGGGTGCAGCCCAGTCAGGATGACAGAGGGTTTTGTGCTCTTCCGCTTCCAACTCTCTCAATGTGGCACCACAGTCCAGGTGAGACTTCATCTCCTGAGATGGAGTGTCAACTCCCCTACTTAGAGAGGATTAAACAGCTTCTTCCATTCCCCTCCAGCTGGTTGGAGACAAACTGATCTATGAAAACCAGCTGATCTCTGGCATTGACATACAGACTGGGCCAGATGGTTCCATCACCCGGGACAGCACCTTCATGTAAGTGGCTCATTTCTGTCCTCCCTGGACAAGTCTTCCATTCTCTCAGTGAGACACACATACCTCCAAGAATCTAATAGACCTGGCAGCCCCCTAGGTTCCAGCTGCTTTTCTGAAAACACAAAACCCAAACTTGCATTTCTGCCGTCTCAGTGGTGGAAAGCCAGCCATGTAATACCACCAAATAACTCCATGCTTCCTGGAAGGACCCTCACTTCCACTGAAACTACTAATCAAAACTGGAAGTGAGCAATTGTGTAGGACTTTATGCCCTCAGTGGGTGACACCTGGATCTTGTGTGTTAATTAGGGGTAGGCACAAACTGCATGGCAAAACATAGCCACAGGATGGGGAGAAGATACACATTAGCTTGACTGGCAAACCTTAGCCTGTCTGCTCCCTTGGCTCTCTCCCCTACAGTCTCCATGCTCGCTGCATCTACAGTGCCAGTGACTACCTGCCTCTGATGGCTGAAGTTTTCTTACCCCCCACACCTGCTCCACTCACCCAGGCAGGACCCCTCCACCTTGAGCTGCGCATGGCCACGGGTAGGCAGCCCCTCCTGCCCCAGGGCAGATATCTCAGCCTCTGAAGGGCCACAGGCATCTCAGCTCTGGTTGTCTTCTCCCCCACAGACCTGAGCTACAGATCCTACTTCACAGAGAGAGACTACCCTATGGTGAAGGTGCTCAGGTATCCTGTCTATGTGGAGGTTCGTATCCTGCGGAGAACAGACCCCTCTCTGGTTCTGGTCCTGCACCAGTGCTGGGCCACGCCAAGCGCTAACCCCCTGGAGCAGCCTCAGTGGCCCATCCTGGTGGATGGGTGAGTAGCTGAGATGAAAGGACTTCTGGATCTTGAGCAGTGAGGATTCTGGAACCAGCTCAGATCTTACCCCCTCCTTGTTCCCAGGTGCCCATTCCTGGGAGACAACTACAGAACCCAGCTTGTGCCAGTGGGCACTGCCTCATCTGAGCTGCCCTTCCCAACTCACCACCAGCGCTTCGTCCTCTCCACCTTTGCCTTTGTGGACTCAGCTGCCCAGATGGTGATTGAGGGACTGGTAAGTGTGTGTGTGTGGAATTCCTACTACAACCCAAGGGTAATCCCTCACAGCCTCTTGAACAGCAGACCCGACTGGAAAAGATCCACCTCATGGGGTGTCAGGTTGCAACTCATGTGAAGCCCTGTACTGAATCCCAGGGCCTTGGTGGCCTTGTGGGAGATAAGGGCATGGAGCCAGATGACTCAATGTTGTCCTTCTGTTCAGGAGCAGTGATCATCTCACTGGTGGGCAGGAACAAGTCCTGAGCCCCACAATGACTGACATGCACAGTGCAGAAGCTGGGGACAGCTTTGACTCCCTGATCGCGTACTCAGAGCCCACAGCTGAGCTAAACTGAGTACATATAGATGTAACACTGGCTATAAGTGACCATAAGTGGTGGCAGCTGCAACCTGCATCTGTCCACCAACCCTCACATTTGAGAGAGCCTAGAACTTGGGCTTGCTGCAGTAGGGCATCCTTGAGGTGGACAAACCCCACCCTAATTCTGAATCCAAGAACAGAAAAGTCTTCCCTGCTCAGAAGAAAAACCTGAAGGAAGTCTCCAGTAACTCATACATATGGTCACCTCTGTGGTTTCTGGTGTACTAGTGGCATGATCATCAGCTGAATGCCAGGGCTAGGTCACTGTAATTCTGGGCCTGCATCCTCTCTGGGGATGTCCCTAATCTGAGCTCAAAAACTAACAGGGCCAGTCCCCCCGAAGATGCATGTTTGAGGCACTGCACATGCTGAGCCTAGACAACTGACTAGTGCATTATCTAACTTGGGTTCCTGACATGTCTGTAGGTGTACATCTTCTGTAGTGCCTCTGTCTGCTCCCCATCCCAGCTGGAGCCCTGTAGGACCATATGCCCATCAGGGATGCCAGCAAGTAAGTGATCTTTGTGCTAGGCCTGGGTGTGGCATGCTGGTGGTGGTCCAGACCTTCCCTAGCTGTAGCCTAGCTTTGGCTCAACAGTCCGCAGCACAGCAAGGAGCTTAAACACCAGTTTGGGTTCTGACTTATGCAGCTGATTCACTGCTCAAGTGAGTCACTACACACCTCCACAGAGCTTTGCCAAGCTGTCACTTCTTGCACAGATGCATCTGACAGTCAAATGCCTCTCCTCCCCTCCCCTGCATGGCAGTGATGAGGGAACAATGGGCTGACCTGCTGGTGTAGCTGTAGGGGAACCATCAAACATACCTGGAGCTTCTAGCCCCTGCCCCAGGCAGTCATAGTTCCAGAGGACCAGAGTTGAGTGGAGACCAGCAGCTGGCCCTGACTGAGTTCAGTTTCATCTTGCTGCTTGTGGCCTACTGGCAGCCCTGAAGAGTCTCTGCAGGCTAATTCTCTGCCCTCTGCCTCCAGGAGGCCGTCGGTTCCTGAGGATCCAGAATGGAGCAGCCCCACTTGATGTGGTGAGCTCTAGTGGGCCTGTGATCTTCCAGGACAGCCCAGAAGCGCGCACAGAGCTATTTGGGGAATGAAGGTAACTGATCTCAGATCTGCCCCTGCCCACCACTCCTGCAGTGGCAACCAGTCCCTGAAGTTGCCACATGCTGTCTGACGGGAGGCAAGCCTTCCTGCTGATGGGTCAAGGAGCAAGGTGTGGGTGGACTTGGCAACCTACCTTGTAGGTCTAGGAACAGAAGTTTGCCAGCTGCAAAAGATGCACAAACTCCCTTCTATCCTTCAGTTGCCAGGTTGCAGTGGCCTTGGTGGGGAAGAGCAGTGCACAGAACCTGCTGCTTGCTTCCTCTTAGGAATGAGGCACGATGGAATCCCCCTCCTTGGGGGTGGGGGAGGGAGACCACCAGAGGTAGGGAAGAGATGGATATAGCCTTCTATTTCTGCCTCTCCATCTGAGCTGTAATCTACTTTCCCACAGTAGCCTGGGCCTGTCCCCTGTTCTCCTGGCTGGGCTCTTGCTGGTGGTTTTGGTCTCCATCCTCACAAAAATGGTCATGGTCTGGAAGACAGGACCTCAAAATCCCTATGAAGGAGCACTGTAGCAAATCCAATAAAACAGGTTGGATCCTACCTGTGGCTTGTGGTCTCCATACTTTTGGGAAGAACTAGGACACAGTTACATTGTTTTAGGCTGTGTTAGACTGTTACAAAGGTGGTATCCTTCATATTCCCCCCCACCAGTATTCCCAGTATTCTATATGTTGCCTTCAAAGGCACTGTGGCACTCTACCTTCCCTCTATCCCACCCAGGGCCAAAGTAGAGGTAGGCCTAAGAGGTCCTCTGAGGGTAGTAAGTAAGCTTGTCTAAGCAATAGGCCAGAGGTGGGACCTGTGCACAGCCCTACCCCACAAGACTGATCTCTAGGGCTGAAGGTAGCTGACGTAGCCAGCTGGCACTCACCATCAGATCATCCACCGCAGAGGTCAAAAACACAGGGTAGGCACTTCTAGGGGTAGACAAGCCTAGAGCCAACCCTGTAAATTCCTGCCCCAAACTGAGTCAGGGGAGGGGGATGGGGCAGGGGCAGTCTGCAAACACTGCAGGGTTAGGGACCCTCCGCCACCAGTCCTACACAACAGTACCTACTCCAGTGACAGACAACCAGGGCCAGAGGCAGTGGCCCACACTGCCCTCTATACCCCCAACTCTTCCTCCTCCACTTTCAGTGCACCAGCAGCCAGTTGATTCATGGCCTGGTCCTCCCTTTCAAAACCTGCCTACTGCCAAGGAGGGAAGAAAAGGACAAGCCCAATGTCAAAAGGGCATGGAGTGAGGGGGTGTGCAGGCTAGAGGGAATCCCTAGGGGCTGTTTGCAGCCCCAAGTGGCTGATGGTCTCTATGGCAGGTTTAGCAAACTAGTCAGGGCAGAGGGATGACCATGAGAAGTCAGCATGACCCTGCTGCCTAACTGTCAGGATGGTCAAACAATGGAATAAATTGCCAAGGGAGGTTGTGGAATGAACAGGTTAGATGTCTCTCAGGGGTGGTTTAGACAGTACTTGGTCCTGCCATTGGGGCAGGGGGCTGGACTCAATGGCCTCTCAAGGTCCCTTCCAGTCCCAGTGTTCTGATTCTAACACCTTTCTAAAGTTATAGCTTGGAATATTGTGTAGGTATTCCTGCACCACATGAAAAATGCTTGCTTCAGGTTTTTCTGTTTTCTCACTTGCAGTCCTAATAGATCTAGACAGGCTTGAGTTTGACTGACAACTTACAGCTCCTGGAATCTCCTGTGATGGGCAGCCAGCTGGCCTTTTGAACCTTTTCTGAGAATTTAAGGCCCCCTTATGTGATGAACTGTTCAGGGTACTCTGAGTGTTACTAACCAGCTGTGTATTTTTAGGCAGCCAACATATAACAGCTAGCTTCAGATTTCCCCCTGCCAGCTTCTGCTGGGAGCAATGCCAATCTGAAGCAAGACTTACAAAAAGGAAAGTGAGGGGAAGACAAAAGTAACTTCAGGGAAAACTCCCCAGCCTCCTTTGCATAAAAGGGGACAAAAAGGCACCTCAATCAGCAAGCAGAATGGAGAACAGGAAGTCCAAAAGAATCACTGAATTCAAGGCTATACAAAGCTGAGAACCATTGCCTGATGGGAAATCTGTCCCCAGATGCTAATGAATCCACACTTAAGCACCCAGCTGAGCAGTCATCAGACCAACTCTAGTAATAAATCCTTCTGTGGGTATCCAAAATATCAAAGCTGCCAAATTGCTCCATAAAGTCTTTCCAAGGAACACCCCCTCTGCATACCCAGGAATGAGAAGTTCATACTAGCTAGCCTAAATACTACAACTTCAGTGTAGTTCCTTAAATCAGCAGCTTAACGGTAAAGTCTAAGGTTCTCCCTTAAACCATGGTTCCTTTTCTTCAAAACTCCCTACCCAGGCTTAAGTAAAATGTTTTGATTCCTGGATCTAAATTCTGTGTTGGTTCTATGGGGACTTCATCTTTGCCCCACCTGTCTCCAACATTCTCTTGCCCCTCAGCTGCTATCACCACCTAGCACTCTCCCTTGATTCAAGTACACAGTATAGTGAGATCATCTCTCTCAGTATGGCCTTCTGATCCTGCCTTATAGGGCCATTTAGGTTTGCTAGCCCTAACTTTTATAAACAGATTTAAGTTGAATTTTATATTGTAACTGTTCAGTTTGTTTGGCTTCTCTTGTTGGGGTTCTACCGGGAACTAAAGCTGGTTTCTTCTCCCCTTCCCTTGGGAAGTTGCTTTTGGTTTTCGTGTTCACTCTGCAGCAAGGCTCCTTGTACCTGATCTAAACATCCCAGAAGTGCCCAGAAACCTGAGTGGGTGGGTGGTGGGGGAGGTGGTTGCTTATCCAGCAGGTTACTAGCAGGATGGTTGTGATCTGAAAGTGGCCTATTGAGGTGTTGAATGTGGGGACATATGAGGATGGCAGCTTAACATGCTGCTTAGCCCAGTCCACTGAGTCCAAGGGTCACAGCTGGGCCATGGGATCCAGCCCAGCCCACTGAGTCCAGGGACATATAAGGGTTCAGCTTGTGAGTATGATTAACCAGCGCTCCCAGACGTGCTCTGTTAGTATGTTTGTGTGCATGTTTCTCTGGTTCTAGGGGGGGATGAATCCAGCCCTGGGGAGCCCAGGTCCTGCAGGCTTGTACCATTGGAAGGGAACTGGCAGAAGGGGGAGAGAGCACTTCAGATGAGAACACAAGTCACACAAACAGCATGTTGCTAGTTGTCAAACCCCACCTCCCCGGACGAGTAACCCTAATAAATGCACTGACCCCAAAGGAACAGACAAATCAGGTAACAACCCCTTTGCACCTCTGCTGTGCTCGAGCACTAATAAAATAACAAGTTTGGATGAAAGCACTTTGGCTCTGTGCCCATCTTTAATCAAACAGGTGTGTTGTGTCCTCCTTTGATTTGCCCCTGACAGGGCCTTGCCAAGAGTACAGTTACCCTAAGCTTTGGGTTAGGAGAACCCTGGGTAATGTGACTGGATCATCTGGCTCAAGTGCAGACTTATCCTGCTGTCTCCTAGTGACTAAACAAAGAGCCTGGTGGCTGGCCCAGACAATTGTGCTGTGCTGTCCGCTGCCTGCTCCAGTAGGGAAGCGGGAATTTTTCACCAAAAAGTTCTACACAAGCGATTTTCAAATTCCTCATCTTTTATCTGACAAAATGACAACAGAATCACACCAGTTTTGATTGCTTTGGGTCAGTTATTTCAAAACACCTCCCAGCCAGCGGGGCTGTAAACCATGTGGACAACTAAAAAGATTCAGAGGATGTTTTTTGACAAATAGATTCTGAGGAGGCACATTACAGGAATTACTGAGCTCCGTATGAAATTACATGCCCAAGCTCTCTTTCCCATGCACCCCAGCAACAGTGGAAAAACTGGGGGGAGGAGGAGGTAAAAGCGGAGCTCAAGGAGAGGGAATAATTGCTGAGAAGGAGCCGGGGTGTGAACTGGGAGGGCTGTTGGGTGTGGGTGGGGTAAGTTAGGGATCAAGGCTTTTTGGGGAGTGGGAAGGAACTGTTAGGGAGTTTCCTGATAAAGACCCTAGCTGACCCCTCCATGCCCTGCCACCACTGAAATAATGGAAGTAAATTCAGCTGGTTTAACAGCTGCATCTCTCCCACCGCCCTGCCGGCCGTTAAACCAATTCAATTTAATTCTACTGTTTCAGCGGCAGCAGGGCAGTGAGCTGCAGCGGAGTCAGCTATTGTAGTGGAATTTTCTCACGGAACCCTTATTTTCACTTTGCGGAACCCCATTTGGCAAACACTGACTTATGCACACACACACAGGGGAGCAGGGTTCCCTCCGGCCTATCTGACCCAAAGGTTAGTGTGCTCTCAAGGGCACAGGGAAGGGACCTGCTGTTTGGGAAGACACATAGACACACAGCTTTGCTCTTTTGGGTACACTCAGTTGTTTCACCAAGGTTCCCTTTCTCCCAAATGTCTCCCTCAAGCTTCTGGCTCAAAGGAATCTGACACAGCAGGCTTCTTACTGGCCTCTGAAAATCCCAATGTCTCCTGCTCCCCGGTGATGGCCCCCTCCTCTTTTTTTCCTGCTCCCTGAGGTAGTTCTTTCTCCTTCCGCCCAGCCCGCTTTCCCACTCTGTGAGGGCAGACATGCCCCCGAGGGCTTTCACTGCTGCTTTGTCAGCTAAAGGTTCAAAAACCACCAGGTGAAAAAGAAACCCAAACTTACTTCTCAAATCTGATGGTCGCTGGGGTCTTGACTCAGGCGTTGTGAACATGAGTAAGCAGCACTGTGTACTCACCCTGCTGGTGACAGTAGGAGCCAGATGTCAGTGATAGAGGTGAGGTGAGACATGGATGGGATCTTGGAAAATCCTGGGACAGAAATGTTGATTTTTTGGGCCTTTTTTTCACTTTAGTCTGAAAATCAGAACATTTTGACATTGTATCAAATACTTAACTTTTTCTACAGGGGGAAACTCCCTTTGCAGAGCAGCTCTAACCCTTATTCATGCTGATCAGTAACTTGCTCTGGTAACAGTCTCATTGAAACCAACATGAGCCTTGGATGCAGAATCTGGCCCTTCAGTGTGGGAACTGCTTCTTACATCATGCACATTCAACACCCAACACAATGGGGCCTTGATCTCAATTGGAACCCTCTGGGTGCTACTGTAATACAAAAGTAAAAGTCCAATGATGTGCCCAAGAACAAAGACAACCGGTGGCGAGGCCACATTCAAATTCAGACCATTAAATTCAGATCACCACAGTCTGTCTGCCTTCAAAAGTCACAGCACTGAGCTGGGGCTAGTGCACTGTACCCCCTCCAGTATGCCCTGCAGAATTTGTCACAGCCTAAGAATGGCTCTCATGGTGATCGAAGGGGCACAGGTCAAAGTGGATGAGAGATGGACTGAGTCCTCTTTCCCTCCCACTGACCCCCCCCACAGTGTGTGAGAGAAAAGGGGTGTGAATAAGTCACAGATGGAGAAAGACAGAGCCTGACTGGGGGACAGTGAGGGGACATCCCCAAAGGGAGATGTAACAGCGGGATTCAGTCTGAGGCCTTTTGTTTGGGTTTGATTGGGGGACTCAGTGGTTCTGTTTCCCTCTCACCCTGACCTCTGCCCTTTTTACCCGGCCCCTCCACAGCAGCCCAGCAGCTCCCCAGGTGCAGCCTCTCTGCTCATCTAGTTCACACCCTGTCCACTCCCTTCCACTCACCATACAAAGCCAGGGTCTCACAGCCTCTCTAGTTGTGAGAAGTGGCTGCTAGGCAGGGCTTCTTCCTTGGGCCCTTCAGCCACGGGGTTGCTGGGCTGGGGGTATTTTGTGGGTTTAGTGATGCTCTGGTCCCTGGGGCAGCAGGACTTCTGCAGGGTCAGTTTCTCCATCTTGCAGCATGGGTATGAATATGACTGTGGAGACCAGGGGATGCAGCTGTTGGTCTTTCCTGGCCAGGGCCACACAGTCTGCTTCAAAGTTGTGGGTAAGTTGTTTCCTGGCTGCCAGAGATGCCCTTGTCTGTGCTTAGGTTCCCTCTTAACAAACACACTGAGGGCTTCTTAGAAGCTTTTGATCTTTCTCTTCTGTGCAACTCTATCCTGGCCTGTGGACCACCTTCCTCCATTGGTCGTGGAGCTAATCTTTCAGTATTTCCAACAACTTTCTAGCTCAGTGGCTATCCTGAGGCCCTAGGAAGTGTTTCTGATTTAGATGTTAGATGGTGCATGCAGAGGACTGTAGGTGTTTAGTTGCCTTACATAGTGCCTCTCTGAATGGTAAGGTGAGGGGGCTGACCAGGGGGTTGTATGCTAAAAGGGGAGATGTCACCAGCTGTGTGGGAAGGCCTCCCAGCTCAGGCTTGGCTCTGTGGAACTTCCCTACCTGGGACTTGCATGGCCAGCTGCTAATAGTCCTATTGCATTACATGGTTGTAAGATAGCTCTTGTGCTGCTCAGATTCAGAGCCCTTCTGCTCTCCCTGGCAGATTTTGGAAGAACTTGGCAAACAAGGACCAACTTGACTTTAGGAACTGGTGGTAACATAAATTCAAAGATGCTGTCCCATTGATAGACTAAAAGTACCTGCTTCATGCACTGCAGCCTTCCTATGTCTCTGCACTAGGCTGTCTTAACTCTCCTTACCCCTGGGAGAAGGTGGTCTGAGTGTGACTCCTTCCATAGATGAGTTTGGGACACCCTTTGAAGTTACCAACTGCTCCATCTGCCTCCACTGGGTCACCTCTGGTGAGGAAGGGGAGGTGATCTTCTCAGCTGGCTACAATGGCTGCCATGTCCTCAGGAAGGTGAGTGGGTGGACGCAAGAGGGTCAGTGTTGCCATCCCTGTGACAACTGTGTTGGATACCTGCCACTAAATCCTGACAGACCCATGCGGAGAGAGATTTGGCTCAGTGTAGGACACATAATTGACCCATGCTTGAAGAGATCCACTGGTACCCAGCCTGCTGCAGTGGCTGTGGATTCCTCCCTATGCCTGTCACAGCAGCCTGTGCCAGGGTCACTCATCCACCAGGATTGTCGTACAATTCTAAAGATGTATCTCTAATTCCCAAAGATCCTTAAGTGATGCAACTAGCAGGGATATGCCCAGCCCAAACTAGCCATCCTAGTCTGTGTGGAGTGGGTCTGAGCTGAGCAGCCAGGATCTCTCCGCTACAGCCTTCCTAACTGTTCTGCTGATGTTGCAGGATGGTCGTAGCCACCTGAGAGCCCGAGAGGAGGAACTGCAGAGCACTGGGACCATCGCTGCCATCCATGATGTGAACATGATCTGCCCCAAGCCCACTGAGCATGACTTAACCCCAGAGGAGACCATGCGTGCTGCGCCGTGGCCCGGCCTGGTGCACCCAGGGCGCCGCACAGCACAGGCTTGTATGACTTCTAAATGGCTTTGAGTCCATGTGGGTTTCCTCTAATGAGTGGTTTCATGATCAACTTCTTACTCGTACATTGGCCTTTTGGGGATCTGCACTTTGTTTCTTGCTGTGGATGCCATATTGGAGCTGATGGGTTTCTGACTATTGCTGATAGATGCTGTAACATGAGACTCTTCTAAGAGAGAATGTTCCTTCAGATAGACACCCTGTCCCCTAAATAAACTTACTTACCTCTTACTCAAGCTTCAAGAGGGAAGGCACCAGACCCCAAAGTCTGTGGGAGTTTTTTGGTGGGGGCGGGGGGGTAAAATACGTGTGTGTGTGTGTGTGTGAGAGAGAGAGTCACTAACCAGAGTAGCAGGTCTTTTTGCTTATAGGCCCAAGTTGAATCTCATTGAGGAAAGTGGGGATTAGTAGATATGGATGTTAAAGGCACTTCTTTTAATGGCTATGGGTAAATAATGGATGTTGTGCTGGCTTCTACTCTCAGCAGTAATGGGAGATAGTGACTGTTTCTGTTGTAGTAAGGAAAACTTTCCAGAGTAGGAGTCTGTTCTCCATTTCATGATCTGGCTAAAAAACACATGCTTCAGAATTGTTAACTAAGTGGGATCCCACAACCCTATTGAAGGGACCTTTTTTTCTTTGGGGGGAGTGGCAGAGAATGGAACCAGTCTCTTCTGACATAGCACCAGATCAGGGGCCTGAATTTCAGGGTAATGCTAGGCTGAAAATTTTACCCTCCTTGGTAAGAAGGGGAACATCCTGCATCTGGAGGTCTCGGATGGAGATCTGAGCACACTGCTGTCTGGGATGGTTTGAGGCTATGATGGAGACACAGGGTGGTGGGTTTTTTAGTATGGAAAGCCATTGAGAGCTCTTTCTGCCCTTGAGCGGGGGGGTAGGGTTGTACTAGGAACGAGGTACTCTTGAATGTCTGCAGGGGCCTCTCAAATAGAAAGCTCTCTGGGGAAGGCCCCATGGAGATTTCCCTTCAAAGGATTTCTAACTCTCCTTAATCCACCCTGGCTATCCTAAGTGCCCATCTCATGCAAGAGCAGTGCCATGTGGTGGCTGGGAAGATCCCCTGTGCAGATGCCCCAGACCGTGCTACTTGCTTCCAGGCTGGCTGCTGTTATGAGTCTGACCCAACTACTCCCTGTTACTATGGCAACACAGGTAGGAAAACTGCCACCTTGTGGAGCCTTGGCCATCAGTCTGGGAAGCTTGGTGTGGCACCATCCTTCTCAGATATTGTCACCAAGACAAAATAAGATAGTGACCTAGACGAGGATACAACTTTTCTACCTCTTACTGTAGGCCATAGCGTGTACAAAAGGGATTCCTTCCCACATTGGTCTCCCTCTCACCTCACAGTTGGCTAATGCTTAGCTCTTGAAAGCAAACATCAAATCTTCGGTGGCAGAGGAAGAACCATCAGATTGGGTAGCTGTGGGCTGGCTTCATTCTTGCATAGCATTAGCCGCACTGTGCTGTTTCAAACAAAACTCACCCTTAGTAACAGAGAGGAAGCTGTGCTAGTCCATACACTATATCAAAACAAAAAGCAGTCAAGTAGGACTTTACAGACTAGCAAAATAGTTTATTAGGTGAGCTTCTGTGGGACAGACCCACTTCAGACCAACTTCTCACTTTTTTCCACAGTCTTTTCACTTACCCTTATGTAGTTTCATTTTTATTTTTAGAGCCCAAAACCAGAAAGGAACAACTGTGATCATTCATCAAACCTCCTATTGCTTGTGTTCTACAGAAACGCCCTGAAATAAGTCCTAGAACAGATGTTAGCAAACATCCAGTCTTGACTTCTCAGTGATGGAGAGCCCACCATGACCCTGGGCAATGCATGCCAATTGCTGGCTAGCCTCAGGCTGTCACATTTATACATTATTTATTCCCCAGTAGATATTTAGAAGACTAAGAGGTGACTTGTTTAATATCAGTCTGTAGACTCAGATTTTAGTCACTACAAATTGTGGTTTCTAACCCTGATCATGGTACTTTTCCTCCAATTTATTAAGGTTACCATGTTTCAACACTTAATCTTGTTCCCCTATATTGCAGTCACTGTTCAGTGCCTCATGGATGGTCACTTCATTCTGGTGGTCTCCAGGGACATGTCTGACCACCCCATAATTCTGGACAGTGTCCGGCTGGCCTATGCCCAAACTGGGTGTGAGCCCATCCAGAAGACAGAGGCTTTTGTGATCTTCCGCTTTCCCCTCATCCAGTGTGGCACCACTGTTCAGGTGAGAACATGCCCCTGGGGAGCCAGGGTAAGTGCTCTGCTCAGGGTCTTAGTCCCCAACTCACCTCCTGTCTCCTCTGCCAGGTCACTGGGGACAAACTGACCTATGAGAACCAACTGATCTCTGGCATAGACATCCGGACTGGGCCAGATGGCTCCATCACTCGGGACAACACCTTCAAGTAAGCTGACCTGGCTCTACTAACAAGCAAAAGAAGCGATAAGCAGTGTCTAGCCCTCCCACGCTAGAAGGGGAGCAGGAAAATACTATTTCCCAGGTTGAGGTAGCATCTGGTCCCTCAACTTTAGTACTATGGCCCCTCCTGAATGTGTCTCAGGTCCCTGTGTGGCATATAGACTGACTACTGGAGCCACCTTCTCTGAGGTGTCATGCAGCACAGCTGATCTGTCATAGGAGCAATATCGGGCAGCCTCCTTCATTTTGTGGATCAGTCAGCCGTACATGCAATGTAAAATCATCAGTCTTGATCACTGACATCACACAAAGAATGGTGGACAAATGCTGTCCAAGGACTACAAGTAAGCACAGATGATATTGCCTGAGATGGCTCCCACAGGCCCACGCTGTGGGATTGGTAACACTTTAGGGTTGGCAGGAAGAAACTTGCCTCAGTGGCCAACTTGATCTTACCAGGAGATGTGACTACAAGGGGATAGGCACTTGCTATCTGTCCTGGCCAAGAAGGCCATGTGGCCATGCTCAGGCCCTCCTACCACTCTGAGACTGTGTGGTGAAGAACCCTTGAGTGTCTGGAAGAGCTGATGCACTGCTGTCCTCCCCTCCCCCACCCATCCAAGTACTGAGAGGGTCTAACCTTGTGCATCTGAAGTGCTAATAGGGTCACTGCCAGAAGCAGTATAGTTGCAATCTGCATTTACAGAATGTAAACCTCTCTGCTCTCTCCCCTGCAGCCTCCATGCTCACTGCATCTTCAATGCCAGTGACTTCCTGCCAATGAAGGTCAAGGTTTTCTTGCCCCCCACACCTGCTTCAGTTGCCTAAGCAGGACCCCTCCACCTTGAGCTGCGCATGGCCACAGGTAGGCAGCCCCTTCTGCCCCAGGGCAGAGATCTCAGCCTCTGAAGGGCCACAGGCATCTCAGCTCTGCTTTCATCTGGCCCTGTCCCCCACAGACCTGAGCTACAGATCCTACCTCATGGAGAGAGACTACCCTGTGGTGAAGGTGCTCAGGGATCCTGTCTACATGGAAGTTCGCATCCTGCATAGAACAGACCCCTCTCTGGTTCTGGTCTTGCACCAGTGCTGGGCCACACCAAGCACTAACCCCCTGGAGCAGCTGCAGTGGCCCATCCTGGTGGATGGGTGAGTGAGGTGCAAGAATCCTAGTGAGTATTGGTAGAGGAGAGAACAGTGCTTGGTCACAACTGAAGTGTCCCTCTCGCCCTCAGGTGCCCATTCCTGGGAGACAACTACAGAACCCAGCTTGTGCCCATGGGCCCTGCCTCATCCGAGCTGCTCTTCCCGACACACCACCAGCACGTCATCCTCTCCACCTTTGCCTTTGTGGACTCAACTGCCCAGATGGTGCTCAACGGACTAGTGAGAAGGGGCCTCTGTACAAAAAGGGGGTGGAGTGGGGGGGCAGGAATTCTGTGGAGTCATGCAATAGCTTGCAGCTCAATACCTGTCTCCTACCAAACTGGTAGCTGTGGATTTGCTTCCTAGCAGCCTTGGCTAGTCACACTAACTCAAATCTCACTTGTGGCTTCTTAGGTGTACATCTACTGTAGCGCCTCTGCTTGCTTCCCCTCCCAGCAGGAGACTTGCAGGACTGTGTGCCCATCAGGAGCTGCTACAAGTAAGTCTGAGTGGCTCTGTGCACTAGTGGTATGACAGTAGCTTCCTATAAACTCCCAGCCCTGATGCCAGAGGCCCTCATGAGCTGCATCTACACGTGCACGCTACTTCGAAGTAGCGGCAGTAACTTCGAAATAGCGCCCGTCACGTCTACACGTGTTGGGCGCTATTTCGAAGTTGAAATCGACGTTAGGCGGCGAGACGTCGAAGTCGCTAACCCCATGAGGGGATGGGAATAGCGCCCTACTTCGACGTTCAACATCGAAGTAGGGACGTGTAGACGATCCGCGTCCCGCAACATCGAAATAGCGGGGTCCTCCATGGCGGCCATCAGCTGGGGGGTTGAGAGATACTCTCTCTCCAGCCCTTGCGGGGCTCTGTGGTCACCGTGGGCAGCAGCCCTTAGCCCAGGGCTTCTGGCTGCTGCTGCTGCAGCTGGGGGTCCGTGCTGCATATACAGGGTGTGCAACTAGTTGTTGGCTCTGTGTATCTTGCACTGTTTAATGAAAGTGTGTCTGGGAGGGGCCCTTTAAGGGAGCGACTTGCTGTTGAGTCCGCCCCGTGACCCTGTCTGCAGCTGTGCCTGGCTCCCTTATTTCGATGTGTGCTACTTTGGCGTGTAGACGTTCCCTCGCTGTGCCTGTTTCGATGTTGGGCTGAGCAACGTCGAAGTTGAACATCGACGTTGCCAGCCCTGGAGGACGTGTAGACGTTATTCATCGAAATAGCCTATTTCGATGTCGCAACATCGAAATAAGCTATTTCGAAGTTGGGTGCACGTGTAGACGTAGCCAATGGTGAGCAGAGTTCTGCCTGTCCTGCTACTTGCTTATTCCAGCAAATTCAGTCCAGTGGTTCATGTATCTCTGCAATCTACTGCAGAGCTAACAGATGCTAATAGCCTAATGTAGTACAACTCTATGTAGGAGACAATTTCTAGGGCCAGTTACTCCTGGTGAAGTGGCCTTTCATCCAATCCTCTCCCACACCTCCAAAAAGCAACTCATGAAGACCTCTAATATGAGCCCGAGCAGCTCTCCTCCTGGTGACCCTGTCCTTCATGTGATGCACCCATATAAACAGAGGGCCCTGGACAGACAGTTCTGAACTCCATTTCCTCTCCAGGAGGCCACCAGTTCCTGGATATCAACAAGGCAACAAGAGAGCCCCAGGATCTGGTGAGTTCTCACGGTCCTGTGATCTTCCAGGAGGGTGTCAAGTCAGAGAGAGAAGCCTATAAGACCAAGGGTGAGTCTTGTGGTAGGACAACCATGCAGCAAGTTGCTGCTATCTAACCTGGTTAGACTGGCACATGCTAAATGTTCCTGGGCCACAGATGCATACAAGAAATGGAAAAGTGGACAGTTGACTAAGGAGGAGTATAAACATATGGCTGGAGAATGCTGGGCACTAATCAGGAAAGCGAAAGCACAATTGGAACTGCAGCTGGTGAGGGATGTGAAGAGTAACAAGGGTTTCTACAGGCATGTGAACAATGAACACCTTATCAGAGAAGGTGTGGGGCCATTACTGGATGAGGGAGGTAACCTAGTGACATATGATGATGTAGGAAAAGCTGAAGTACTCAATGCCCAGGGTGGGGGAACCGGAAAGGTAACCCATGAGCTCAGCATATTGTGGTGGGGATCCCTGCTGAGCTGATGGCTGGGTCTCTTACCCACCACCGACAAGTCCCTAGGCTGGAGCTTGGTGGAGCAGGTGGGCCCAAGCTCCCTTACCCTCACCTCCCTGTGAGCCTTAGGCAGGGAGGATCTAAGCTGCAGGAGGCGCTGAGGGGCAGGGGTGAGAGGTTGAGCCCTCATTCTGTCTGCCCCCAAGGGAGAGTGGAACAAAGCAGCCAAGGCAAGAACCTCTGTGAGGAGCTGCTTGTGAGCAGCTCCAGCACAAGGGCCCTGACTCCGGGCATGAACCTGCAAGTCTGTGGGCTATGGAACACAGGGCCTTACAGGCCCCAGGGGAACCACGTAGCCAGGAGAAGAGGAACTTGATGGAGTCTCAGCTCTGACTCCACCTTCAAACAGGGGCCCTTGCTAATGACAATCCCACAGCCTGATAGAACCAGGCCTGCTGGGATCAAAGGTCATTTGCCTGAAAATCTGGCAGGTGGCTGGCGAATTGCAGCAGGGCTGCACTGCTCTCTAGGGCCCTGGCTCTCTTCTACCTCTCTTTGGATGCCATCCAAAAATGGATGTGCTGCAGGGGAAGGAGGCAGAAGAGAGCAAATGGGCAGGCGCACGTGCTCTAGAAATGAATCTCTCCCTGCCAATGGGGCCGAGACATTGTGCTCAGGGTGGAACAGCTGACACATAACTGCAGAGCTTGAAAGGGGAGTTCTTGCACCACCCAACCCATTGTCAACAATGGCTGGGCACGAGCTGGTATTGTTCTCCCAGGCTGGGACAATGCTTGGTCTTGGGGCTGGTGCATTTGCTCTGAACCTGATTAATGAGCAGTGCATCAGGAAGAAAGCACATGACCTGGCTCCTCCTCAGCTACACAGGCCTTAGTAGGATGGACGGAGCAGCTAAGGGGGTCAATCCCTCTGGGAAATGCAGCAGCCATAGGACACGAGCTGATTCTTTGAGGTTCCTCAGGGTCTTCCTAAGGAGAAGCCAGTGACCTTTCTCAGGGGTCCATGTCCTGGATCTCCCAGGGGTTTCAGTCTCTCTGTTTCCAACCAGGCTGCTTAGTGCCTAACAGATCCCTGCAGAGTTCTGACTTACAGTCCCAGCTCCTCCCTCTGCGCTCCTACTCCTGCTGCCAAAAGGCAGAAGGGCCCCAACATTGCACAGCTCTGGGAAAGCAGGATGGCTGGGTTCAAGCTGGGAGGACGCAAGGGAAACATGGCTCCTCCAGTCCCTCCTTTGCAGCCCTCCCCCGGGTGAAGCTAAAATTCTCCACTTGAGACGCTCCCATTCTACTCATTTCCAAGAAGTGCTTCAACTTGTTCCTGGTGGGTGTCAGTGCGAGGAGGCTCTGAAGATGCTCTCCAGGCTCTTCATGTAGGTCTTGTGCAGCGCCTGCAAGAAGAGGGAGCACCTGTTAGTCACAGGATCTGGAGCTACATCAACCAGGGGATGATTCAGGGGGTTTTCTGGGTGTCCTGACTGGACCCCAGAGCCACATCCTGGCCTCTCCCATTGAGATCCCTCCAGGGACACTAGCAGGCGTTCACAGCCAGGTGCCAGCTGGCTCTTCAATCCCTGCCCTTTGCAATTCTCTGCCCAGGGCCTGGTTCCCAGGAGGGTACAGGGCAGCCACACTGCGCAGGATGGGAGCTAGCACGCTGGGAAGTTGCCTGGCAGCAGAGCACAGAATTAAGAGGGAAGGCCAGAATGAACCCCAGAGGGGTCACACAATCCCTTAGGGAGGGAAGGGGCCCTCTCTGGTATTTTGTAAACCCCCAGGCCTGTTCCCAGCTCTCAGCACACCTCCTCTAGTCTCCGTTGCGCCCTCAAACGGAGGGACCAGGGACCCGGCACAGACAAGTCAGAAAGTGACCTACCTGGAAGCGCGTGGTGCCCTGCGCAGTGTCCATGGAGAAGATGCTGTGCAGGACACTGTGGAGTAGGCGGGATTGCAGCTCCAGCGGCGGCTGCAGTTTGCTGGCAGGAGAGAGGAGCCTGTCCTAGCAGTGGCAGCACCAAGGTGGCGCTGGCACTACCATGGACATGAAATGTCAGCAAAACTAGGCCCAGGCCAGCTAATAGAGACGAGGGGTTGCCAAGGAGCACTGTGACCTGGCTGAAGTGACAGAGCCAGTGTCAGGGCTGGAATAAGGCCACTTGCCCTCATCTCACCACTGGAGCCTGCTGCCCCTCTTACATGACCTGCTCTCTCCTGTGATCCTCTCCCAAAGGCCACTATAATGCTGATGGAGTGAAAACCACGCCCCAGCCAGGAAAAAGTGACTATTCCCATCTCCTTTGCCAAGGGACATGAACAGCCACAAATGGGGAGACTACGGATGGGGAGGGCCTGTGACTGCCGGCTCTGGGGCCAAGCAGCTCCCAAAGTTCAGGCAGGTGGACAGGAGGCTCTCGGTACCTGAGGTGGCAAACCGCAGACATGGAGCTGGCAATGATGGAGCTGGGCTCGCACTCCAGGGGCAGACGTTCAATCAGCTCCTGGGAGAGCCCAAGGAGACAAAAGCCCGTATGAGATTCAGGGTCCGCTGGCCCACAGTTGCTTCCCAAAGGGGCCAAACTGCACTGCAGACACAGACAGTATCACCCTCCAACCAGCTGCCCCCCCATTCAACTTAACCCCCTTACTGCGCCCAAACCTCCATCCCTAGCTGCTGGACCAGCCCAGTGCCGACTCCTGAGCAGTGTCAAAACTTCTCCCTCCCCTGCTCCCCAGCCCCAGGAAGTGTGTTCCTCTGCTCCCCCACAGGCCCACTGGCTCTATCCCATCCATACATGGCCTGGGCACCGGGTGCCACTCACCACAATGCTCTCCATGAGGGCTGCTTTGGAGCAGGGGCGTTCCAGGGGGTCCTGCCCCTGCTGCTGTGTGGTGAAGCACAGGGCGGGGACTGCCTGGAGGAAATGGAGCTCTCTGGCCCTGTCCTGCTCCCACTGAGTGGGGGTAGGGGAAGAAGGCAGCCTGTTAGACAGAGACCTCAACACCCCACCTGCAGCAGCTCCAGGGCTGAGGCACTGCTGGGGTTGGAGAGGAACCTGCCCCTGCTCCTGAAACCACAGTTATCTCCTGCTCCAGCAGGGTTCGTACCTGCATCAGTGCTTGTGGGGAGCGAGGAACTGGCCTGTGTGGGGAAAACACCCCCTCTTGGGGTTCCCAGGAAACACTGGAGAAGTGACCCCATCAGGGGGAGGTGCCTTCTCTGGGACAAGACTCCTGTGTGACAGTGGGGAGGGACCAAGGGTAGGACAGACCCAGCACTAGTGCAGCTGGGAATTTTGTACCTCAGCTCTGCCCTGGAGATGCTGCTGGATAGGCTGAACAGCTGCATCCTGTGAGGATGTGTTCTGCAGCTCCTCCTCCTCTTCCTCCAGATGGTCACTGGGTGTCCCTGCACCAGGGAGAGAAGGGGGAAGGATGGCTGTTACTGTGGGGTGGAGTGGAGAGAGTAGGTTTAATGCCCCCCTCTGTAAGGGACCCCAGGCAGAGAGGGCTTCTCCCAGATATACCCTGAGACCACCAGCATTGGGGCCCCATGGGACTCAGGTCACCCCCCAGCACCACAAGGGGCCTGGCAGGGTGTAACTCCACCCAGAATCACTGCTGCAGGACATAGCTCTGCCATTCCCGCTGGTGTCCATGGGGCTCACATGCCTCAGGAGTGACGCCTCGTTTAATTGATGGACACAAGGTGTTACTAGGCCCTTAATACTCCTGTCCTCTCTGTCTTGGGGCTTCCCTCCTCTGTATAGGGGGAGCCTCCATTCTCAGGGCTCTCACATCCCATGGAGGTGCTGCTGCTGCTGTCCCCTCTGCAGTAGGCAGAGCTGCTGGTGGAATAGGAGCCAGGCTCACCTGTCTGCTGCTCAGGGCAGGCTGGGGGCTCTTCAGCAGCCAGGCAGGTGGATGGTTCCTGCTGGGCCCTAGGGATGGACTCCTGGCTCCTCTGCTTCTGATGAAGGAAGCACAAGAGCTGCCTTGCCAGGCTCCCACCCTGAATTAGGTCCCTCTTGAAGATGTTCATCCAGGGCCTCCTCCATCTTGTCCCAGAAGGTGCCTCAGGGCCTCCTCGGGTATGTAGTGGCGGCTTCTTCCTCCTCCACAGGGCCAGAAAGTTGCAGCTGTTCTGGGCCCTCACCTCTTTCCCACCCGCGGGGAAAGAGGGGCTGCTGTCCTCCCGGGGAAGCTGGCTGCTGCTTCCATCGGGTCCTGGGACCACCTGGCCTGCCTTCCTCCTCAGCAACTGCCATAGCCTCTCTGTGGTGGAACTGAGTGAGAACAGCCACAAGCTGGGGTTCAAGGCAGCTTCTAACTAATGGCCCTGCCTGCTCTGCCCTCATCCTCCCTCCCCACACAGCCCACCACAGGGCACAGAGACTGCCACCTGCACACACTGGCAGCAGCTCATGGGACAAGCTGCTCCTAAAGTTCCCTTTCACTGTTGGGTCCCAGGAACAATGGGGAAGTCTCACTGTCCTTTCACAACAGTGGGGCCAGCAGGTAGTTTGAGCAGCTCCCTCCTCCCCACCCGGCTGTGCTCCCTCCCAGGCCTGAGAAGGAGCAGCAACCAGGACAGAGCCTGAGCTTGGCCTGACAGCTGGTCCTCGAGTAAAATTCACAGGATGCCAATAATAGAAGGCTGGCGCCCCCCTCAGATCCCACTGATTGGGTTTGTGGGAGTTCAGAATCTGGCACGTTGTGCTAGTCCCCGACTCCTGGTTATCGGTGTGGTGGCTAGGGAGCTTTGTTTGCCAAGGTGGTTGCTATGGAGTTGTCGTTTTCGGGGTGGTTGCTAGAAAGACTTGGTTTCTGGGATGATTGCTGAAAGGGAAGGGCTGGGAGCTTCCCACCACACTGGAGACAGCTCTCGAGACCTAACTGCAAGAAACAAGCTGTCCAGACCAAGGGAAGGGCTGCAGGGGGTATGTTAAGATATCTACCCTCACTGGGATAAGATACCCTGCCCCCATATCTATCCCGTCCCCAAGCAGCACAGGAAACCTCTGAGGAAATGTTCGTGTGCCACTCACGTGCTCTAGATGGGTAGAGCTGGCCTGGCAGATGCTGGATCTTCTTGAGTTCTGGCCTTTTCCCTCGATCTCCCACAGCACCGGGGCTGTAAAGGCGCTGCACCAGGCCCTGCCCAGCCAGCAGGGCCCAGTGTAGAAGCCGGGAGGTCGGCAGTGGCTGTGAAGACAAGGTGAGGTTTTATTGCCAAGTGATGGATAAACTGGGACTAGCAGCCAGGGGCCCAGAACACTGACCTACTGCTGGCAGCACATCTCCCATCTCAAGGTCTCCTCATACCTCACATGCATTCCTGTGCCCTGGCAACCCCTGGGCTGTAGGGCAGTGACTCCAACCCCAGTAATGGAAACAGTAGCCTGGACAGGAAAAGCCACAACCTGAGGGCGGCCCTGGGAGTCAGTGAGACAGAGCCAGGGATGCAGTGAGGAGTTCTGTCTCCTGGCCCCACACTGCCCACTAGAGGAACACTCTCCTCCTGAGCTGGTAATTGCAACCGGGACCCTAAGCTCAGTCTCCCTGGCTCTTGAGTGTGACCTGTTGACGTGACTGAGGAAGGAGATTTGGATTCAGGACTCCCAGCTTTTACTGGTAGTTTTCATACTGACTTAAGGGATCTCAGGTAAGCCAACCCCCCTCTCTATGCTTCAGTCCCCAGCAGTAAAATGGGGATCAAAGTTTACCCATTATTGTAAAGCACCATGATGTTTACCCAGAAAAAAGCCCCTCTGTGAGTGCTAAGCAGCATTGGACCACCAATGGTAAGATCCAAATTCCTGCAGTGGAATGGGTTGTCTAGGGAGTGGAGGAGTCTCCATCCTTAAGAGGTTTTTTAAATCCCAGCCTGACAAACCCCTGGCTGGGATGATCTAGTTGGGTTTGGTCCAGCTTTAAGCAATTGGTCGGACTAGATGAACACTTAGGGTTTCTTCCAACCCTAATCTTCTATGATGCTATGAACAGGTAACCATTAAAACTTTAGCCGGCGGGTTTTGCTGAACCCACACACAGAAAAAAGTAAATTGAAACTTTTCTTTTTCATTTAAAACAAACTGAGGTAAAAAAAGTATCTGTAGTTAGTGAATTGAACTGATTGTTTCTGGTCAGAATGTCTGAAGATCTGAGAATTAGCAGCTTGGATTGTAACATTAAATTCTATTGTAGTTATATCTAATTCAGGACATGTTGTAATAGTTTACCTGTATCTGATGCTGAACTCAGATTGTAAAAAAGCACGATGAGTGTTTTGTTAAAACTAACTTGATATTCTGTCTAAATGCTAGTATTGTCTCTGTGGTAATAAAGGCCCCTTCTTGTATGAATGAGAATAAGGTCTCCACCAGATGTTTCAAGAAGGGACTAGGACAGACCCTTATTGGCTACGTCTACACGTGAAGCCTACATCGAAATAGCTTATTTCGATGTAGCAACATTGAAATAGGCTATTTCGATGAGTAACATCTACACGCCCTCCAGGGCTGGCAACGTCGATGTTCAACTTCGACGTTGCGCGGCACCACATCGAAATAGGCGCTGCGAGGGAATGTCTACACGCCAAAGTAGCACACATCGAAATAAGGGTGCCAGGCACAGCTGCAGACAGGGTCACAGGGCGGACTCAACAGCAAGCCGCTCCCTTAAAGGGCCCCTCCCAGACACAGTTGCACTAAACAACACAAGATCCACAGAGCCGACAACTGGTTGCAGACCCTGTGCCTGCAGCATGGATCCCCAGCTGCCGCAGCAGCAGCCAGAAGCCCTGGGCTAAGGGCTGCTGCCCACGGTGACCATAGAGCCCCACAGGGGCTGGAGAGAGAGCGTCTCTCAACCCCTCAGCTGATGGCCGCCATGGCAGACCCCACTATTTCGAAGTTGCGGGACACGCAATGACTACACGGTCCCTACTTCGACGTTGAACGTCGAAGTAGGGCGCTATCCCCATCTCCTGATGAGGATAGCGACTTCGACGTCTCGCCGCCTAACGTCAAAGTTAACTTCGAAATAGCGCCCGATGCGTGTAGCCGTGACAGGCACTATTTTGAAGTTAGTGCCGCTACTTCGAAGTAGCGTGCTTGTGTAGACATGGCTATTGAGGCATATCCTCATTAAAGGGGTGAGTATTGGGCACACCGACAGCTCTAGAGAGCAAGACAGGCAGTCATCAATTAGAATCAGCATGGCAGGACAATAGATGAGAGATGAGAAGAACGAGTTAAGAAAAAATTAAGAAACTTTAAAAGCTCACAAGCACTCTCAAACAGGATCCAAAATCCACTGGTCCCAATGCTGCTATAAGAAGGGGACTGCTCTGCCACAGACTTTGGGTTTGTCTGCCAATTCCACTGGGATCCTAGTCCGGGCTGAAGTAACCCTGGTCCCAATCCATCCTTGTATTGTATTAGCTTGATCAACTTGTTGAAAGAGAGCAACAGACTGATAACTATAACATCAACTGCCAAGATGTGTGTGAGCATATGCTAACTGCCATTTTACTGTATTCTAATAAACATGGCATATTGTTTTTTCCCCTAAAAAAGATCCTGTGTGCTTCTTATAGGCATTACAAGATCACCTACTATCCAGTGTTTCTTCCTGTAGTACAAGGGGAAAAGAACCTTTTGTGCTTTTTCAACTTTCAATCAGTTTCATAAATTTGAATGAACTAGCTGCATTAACTGAAAGAAAGAAAATATTTTTCTGCACCTGCAGAAGAGGCTGTTACTGATAAAATCCATCTTCGTATTTTAACAAACTCTGGACCCAGGTGCAATATAATAGGTTTCTGGGTCCACAGCCGAGATGGTCAAATCAGGGCAAATTGCTTAGAGACAGGGCTACTCACAGCCCAAAACTGGGACTCTTCCTCTTTAAGGCACTCAAATTAATCACAAAGAGTACTTCTGTTCATCTCACTGCCCAGCAAGAAGTTATACCAGCACTCTCCTTAAATACTCCAACTTTCCTGTACCACCGTCAGTACCACTCCTTAAGCAGATGAGAGGTTATGAAGACCAAGCTCACCATATGCAAACATCTTCTTCCAACCCCAAAGGACCAGCCACATTCCCACTTCCATTTACAACTCACGTTTCCCAAAAAAGCACACTGTGCTAATCCTTTAGAATCTACCATCTAAAGGATTATTCATAAAAAGGAAAGGATGAGAATTAAAATTGTTAAAGGAATTAACATACATACACAAAGTTCTTGATGTAGGTTTGTAGGAGAGATGGAATAATCTTCTGTTTTATAAATTTCTGGAATACTTCCTTTGTTCACATGGGTTGTCAACCATTTCGTGATTCAGTTCATAGCAGAAATTGTTCAGAAGTGATTAACAAGGCTGGGGATAAATGGCGGAACTTGTAGGGCCTTTTAATAACCAGGCCCATGTGGAGCAAGGCCCGTGGTTCCAGCTGTGTGAAAACGTGTCCCAAGATGGAGTTTGCCACATGAGCAAGTCACCTGTCTGTGCATGACTCAGTACTTGCAACCCATCCTGGACAATGATCCCCCACTTCCACAGGCCTTGGGAGGCAGACCAGTCCTTGCCCACAGACAACCTGCCAACCTGAAGCAAATCCTAACCAGCAACTATACACTGCACCACAGTCACTCTAACTCAGGGACCCATCCATGCAACAAACCTCGTTGCCAGCTCTGCCCACATATCTACACCAGCAACACCATTACAGGACCTAACCAGATCAGCCACACCATCGTGGGTTCATTCAGCTGCACATCTACCAATATAATTTATGCCATCATGTGCCAGCAATGCCCCTCTGCTATATACATCGGACAAACTGGACAGTCTCTACGTAAAAGAATAAACGCACACAAATCAGATATCAGAAATGGCAATATACAAAAACCCGTAGGAGAGCACTTCAATCTCCCAGGCCACACAGTAGCAGACTTAAAAGCAGCTATCCTACAGCAAAGAAATTTCAGGACCAGGCTCCAAAGAGAAATTTCTGAGCTACAATTCATCTGCAAATTCGACACCCTCAGCTCAGGCTTAAACAAAGACTGCGAACGGCTGGCTAAATACAGAAGCAGCTTCCCCTCCCTTGGTGTTCACACCCCCAGATCAACTGCTGGTAGTAAGCCTCACCCTTGCTGACTGAGCTAACCTTGTTATCCCCACCCTTGCTCTGGCTTATTTATACCCAGCCCTGCAGATTTCCAAGACCAGTGTCTGATGAAGTGAGCCTGTGCTCACGAAAGCCCATGCTCAAAACTTTTCTGTTAGTCTATAAGGTGCCACAGGACCCTTCGTTGCTGTTACAGATCCAGACTAACACGGCTACCCCTCCGATACTTTTTAAGTAACAGTCATTGCTTACATGCTGGTTTGAACGTTTACAGCAAAGTGAATTAGATGTGGATCAGCATCTATTAAGGCCCATTGTCAGTCAAATATTCCTAGTTATTTAACTAGCAGCCCTCCCACAAGAGGCTGTCCAAGCCTGCTAGTGTCTCCCAAAAGCAAACATTTGAAATACCAGTACCTAACTCAGAACTTCAAATACAAAAGTTAGAATTCATACAAATACAAATACCAGTACTCAGAACTACAAATAAAAAAAGGGGATGCGCATATGAACAGTATAAACAGAATCTGTGACTCATCAGAGACACACCTCACTTAGCTAAGTACAGCCAAACAATAACTGCCAGGTGTTACCAGGAGTTTTGTGTGAGCCACTTTATCACACAGCTCCACCTCAGCAGCACTTCTCACTAGCGAGATCTTCCCCATCTTGTATTCGTGCATTTAAGTGCATTTGCCTTAGTATTGATTACAGCTGTATTCACACCAATGCTTTATACATCCATTCTTAACAGTTGGCACATATATACTTAGTCGTGAAGGGAATAGATTTTTCTCAGTAAATGTAGGTGAATGTTGATTTCACCATGTGCCTGCAAACCAATGATAAAAACATTGTCACCAATAATAACTAACATTTACATCCAGGCAAAGCAAGAAAAATTGCTGCCAAGTTTGATTTAAGGATATTTACTTTGTATATTTTACAATGTGGTATTGACAATTTGGGTTGTAACTTCAAAAACAACAAGAAGTCCTGTGGCACCTTGTAGACTAATAGATATTTTGGAGAATCAGCTTTTGTGGGCAAAGGCCAGCTTCATCAGATGCATGAGTGGGTCCAGAGTGGGGGCTAAATATACAGGCTCGTGAAAAGGAGGGAGTCCCAGTCAAGAGAAAGGACAGAGTTGACAAGGTCAGTTCAGTCAGGGATGATGTGGCCCGTTATCAGCAGCTAATGTGGAGATGTGAACATCAAGAGAGGAGAAACTGCTTTTGTAATTGGCCAGCCACTCCCAGTCTCTGTTCAGTCCTTGGGGGCTGATGGTGTCAAATTTGCAAATGAATTGCAGCTCTGCAGTTTCTCCTTGGATCTGTTTTTGAAGATTTTTTGTTGCAGGTTGGTTACTTTTAAATCTTTTACTGGGTGTCCAGGTAGAGTGAAGTGTTCTCCTAGAGATTTTTGTATGTTACCATTCCTGATATCTGATTTGTGTTCATTTATTCTTTTACATAGAGACTGTCAGGTTTCGCCAATGTATATTGCAGTGGGGCGTTGCTGGCACATGATAGCATGTATTATATTATAGATGTGCAGGTGAATGAGCCCCTAACTTTATGGCTGATATGGTCAGCTCTTGTGAGCATGTTGCTGGTGTAAATGTGTGAGCAGAGTTGGCACCGAGATTTGTTTCAGGGATTGGTTCCAGGTTTAGATTTACTGTGGTGTGGTCTAAAGTTGCTGGTGAGAATTTGTTTCAGGTTGGAGGGCTGTCTGTAGGCAAGGACTGGCCTGCCTCCCACGGTCTGTGAGAGTGAAGGATCATTGTCTAGGATGGGTTGTAGATCACTGATGATGCACTGGAGTGGTTTTAGTTGAGTGCGATATGTGATGGCCAGTGGTATTCTGTTGTTTTCCTTGTTGGGCCTGTCTTGTGTAAGGTGGCTTCTGGGTACACGCCTGGCTCTGTCAATCTGTTTCTTCACTTCCTCAGGTGGGTATTGTAGTTTCACGAAAGCTTGGTACAGGTCTTGTAGGTGTTTGTCTCTGTCTGAGGGACTGGAGCAAATGCAGTTGTACTTTGGTGCTTGGCTGTATACAATGGATCATGTGGCGTGCCCTGGATAGAAGCTGGAGGCATGTAGATAAGCATAGACATCCGTGGGCTTCTGGTATAGGATGGTGGTTATGTGGCCATCATTTATTTGCACAGTAGTGTCCAGGAAGTGGCTCTCTGTGTGGACTGGTCCAGGCTGAGGTTGATGGTGGGGTGAAAACTGTTGAAATCATGGTGGAACTCTTCAAGAGCCTCCTTCCCATGGGGCCAGATGATGAAGATGTCCTCCGTGTAGTCCAATTAGGAGAGAGGTGCTAGGGGACGAGAACCGAGGAAGCGTTGTTCCAGGTCAGCCATAAAAATGTCGGCCTACTGTGGAGCCATGCAGGTACCCATAGCAGTGCCACTGATTTGAAGGTATAAATTGTCCTCAAATCTGAAATAGTTGTGGGTGAGGACAGAGTCACAAAGCTCTGCCACCATTTGTGCCTCAGCTTTACCAGGGATAATGTTTCGAACAACTTGAAGTCCATCTTCATGTGGGATATGGGTGTAAAAGGCCTCTACATCCATGGTGGCCAGGATGGTGTTTTCAGGAAGTTCACCAATGAATTATAGTTTCCTAAGGAAGTTGGTGGTATCTTGAAGAAAGCTGGGAGTGATGGTGGCGTAGGGTCTAAGTAGAGAGTCCACATATCCAGACAATCTTGTAGTAAGAGTGCCAATGTCTGAGATGTTGGGGTGTCCAGGATTCCCAGGTTTACAAATCCTGGGTAGTAGATAGAATAAATCTGGTTGGGATCCTAGGGGTGTGTCTGTGTAGATTTATTCCTGTGTTTTTGTAGGGAGGGTCTTGAGCAGATGGTGTAGTTGTCTTAAAGCTTTAACTTTTGGAATCTCAGTATTGGATGTCATTAAAAAATTGCCTGACCTCTAAATCACTGATCCCCCGTAATTTCCCACAGTCAATAAACTTGTAACATAAAAGGGCTTAAAAATAAACATAGATATTATTATCAATTAAAACTAACCATAACTAAAACATAAAAATCATATTCTGACAAGGCTCTTTGTACTTGTTATCCAGTTCTATTTAAGCTTATATTACAAACCTCATTGCCCAGAGTTTGCCTTTTGGTTATATGTTTGTACAGCACCTAACAGAACAGGCATGGGAGTGAGCCCAATACCAATGAATTAATTAAGTGATATCAGTAATAACACTCATGCAATGTTACTCCTACCATTGCCATATGAAGATTTTTTGGGTTTACTTACAGCCATGTCATAAATTGATCACCTGTTTTAAGGGCTAGGTGGGACAATAAGACCATTCAGTCTGCCTGTATAACTCAGGTCATACTCTCATAGAGTTACCCTCCATTCTGAGCCCATTAGCTCAATGCATGTCTTCCAGAACGTCATCGGGTTCTGCTTTCCCAGCACGTCTAGCTGCAGGATCCATCACGACAATGGTGAAGAATCCATCACTCCCAATGGTGAAGCCCCTTCGCTCTTAAAGCGTGCCTTGTGACTAACTTGAATTGGGACGCTTTTACTCTGAGCAACATAATGTGTTATTCATTAGAACTCAGGGGGAGGAGAATTGGGCAAAATACTGGTGTTCTGAGCAATGCAGATTGGGGGTGACTGAAATTGTTTATGAGTTTGAGTCAAATGAGCTTAATTGTTTTGCTTGGAAGTAAAACCTCAAAAAGAACCTAAAAGGTATAAATATTTTTCACTTTCCCTTTAAAAGGCCTTCTCTTTCAAAGTGTACTTCAGTTGGACATAGAATATATAATTGGAATAATCGCAACTGAGCACACAAAACATTTCATTCAACTCATTGGTCAGACAAAAATTTAGAATCAAAATCAATTTGGGTCAACCAGACAGTAAATTTTTCCTTTTTGTTTCAAACTAACCAGCACACCAGGAGACCAGGTATGCACACAGCTATTATCATTATACAGCTGTGTGAGATGGAGAGTCAGGCCATGGGAGGAGCTAATTTGGTTGGGGGGAACAATTGGAAAGAGGGGGTAAGTTGGGTGTAGGGTGGGGGTCACCAAGCGGGGAAGGATGACAGCTGGGAGGAGTTGGGGAAGGGAATCAGTCAGGGGAGGGAAGGTGGAGTTTGGGGGGAGCTGGCAGAGATTCTGGGAGCGGGGGTCAGTGAAGGTTTGCACCCAGCCTGCCACCTGAAGCCCTGTCCGCAGCGCAATGCTGTGTTTGTGCTGCACTGGGCATGCTCAGAGTGGGAGGTCTGTAAGCTGGGCTAGGACAGCCCAGGGGAGAGGCCAGTGTTCCCTCTAATGTTTTAAATCTGGGGCAGAATAAATTTTATGGGCACCAAGGCATGTGCGGATGTGCACCAACAATAGAAAAATGTTGCTGGCTTTGCTAATCAGCTGGGCTGCATTTGAATCATCCTGGCCAGCCGCCCCAGTGCTCAGCTTACAGGGAACACTGGGAGGGACGTGCCTGGTGTGTGTGCATTGAAGTAAATCCCCAAGACATAGTCTGGGGCTGCATGGCCCTTTGGGTGAGAGTAGCTGCCTGTTTGGGGGCACAGTCTTGCTTGATTCATTTGCAAGGGAGCATCAGCATCAGCCCAGCTCTCTGCTCCATGTCGCTGCTTCTGAACTGCAGGGTTTGAGGGTGGCAGCCCCTAGGTGGGGGCAGGGGAAGTTCTGTGCACCACAAGTCTAGGAAGAAGGTACAAAACCACCAGGCCTTTGCTTCAGGAAGACATCACAAGGTAAGGCTGAGGGAGAATTAGGGGAGGCCAGATAACTGCATGGACCTGGGGGGATAGCTACCCCATAGGTTCAGATAAACTGCCCATACTTTGCGTTTTCTGAGGGTCTCATGTCACTTGAGTTCCATAGAGTTTGGCAGTTTGGGGGGATGGGTTATTTTGGCCTTTCACTAAATCAAATGCTTGACTATGGTAACATTCCCCAAAGTGTACAGCACCACCAACTAATGGGAGTCATGAAGGACGTGTTCTGTTGGCACATACAAGCATCCCACTATTCCCTTATGGTAGTGTTTGGTTTTTAAAAATAAGCCTAGCTGTTATGGCTGCAGAGAAACACATTAAATTGTGAGTTGATGATGATAGTTGATAACTCAGATGTGTCTGTGTCGGCAGTCCCATTTGTTTAATTGGGGCTGACTCAAATGCCTGTGATATTGTTTGATGCTGCTCAAACATGTAATAAAAAATGGAAATTGAAAATATGGCTGGGCCTTTAACACTAGATGTCAGTATTAGTGAGTGGGGAGAGGCAGTGTTTGGTTTCATATTATGAAAAGGGCCCCCAGCTTTGAGAAATTTAGCAAACACTGTCCCCTCATGTCTCTTGTGTGGCATTTAACAGTGATAAGGATGATTTAACACAGGAAGGTGTTATGTGGGTGGTGAGAATTAATACTGAATTTGCGTGTTTTTTTAAATATTCTTTTGTAGTCCTATGGGTTTGATTTTCAAATGAGGCTCAAGTTTCTTGACTTGATTTTAATCCTTCTACTCCAGGTGGACCATAGGTTATCTACAAGTCTCCTCCACTTTACTCTGTCTCAGGACAAAACTTCTGTCTGACTTCAGGAATGCCCCCATTATCATCCTTCAATCTCAGTAGATCTTCTCCGTATTGTCTGAGGTCTTCCTCTTTTGTGTTTTCCTTGCAGGTTCCATTTGAGAGCTTGATGGACTCTGCTGGATGGTGGTTTTTTTTTGAGATTGTGGCCTAGCCATCCCCTCTTTCTTCTCTTGGTTTGAACATCAGGTGGTTCTTGTCCTGCTCTGTCCCAAAGCTTCTCACTGGGGTGAACAACTCTTGGCGTTTGATGTGAAGGACGTACCTCAGGCATCTGTTTATGAACGTCTGCAGCGTGTGATTTGAAGACTTTTTAGTATGCCAGGTCTTGCATCCATACAAAAGCACACTCCGCACGTTTGTGTTGAAAATCCGCAGTTTCATCTTCCTGGATATTATTTGTGAACTCCTTGTGAGACAAAGAGTCTTGAAGGCAGCTGCAGCTTTCCCTATTCTGAAACTGATATCCTTGTCTGTTCTTCCATCTCTGCTCATACTATTCCCTAAGTAGGTTGTAATATTTAGGGAGGTTTCTGGGCCAAGCTCAGAGTACCCTGAGCAAATTGCTTAAAACTGGACCACTTACAGCCCAGACTGGGACTTTCTTCTTAATAAGGTGAACCAAGCCAGCCACAAAAGTTCCTCTGCCAGCCCCTCTGGCCAGCCAGAAGCTACACAAGCAAACCGCCAGATTATCCAGCAGTTCCTAATGCCCAAACCAGCACCCCCACTTAACTAATCAAAGCCACACCAAAGCCACGTCTACACGTGCATGCTACTTCGAAGTAGCAGCACCAACTTCGAAATAGCGCCTGTCACGGCTACACGTGTTGGGCGCTATTTCAAAGTTAACATCGATGTTAGGCGGCGAGACGTCGAAGCCGCTAACCCCATGAGGGGATGGGAATAACGCCCTACTTCGACGTTCAATGTCAAAGTAGGGAACGTGTAGTTGTTGCGCGTCCCGCAACATCGAAATTGTGGGGTCCTCCATGGCGGCCATCAGCTGAGGGGTTGAGAGACGCTCTCTCCAGCCCCTGAGCTCAATGGTTACCGCGTGGAGCGGCCCCTTAAAGCTCCCCACCCCCTCCCTTCCTGTGCAGGAAGCTGAGAGAGCGTGCAGGCAGCAGCAGTAACACACGGCTAGCCTGCACGCTCCTCTGCAGCCACCTGCACCCCCACCCAACGCGATGGCTGCCCGGCAGCCCCCCCAACGTCCCCAGGGGACCCCCCCAAGGGGAGCCAGGGCTCACAGCCCAGCAGCCAGGCGGGGAAGCAGCAGCGGGGCCCCTCCTGGATGGAGGCCGATCTTCAGGACCTGCTGGGGCTCTGGAGCGAGGAGGAGGTGCTCCAGGTAATGGGGAGCAAGAGGTGGAAAGCAGATGCGTTCGCTCGGCTGGCCGAGGGCCTGGCCGCCCGGGGTCACCCTGCCCGCACTCCGGATCATGTCTGGAGTAAATGAAGGAGCTGCAGCAGGGTTATGCCTGGGCCCGGGATGCGGCCAGCCGATCTGGGGCTGCCCCCATCACTTGCCCCTTTTACAGGGAGCTCAGGTCCATCCTGGGCCCCCGGCCCACCTCCTCCCCTCCAGCCACTCTTGATACCTCAGCCGAGGAGCCCCAGCAGGCCCCGGAGGCGGAGTCCGCCCTGGAGGTAAGCCCCGTACCCCAGGGGCCCCCCCAGGAGCCCACCCCCGGGGCACCAGAGGAGGAGGAGGAGGAGAGGGACTCCTCCTCCAGTGACGCCGGCCTGCACATCATCCTCCCATCCAGGAGCTCCAGCCGGGCGTCCACCCCCCGGGTGTCCCCCGACCGTGGGAGCGGACCATCAGGTATATACCCCCCTGGTGCACACCCCCAGGGTTGAGGGGCGGGGGTAATAGATATGGCCAGGGCCCTCCACATGCCCAGATGACCATGGCCCCAGGGACAGCAGTGGCATGTCCCTCACAGGAGTGCATCAGCCCCTGCCCCCCCCAGCACGACAGTGCCATGCCCCATCCCTGGGGCTGGGGGGAGCAGAACCTCTAGGGTCCCCCGGAGGGAGGGGGTGGGACACCCAGCAGCAGCAGCAGCAGCAGCAGCAGCAGCATGTGATGGAGTGGGGGGAGTGCAAATGCGAGACTCAGGCTAGATATAAGAAACAAGCTGAATAGCTCCCAGTGGCTAAGGATGATCCTGGGGCTACAACTGGCAGGTTACACCTCTGCCCTGAACAAAGAGGAGGGAGGAGCCGAGCTGGGTTTGAATCGGGGGCGGCAGTTAGAGGCTAGGGGAAGGGAGAGCTGGAAGGCAGCCAGCCTGAGGAGGGGGAAAGCTACACCCCAGAGGGGCACCCCTCGGGGTCTTCTTCCCAGGACGGGTTGGAAGGACTGTCTCTGACTGCTGTACTGTCGCTTCTGGGAGAAACTGGGCATCTGTTGCCTAATAAACCTCCTGTCGTACCTGCTGAGTGAGTGAGAGTCACTCCTGCCAGCGGACGGGGTGCAGTGCAGGGGGACCCCTGAACACCATCACAGCAGCATCTCCTGGGGACGGGGATGGGGAACCTGCAGCAGAGGGGTGGGGGGACAAGGGCCACGGTTCGGGGCCCACACTAACGGCTGTCTCCACTCTTCTTCCCCACCACCTGTGTTCCGCAGCTGCACCATTAGAAGGACCGGAGAGTGCCAGCGAGGCGTCAGTGGTCCCGGAAAGCCCTCCGGGGCCATCACTCCAGGGCAGCCCCTCGGCGGAGCAATGACCGGCCCCACGGCGGGGAAGATGGCGGACGCAGCACCACCACCCGCCGGCGATGGACCCCCAGCTGCTGGCACTGCACCGTCAGCAGCTGGAGGTCGCCGAGCAGCGCCTGCGGGTGGAGGAACGCCGCCTCCACCTCCAGGAGCGGGCGCTGGCCTGGCGCCAGGAGGCATGAGGGGCCGACATGCGGACCCTCAACCACATCGCGGACTCCCTGGCCCCCCAGGCCGCGCTGGCCGCCGCAGCGCCCGCCCTGCCTGCTCCACCCACTGCTCCACCCGCTGCTCTAGCCGCTGCGCCGTCTGCTGTCGCACCACGACCTGCCACCGAGGGCCATTCCGCCGAGGTGGACCTGGGGCCAGCTGACACTCGCCGGCTGTATCTCCCGGTCCGCCCAGCCCCCAGCCAGCCCCGGCCAGGGCTGCGGCCAAGGCGGGGATCTCAGCCACCCACTCCCAGCGCTGGACTGTAGGGGCGTGGGGCCCAGGATGTGGCCCCCCTCTCCCCCTTTGTATATATTCCCCCCAGTTTATTGTTCTTTTCTTGTAAATAGTTTGTATTTGTGACCCATTACTTTGCTGATCCTTACCCCCCATGTAAATAGTTCTCCCCTTCCTTGTCTTCCCCTTTCATGTTATCCCGATTTTTATAATGTATATATATTTATCAGTTTGATTTCCCCTGTACATAGTTTGTCTTGTTCAGAATATTTATAATAATAATAATAATAGTATAAGAGTTGTAGTAAAGAAAATGTTTGAGTTGACAAACAACTGTCTGCTTTTATTTTTACAAGAAAAGTTGGGGGGGGTGCTCTTGGGTGCTCTGTGGTGTGGGCGTAGGGGCAGGGAGTGTTGGGGATGATGGGGGGGGTTGCAGTGGGGGGCCTGCCAGCATTCACCCCGCGGCCTCATCGAAGTGGGCCCGCAGGGCCTCCCGGACCTGGGTCCCTTTGGGGTCCACCTGGCGACTGGGGGCAGCGGGTGGCTGCACATCGGCCCTGCTGGCCTCCACAGCCCAGCAGTGAAAGAATGCCTCCCCCTTGCTCCCCACCAGGTTGTGTAGGGCGCTGCATGCACCCACAATCTGGGGGATGTTGGTGGGGCCCGCATCAAGGCAGGTCAGGAGACATCTCCAGCGCCCTTTGAGGCGGCCAAATGTGCGCTCCACCACCTGGCGCGTGTGGTTCAGGCGCATGTTGAAGTGCTCCTGGCTGGCTGACAGATGGCCCGTGTACGGGTGCATGAGCCAGGGCCGGAGGGGTATGCCGCATCTGCAATGATGCAGAGGGGCATGGTGGTGTCCCCCACAGGGATCTCCCACTGGGGGATGTAGGTCCCCCCCTCCAGCCGGCGGCACAGGCCCAAATTCCAGAATACCCGGGCGTCGTGGGTGCTGCCAGGCCAGCTCACATATATGTCCAGGAAGCGGTCCCGGCTGTCCACCAAGGCCTGGAGGACCACTGAGTGGTAGCCCTTCCTGTTTAAGTAGCGTCCTCCACTGTGCTCCGGGGCACGGATGGGGATGTGGGTCCCATCCAGAGCCCCGAAGCAATTGGGGAAGCCCAGGGTGGCAAAGCCCGCGATGGCGGCATCCGGGTCCCCCAGCCTCATGAGCCTGTGGAGGAGCAGGGCGTTGATGGCGCGGACGACCTGCAGGGGAAGCACATGGGAGAGCACCAATGAGGGGTGTGCAGGGTGTGTGTGGCCTCCCCTGCCAGGGCCCCCCTCCCCTCCTCTCCTCTGCCAGGGCTGCCCCCCCCTCCCCCTGTGGGTCCTCTTACCTCCATGAGGACAGCCCCGATGGTGGCCTTGCCAATGCCAAACTGCTGGCCCACCGATCGGTAGCTGTCTGGAGTGGCCAGCTTCCAGACAGCGATGCCGACCCATTTCTCCACAGGGAGGGCACATCGCATGGCTGTGTCCTGGTGCCTCAGTGCGGGGGTGAACCACTGGCATAGCTCCAGAAATGTCTGCCGGCTCATCCGAAAGTTCTGGAGCCAGCGGTCATCATACCACTCTCCAAGCACCAGCCGCTCCCGCCAGTTGGTGCTCGTGGGGTAGCTCCACAGCCAGCGGCGTGTGCGGCAGGGTGGGGTGGGGGGGCTGCAGGGTTGGGGGTTGAGTCCTCCTCCCCTGTGGGCAGCTCCTCCTCTGTGGCAAGCAGGTGCTCAGCTGCCTCCTGCATGGCATGGAGCAGGGCGAGCACTGCTCCTACAGGGGCGGCTGGGTGGACCTCTGGCTGCTGCTGCTGCTGCTGCTGCTGCTGCTGGGGGTCCATGACTGCGTCGCCTGAGGTGTGTGTGCCTATGGCTCTGCAGACCGCGTGCTGTGCAGGCTGTGTGTGTCTGGGAGGGGCCCCTTAAGGGAGCGGCTAGCTGTTGCCCCAGAAGCGCTAGTCCGCCCTGTGACCCTGTCTGTAGCTGTGCCTGGCACCCTTATTTCGATGTGTGCTACTTTGGCGTGTAGATGTTCCCTCGCAGCGCCTATTTCGATGTGATGCTGCGCAATGTCGACGTTGAACGTCGACAGCACCAGCCCTGGAGGACGTGTAGACGTTATTCATCGAAATAGCCTATTTCGATGTCTCTACATCGAAATAAGCTACTTCGATGTAGCGTTCACGTGTAGACGTAGCTCAATTCTTCCAGCCTCCAAAGTGTCCAGTGACATTCCCACATCAATATACATTTAGATCTTATCCAAAACAGCACACGGTCCAGTCATCGAGGCAATTTTGTCTAATGTTACGACTTTTTCTTCCATGCTCTCATGTTGGTGTGAAAAGAGGGTGAGATCATCAGCAAAATAGAGGTCCTCTAGCTGTTTGAAAAGTGTCCACTGAATGCCCTGTTGATGGCCGTCTGTTGTCCTGCTCATAATCCAATCCACAGTAATCAAGAACAGGAAAGGTGACAGTGGAAACCCTTGTCACACTCCTGAGAGTATGCTGAAGGATTCTGTCGAGATGCCATTGTGAAAGCGTTGGCATGTCAAGGGTTTATATGTCGACTGGATCGGGTTAATAATTTTGGGTGAGATGTCATGGTGGTGCAGCCGTCTCCACAAAGTGTCTCTATCAACATTGCTGAGTTTCAGAGGCAAAATGTTGCCTCAACAAAAATTGTGGCCCATAATTATTTTCAAGAAATGCTTCTCCTGGCTCTTCATTGAAGGTGCATAGTTGTGGGTACACTTAATTGAGGCAGCAAATTGCCCTACGAAACTGGAGAGTCACTTGGCTAATCGGGTCATGATTATAGGTTAGAATCAGAAATACTTTTGGCCCTTTGGTGGGAAACAGGCTGGCTTACCAGTTCCACACTGCATAGTGTATACACACCAGCTCCCCTGCCTCTTGGAACCTCCTTTATAGCCTGCTCTTGTCTGTTGTGAGCGTCCGCTGCCTAGTGAAGTTGGGGCGGGGTAAACAGTTCCCTGGCTCCCCTGAGTTGTGCAGTCACCCAGTCTGACCTGCTGAAGAGCGTCTCTGAGGAGGTTGCCCAAGCTTGTGACTATTTTCATTACTTTACAAATAATAAATTAACAGCATTGACAATCTGGGCCTGTGCAGCCCCATCTGAAGGGTGGCAAGGTACATGTTGCTCCGATTTAGCCTCTTACCATCCAGTCTGAGCTGCAAATTGCCCTGGCTCACTAACCACAGTGGAGGTTGCACCTCCCGGGTCTGGCACCTCAGGACCTGGACAGGCCTGAACCAGAGTTTGCTGGACCAGTGTGTCTTGGATTTCAGGGGTTCCACCTGTGTACAGTAGCTTAGCCCAGTTGCACAGCCAGGGTAACAATTTGACTTACATGGGGGATGCGAAAACTCAACCCACGCACAAGTCGGGGGTCTACTGTACAGAACAGAGAGAGGATCTGGGTGGATGAGTGGAGGGGATGTCCTGGCTGGATCCCAACTACAAACATGGGGCCCATAATGGCATAGGCTGTGACCATCACGTCTGACATCCCTCCACCTGTCTGTTCTCCCCTACACTGCTCAGCCAAGTCCCCTTCCCTGCCCCACAGTCTCTGCCAGGTCCTGCAGGCGGCCCTGGTGTGTGTGACCTGGTGCTGGGTGAAGCAGCCCAACTGAGAGAAGCATTTGCCATAGTCAGAACAGCTGTACGGGTGCTCCCCGGTGCACGTGCACTGGTGCACTTTCAGGTTGCATCTCTATGCAGTGCTCTTGCGCAGTGGAGGTAGTGGTGCGGCTGCTGCCCAGTGGGCGTGCGCTGAGGCAGGCTCAGGCTTGATCTCCATGGAAGGCTCTTGCCGCGGTGGGGGCGGTGGTGCATGCTCCCTGGCGTGCACGCCCGGCTGCTGTCTCAGACATGAGATCTGTGCAAAGCCATTGTTGCAGGAAGCACAGCGGTGCAGCCACTCCCCAGTTTGCACGTGCTGGTGCAGTCTCAGGCTAGAGCGAAAAGCAAAGTCTTGCCACACTCAGAGCAGTGGTATGGACGTTCCCCAGTGTGCACACGCTGGTGTGTTCTCAGGCCTATTTTGAGTGCAACTTCCCTGCCTCCACTCCCGCCTGGAACGGTGCAACCCCAGCGCTGGGGCCACTCTAGTGCTAGCTAGTCCCAGACACCCTAGCTCCAGCCCCACCCAGCAGGTTTCCTGGAAGGGGAGCAGCCTACTTGCGTGGGCTGGGACCAGGTAGCAACATCAGGAGGGGGCCTTAGGGCAGAGTGGACAGGGCCCTATGGGGCTGTTTGTGGAGGCACAGCCTTCCTCGGCCTGAGACACACACTGCCCATGGATTTGGGCTCCAGCTTCCAGCCGCTGGAGCTCGTTCTACCTTTCGCCACTGAATTAGAGACCCTTTTACAGTGAATCTTTCTCCCTGTGGTGAGAAGCTGGGCTGGGGTGGGCAGTAATAAGCCACCTGTCTAAGACAAAGCCCCAAATCTCCAGACCGTCCCTCTAAAATCGGGACACCTGGTCACTCCCCTAGTTGGGCCCTGTAATGGAGCCCCTCCATCTCCTTTTTGATAAGCAAAACTTCTGGAGCTGTCAAGTCTCATGCTCCCTGGTGCTTTTTCCACTTGGCAAATGGCATTTGCGACTGTTCTCGGTAGCCGCTCCAACTGCACTCAGTACCCTGCCCACCCGCACACTGACTAGGCCTTGTCCCCACTTGCTTCCTGGAACCCATTGAGGCACTCAGATGACAACACTGATACCCTTTTGTGAGTTATTCCGGCACCTGGGACATCCCTGCCGTCAATGGGGTGGGGTTGGGGGGCCTCTCAGACCAACACCCCTGAGAACAAGTGTCTCTGTTTCACCTGCTGCTACCCAAGCAACTTGCCCTTCTGATTTTGGGGGAACTCAGGGTGAGCTTGAGCTGTTACTTTGAGCTTTTCTCTGTAACTGTGCGGGCAAGAAGCTTACTTTCATTCCGAATGCACGCTGCAGTTCCCTTGTTTCCCGGAGATGGGGCTTGAAGTGAAACATCAGTTACTACAGGACTTGTAATCACACCCTGAGCATTCCCAAAAGATTCAATGAGAGGGAGGTCTTGGGGCTGAAGGGTTCAATGATTTTGCTTCCCTCTCACCCTGAGCTCTGCACTTTTTACCCAGCCCCTCCACAGCAGCTGACTGCTCCCCAGGTGCAGCCTCTCAGCTCCTCTGTTTCACACCCCGCCCACGCCCCTCTGCTCATCCTACAAAGCCTGGTCCCACAACCTCTCCAGCTATGAGAAGGGGCTGCTGGGCAGGGCTTCTTCTTTAGTTTTTTCAGCTATGGGGTTGCTGGGCTGGGGGTATTTTGTGGGTTTAGGGCTGCTCTGGGCCCTGGGGCCAACCCTGGGGCAGGGGGACTTCCGCAGGGTCAGTTTCTTTGTCTTGCAGCATAGGTATGAGTATGACTGTGGAGACTATGGGATGCAGCTGCTGGTCTTTCCCAGCCAGGGCCACACTGTCCGCTTCAAAGTTGTGGGTAAGTAGTTATCTAGTTTCTTGCTTAGGAAAGCAAAGAAGGCCTAGCTGTACTGGAGGCTGTTATGGGGGCTGTCAGGGGAGCAGCACTATGTGACAGAACTCTCTTTCTCTTCCCAGACTTCCTATTTTAGTGCTTCTTGGTGGCCTGGCCGTTCCCCTTCCCTGGAAGAGCTCCCCTGGGTTCAGAAATCCCTTACAATAGACCCTCTGGCTAGCAAAATTGCTCTTTACAACAGCCTCATTGCCCTCTGCCCCATGTTCTTTTACACTTTCCCTCCAGCATAGCTCCATCTTTAGGCGCTTAAAAGCAGCAAAGAGCATTGGAGTATCCCAAGCTTGTCTGTTGCTCAGTCCTCAGAGCTCCAGACCCCTGAATCCTGTGCCATCCACGGGCTACTGCTTCACTGTCCCACACATCTGTGCAATGGCCTCTTTATCTGTGCAATCCAGGGCTTTGGCTGGCAGCCAGGCTTGATAAATGAAAGCAGTTGTGTGCCTTTTGAGCTGCTTGTGACCATGCCAAAGCTCTGATCAAACCAGCTGAAGGATGTGATGCCATACCACTGGGGCTGCCAACATGGCTACTTCCTTACCTGTGGCTCTCCACAGATGAGTTTGGGACACCCTTTGAAGTTTCCAACTGCTCCATTTGTCTCCATTGGATCACATCTGGTGAGCAAGGAGCGGTGATCTTCTCAGCTGGCTACAATGGCTGCCATGTGCAGAAGAAGGTGAGGAGGCTGGCACACCTTGCCCCAGTGCACCTGAGCGACTACAGAACCTGCAGTCAGATTCACACCTGCTATTGCAGCAGCCTGGGACAGTGGGCATGGATACATTCTGGGTGCTCCTGACAATAGGATGGACTGGGGTAACTGCCCCAAATGCCATGCTTTGGAGTGGGCCTTATGTTCAGGAGGGTTTAGGATCTAGCTGCAGATGCCAGGCCTGCCAACTGATATGCTCTGTCCCACTGGCTCCCAGGATCCCTTGGGAGAGGGTGGAAGGCAGGGTGGGCATTTGGGTGGAAAGATGGGGAGGGCTGGTGCTGTGTCACTTAATGCTGTGGGTGCCAGGACACCTGCTAACCTCCCAGGCTGCTGTGGACCCTGCATCCTCCTGAAGCACAAAGCCCCCAGATTGTAGAGGGTAGGGCAGGTGTCCTAGCTCATCCTACAGATGGGACAGCTCTTGTAGGAAAAACAAAGGCTGATGCTCTATTGGAGCAAGGCCCATGGTGCCCATACTCCATATAACTGACTACCTATGGAGTGGGGGTAGGGGAGTGCCTCTGAGTGACACCTATAGATAATCACTCAGGATTGTGCCATAACAGAGTAATTGGTGCATCTTCACTGCAGCATGGCCGTAGCCACCTGAGGGTCCGAGTGGAGGAACTGCAGAGCACTGGGACCATCGCTGCCATCCATGATGTGAACATGATCTGCCCCAAGCCCACTGAGCATGACTTCTCCCCAGAGGAGACCATGCCCGTGGTGCCGCGGCGTGGCCTGGTGCGCCCAGGGCCCGTGGTGCCGCGGCGTGGCCTGGTGCGCCCGGGGCCCGTAGGTGGGTCTGGTCAGTGTAACTTCCTACGAGCTCCTTAATGGGACCTGTTCCTTGTCTCTAGGCCCGCCAGTGGGGTGGGCATGGGGGTTACTGGGGTCTGGCAATTCAGAAGGGTGCTGAGCTCTCTGCTGCCACCACTACTGTGCAGCAGCTGGTGCTCTAGGCCTTTAAAGCCCTACCGGTGCTCAGCACAGCATGCCCTGGGCAGTGCTGAGGACTGCCTGGGGGCAGCTAGTCCCTGCCCCACCCAGTGGTGTAGAGCTGAGGGCTCCCAACTTGCCAAGGGGCCCAGCCAGTCTGTTGGGCCCACTGCTTGTCAGCTTCCCCCAGATGTCATTTGGGGGTGGGGGGGGGGGGAATGGTGTGGCTCTTTCCCCCGTGGGTAGGTAAGGGGCGGGAGAGAACGGTGGCTGTGGTGTGAGGGTCCTGGGATGACTGGGGATCTGGAATGGAGGGCTATTGGTGGGGGTGCAGCAGGTGGCTTGGCAACTGGAGCAGTGGCACGCACAAGTAACTGATCTCAAAGGATTATGGAAAGAACCTACTGTGACCCCTAACTTCATTCCCCTTTATCTTCCTGCCCTCCCCCTCATGGCCTAGGTGCCCATCTCACACCAGAGCAGTGCCGCGTGCTGGCTGGGAAGATCCCCTGTGCAGAAGCCCAAGGCCATGCTGCTTGTTCCCAGGCTGGCTGCTGTTATGATGAGACTGACCCAATTACCCCCTGCTACTATGGCAACACAGGTAGGAGACCTGCCCTCATGGTGTTGGCTCACAAGGCCCTGGGCTCTGGCTTGAAGCCTGGTACTGCACTCTCTGGCCAGGTCTATGCTCCCACTTCACTGTGCTGCAATTATCCCACTTGGGAATGAACCTGATACCTCCCTCACACCTGAGCACTTCAAGTTATGGCGTTGTAAAGCACCAGTGAGCTACACCTTCTTGCCATGGCTTATGTGGCAGGTTGGAAGAGTTCTAGCTTGGTGGTGTGTTAAGGGCAGCCTTAACCTGCAATGAGAGGGGTGACCCCTGACTAATGTGGTCAACAAGGCTGGCCATCAGCTGATGCTCTAAGACTTCTTCCAGTGGAAATGCCTGCCATGTACCCATTACTCAGGGTTGTGGTTAGTGCCAACTGATGCCAGACTGGGTTTTCCAGAGCATGGTCTTGCTTCTCTGACCTTGATGTTTCTCGGAGAAAGCAGCCAGGGAGTATAGCCTGGCATCCACAGACTGTAGGGTGAGAATCCTACATGAGGCATCTGGTACCTGATCAGCAGAAGAACACAGTTCTCCAGCTCCAGGGGGCTGACTTGTGGCTTAGCATGGCCCAGAACCTGTTTCCAGAACTCTGCTGTACCTTGACAATACAAGCTGCTGCTCTACAAGGCATGTGAAATACTAATGTGTATCTTAACAATACCTATATTAAACCAGGGTGGGATCAAGGATTCATGGTCTAGATCTGTTACCTAATGTCCTATGTACTTGGCCTGTTCCCTTATGTTGCAGTCACTGTTCAGTGCCTCATGGATGGTCACTTCATTCTGGTGGTCTCCAGGGACATGTCTGACCACCCCATAATTCTGGACAGTGTCCGGCTGGCCTATGCCCAAACTGGGTGTGAGCCTATCCAGAAGACAGAGGCTTTTGTGATCTTCCGCTTTCCCCTCATGCAGTGTGGCACCACTGCTCAGGTGAGAACATGCCCCTGGGGAGCCAGGCTAAGTGCTCTGCCCAGGGTCTTAGTCCCCAACTCACCTCCTGTCTCCTCTGCCAGGTCACTGGGGACAAACTGACCTATGAGAACCAACTGATCTCTGGCATAGACATCCGGACTGGGCCAGATGGCTCCATCACCCGGGACAGCACCTTCATGTAAGTTTGACCCGCCCTTGAAGCGTGGGGCAGGCAGTGGAGAGTACTCTAGTGTCCTCTTTCCCCTTCAGATGTGGGGGTAAGTTGCATCAACTACATGAACTTGCCCAGATCCAGGAAGACCTCATCTTGCCCAGTGAGGGAACTGAGTTTCCATCAGTTCCCCACTACAGCAGCCTTGCCTGGCCAGGAGGCTTCCCAAGCACCTTACATATTGCAGCTGCCTTCTGAACAGAGCTTGAGAAGCTGCTGGTTTTTGGGTGGGGTGGGGAGGGGGAAGATTATGTGCTGTTTACACCTACCTAACAGGATATAGAAACTGCTGCCATCAGTATTACTGAGATTGACTCCCTTGGTTGCAAGCTAATAAGGTCCTGTCAGATTCAGCATTAGTGGAATCTCTGAATTCCTTGAACATCAGTGCCCTATTTTCCTCCTTGCAGCCTCCATGCTCGCTGCATCTTCAATGCCAGTGACTTCCTGCCAGTGCAGGTTGAGGTCTTTCTGCCCCCCACACCTGCTCCAGTTGCCCAGGCAGGACCCCTCCACCTTGAGCTGCGTATGGCCACAGGTAGGCAGCCCCTTCTACCCCAGGGCAGAGATCCCAGCTGCTGAAGGGCCATAGGCATCTCGGCTCTGCTTTCCTCTGGTCCTCTTCCCCCCCACACAGACCTGAGCTACAGATCCTACCTCTCGGAGTCAGACTACCCTGTGGTGAAGGTGCTCAGGGATCCTGTCTACGTGGAAGTTCGCATCCTGCACAGAACAGACCCATCTCTGGCTCTAGTCCTGCACCAGTGCTGGGCCACACCAAGCACTAACCCCCTGGAGCAGCCACAGTGGCCCATCCTGGTGGATGGGTGAGTGAGGTGCAAGAATCCTAGTGAGTATTGGTAGAGGAGAGAACAGTGCTTGGTCACAACTGAAGTGTCCCTCTTGCCCTCAGGTGCCCATTCCTGGGAGACAACTACAGAACCCAGCTTGTGCCCATGGGCCCTGCCTCATCCGACCTGCCCTTCCCAACACACCACCAGCGCTTTGTCCTTTCCACCTTTGCCTTTGTGGACTTGACCTCCCAGATGGCCCTTGATGGAATGGTAAGGGTGACTTGATTCTACTCTGATCCTGTCCCCTCTGTAATCTGCTCATTGAGAGGCCCTAGCCAAGAGCAGGGACATCAGCTTAAGTCACTCCCACTTGTGGAGTGACTTAAGCCTGTCCTGTACCCTTCTCCACCAGCATCAAGGTGGGAGAACTGGTTCCTTTAGGTCTGGCACAGTATTGTCATGATAACTGCTCTAATGAAACTGATACAGGCTACATGTGAACAGTGGCTAGCTGGGAGTGTCTGCCTCTCAGACTTCTAATGTCCTAGTTCCAGCTACCTAATAACATTGCCCAGGATCCCTCCTGTTGGGAGAGAAGACCCACTTCTATTGATGGGGTGCTAATTTCCATAGCACTGCTACACCAAGATACATGTCTGGTACCTTCACTAGGCACCTAACCTGCTGCCCTTTTCTGGATGAGATCTCTTTGGGTAAGCATCTTCCCAATATCGGGGTCAAGCAAAGAAGACCAACCCTACTGCAGCTAAACAAGCTCTCCATTTTAAGCCAGGCTGACAGCAGCTATCTCCTTGGCTGACAAATGCCCTCTCCAGATACTACCTATGTGCAGGGAAGCTGGCTCAGCTACTCAATAACCCTCTATTTTCACTTCTGTGGATTTCAGGTGTTCCTCTTCTGTAGTGCCTCTGCCTGCCACCCTTCCCAGCTGGAACTCTGCAGGCCCAGCTGCTCGTCAGGGGCTGCTAGAAGTAAGTCTCCCAGGGCTTCCACTGTGTACCACTGGCAAGGTGTCTCATTCTTGTGGGCTTGATAGCAGCCAACCCCACTGCTCCAAACAAATACTGGAGGACATCATGGGGCATGTCACTTAAACCTCTAACTGCAGTGACTCCTAACGGGATGTCCAAGTTCCCATTCACCTACATGACTAGCTAGATGCCTCCCAATCCAGATGCAAGTGCCCAGACTAGATGGTACGTCTACTTGGTAACTGCACCCTTCCTGTGGAAGAACTGTAATGGGTTACTGGGTTCCCCTAGAGCAGACATCTAACGTGGGCTTAAAATTGCCTGATCCCAACCACCAATGTCTGACTCAAGCACCTATTCTGCCCAGAAGTCACTATCTGGGCAGGTGAGCCTACAGTGGACTTGGCAAATACTGCACCTTCCACCTAGCATGGGAGTGCTCTGCAGAATTCCCTACCTCTCTCCTTCCTATCTTTCAGGAGGCCGCCGGTTTCCTCATACTGGCAATGGGACAGGTGAGCCCCAGGACCTAGTGAGTTCTCCTGGCCCTCTGATCTTCCAGGAGAGTCCTGGGCCTCGTGGTGAGCAAGTCTCTGAGAACTCAGGTGAGTTGTCCTGCCAGCGATGGCAAACTGCCTTGCTTAGGCCAAACCTACACTAGGAAACAATCTCCCATATAATCCTAGCTACAGCAATTGTCAGAATTGGCTTCCCTGAAATAGACTTACTAGCTATCCTCACTGGGGGAAGGTGGAGGGGAGTTTCTCCCTCTGAACTCCCTTACTCCTTGCAAGATGCAAGGAACACAGGGGTCTATGCCAATCTGATGGGAGGCACAATTAACCTTACCAGACATGCAAAATCCTCTTCCAGGGCTTGACTCTAAGTGGATAGTGAGGTAATGTAGATCTTCAGGCTACTAAGGGTATCTTCCTCTAATATGGGTTCTACTCCATGTGGCCCCTGGGTATGTACAGTATGAGCTGAGTGATCATCTTAATACATAAGCTGTGACTGCAGGTTTTCTTCTGCTCCTGGGATTGAAAGGGTACAATTCCCCTTACCATAAGGAGTGGGGAAATAACTCATCATTCAAAGCAATGCAGAGTCCCTGAAGTCCTTCATTGACAAGCCAGGGAGATGGAGCAGCAGGGTGTAGTGTAAGCAGTATCAATGCTGCCCTCCAGTGGAAACCCTGCAAAGAACAGAAGTCTCCCACCTTAAGATGAGTGGTGACATAATGCTGATGCTGTCTTGGGCCAGACCCCTGTTAATGGGTAGTAACAGTAGGGTGGCATTACCCAGTCCTGCCTCTACTTGCATGTGCACACCCCGTATTAACATTCTCCTCCTCCCACAGGCCCTGGCTCCAGTCTGGTCCAGTCTGTGCTTCTAGCTGTGGTCTCTCTGATTGTGACCTCCCTCCTTGTTGTGGCTCTGCTCTGCAGGAGAAGGGGCAAGGTGATGAGATCCCCAAGTCTCCAGGGTTAGTGACTTTACTGTCAAAGGTGGAAAATTAAAAATGAATGAACAGCACAAACATTGCGTGGTGGACTTTGTCCAGAGGGAGGCTGGAGCTGGCAGCTTGTCTGTGTGAGCTCTGCCAGGGGCCTCTTCCCTGAATGGGATTTGCACTGGGCAGGGGCAGCTGGAGCATCTGGCGTAGCCATCTTTTGTCTGTCTTTCTCCCTAGTTCTAGGCTGGAAACTACCCCTCCCTGGGTGTGTCGGACTCCAGCTATCCTTGGGTGGGTTTAAATCCAAATCCACTGAGCATGGAGCTAAGGCAGCTGAGGCTTGGCAACCTCTGGAAGACAGGGCCTGGGAGGCCAAATCTGAGTCAGACTGGGCTTTGATACTCGGCAGCTAGCAGAGGAGGCATCCAGCCTGCAGGCCCCCCACAGACTAGGGAAGGGAACATCTTCTGGGTCAGGGGCCTATTGACCCACTAATCTGTCAATGATGTGGCCCCTAACTGAGACATCAATGCCCAGACCCAGGGGTTGGGGGTGGGGCTGAACCTCAAGGCTTTCTTGAGGTTAATGCTTCTGGGGGCCCAAGGGGAAACCAAAAATGGAGGTGTTGTGTTGGATGGGAGCTGGTGGGGAGCAGATGTGGGGTCTACAAGGGTGCAGGAGTAGGCTGATCTGGGTGGGTTTGTGGGGTGCGGGGGTGGGGTACTACCTCTACATGCTGCTGCCCTCTTCCCCCACAGGAGAAGCAGCAGCAGAGCATTGGCTCTGCTGTTGTCAGTGACCCCTACTACATTCTTGCACCATCTGGGGCTTTTCCTACTCATCTCTCTCCTTCCCCTCCTCCTCCCCCTCCCCCCCCCCCCCCCCCCCAAAGCTATCAGGTGAGATGCAGGGTAGATATGGCTTCTTTGTGTTTTAAAGAATGGGCCTTTCCAGCCTGGACAAAATGACACTGGGAGGCAGGGGGATGTCATAGTCTATAAAATCATGAGTGGTGTGGAGAGTTATTTACTTGTTCCCACATCAGACCTAGAGCTCACCAAAGGAAGCCACCTGGGCCCAATGGGCCTGTGGAACTCCTTGTCAGGCTTTAGTCAAAAGAACTAAAATCAGGGGGTAGGAATAGCATCCCTAGCCTCCCTATCAGAGGCTGGACAGGGGTGAGAGGGCTTACATATGGATTCCCTGTTCTGGTCACTCCTACAGCATGCAACATGGGCCTCTCCAGGTAGACAGGACCTGGGGTGAGACCTTTGGCCACACCGGGTCACACCATTAAGCACTGCAGTGAGCACCAGTGACTGGGGTTTAGGACTAAACCTGTGTGGTGCTCGTGCTTCCAACTGAGGGGCTTCTGTCATCTTCTCATTATTGGGGCAGGAGCCTTAAGCCTTTGCTGTAATAGCTTCAGCTTGAAGATTATGGACTCAAGCCTTCTGTAGGCCCACCCAGGGACAGTTCTATTGCAAGGGACAGCTGGGCACAGGGCCAGGAGGTAGATGTGGCTGAGGAAAACCAAGAACAGAGTAGCACTACTTTGCTACTGGAAGGGGGTGAGATTAGGCCTGCCCAGTGCTAAGGCTGTTTCCCAGCCTAGTGGCAGTAGCCACTGGACGCAGGGACCACCACACTAGCAAGAGGCACAGCAGTCATGGTTGAACGGTGCCAGCAGAGCTTCAAGGGAAGTTTGCCAGTTACCTCTCACCTGCCAGCACCAGCTGGGCTCAGGGCAGGGGCTTTTAACTCCCCATTCTCTGTGCCCACCTTGCTCATGCTTTGCTTCCATCCCTGTGCCTGTCAGTGACAAGGGGGAAGACGGCTGGAAAGAGCAGGGGAGATGGGAACCAAGACAGAGCCCAAAGGGTAGCACAGTGTGGAGTCCAGGGCTTTTTTTACCCAAAAGCTCCCTAGCTGCAGCCTCTACTTATCTGGTTCACTCTTCCCCCCCCACCCCACCCAACCTCACTGGGCTGTGAGTACCTGGTGGACTTAGTGCTGCTCTGGCCTCTGCAGTAGGGGGACTGCTACAGGGTCAGTTTCTCTAGCTTGCAGCAGGGGTACTAAGGCCATGGGATGCAGCTGGCCTTTCCTAGCCAGGGCAGCAGCCCACACTTCAAAGTTGGGGGTAAGTAGCTGTCTGGCTACTTAAAGCAAAGAAACCTCCTGCATGCCTGGCCACACAAGGCTCTCTTGCATGGTTAAGGGCTCCCTGGAAACCTTACAGGGTGTGACCATGTTCTTCCCTCCATAAGCTACCTCCCTCAGTGCTGCCAGGTGCCCTTGCTGTAACCCTTCTGAGGCTCCAGGCTGCCTGGGGAGAGGTGAGTGCTCTCCATGCTGAGGTGCTTCTCTCTAGCCCTTTCCCTTACTGCATCAACCATGCCTCTTACCTGACTGCAGGGTAATGTCAGCCCAATAGCAGTGGGTAACCATCCCAAACCTTTGGGACTTGGCCTCCTGTACTGCTTTGCTCAAGGGACTGTCACATTCTAGACTGCTATGCAGGGGTGTCACTGCCTGCTCTCTAAGCTAGGTGCTAGCAGGCACTGTGGCCTAAGCAGTTCTAGCTCAGCAGCTTTGTTGCCTTCCAGCCAGAGTCTTTGAGAAGTCAGGGCATCTGGGGCTTAGGAACTGCTTAGCTGCCTTTTGAGAGGGTCCCTGAGCTACACAAATGCTTACAGGGCTGAGGACAGACTCACTCAGAAAAGGGGCAGGTTGAGAGCTGCCCAGGATGTAGGTGACTGAGATCTAATAGCTTCTGTGCAGGGGCCACCACCAGTAAAACATGCTTCCAGCTGTTGGCACTCTGCTAATCAGCTGGGTGGCACCTGAATCTCCCTTAACCACCCTCGTGCTCAGCTTACAGGGAACACTGGTCTCTAGGGAAAGCTTGCTGTGGGCCCTCTTTGAGAGAGGGAGGGTCAGGGAGGCAGTGGCCTGCTGCCTTTCCTGCACCAGAGAAGGCTGAAGGCAGCTCCAGGCTAAGCTGGCTATACAGAAGCACATAATACTGTACAGAGCTAGCAGAAGGCATAGTGTGATGCTGGACTGTGCTAGAGAATTCTGGCCTGCAGGATATGGGATTCTTGTAAAGCATTAACCCTGCAACCATCTGAGAAGTCTAAGGTATGCTTCTGGAGAAACTGAGGCTGATGGCCCATTCAGACAGGGCCTCCCTTTGACAAATCCCTTTCACCCACCATGCAAATGCCCTAGTTCAACTTTTCTGTTCAAAGTGCAAGAAAACTCCCTTCTGTGGATGTGGGAAGGGGCCTGATCTGGGGCTTCAGAACAAGGACTTGAGCTTCAGCTCTACTCCCACCCCTGCTGTGACCTCACTAAACATAGGAGTGCAATCCACTCTGCAGAGAACTGATGCAGATTCATATTCTTAAATGACTTGGAGTGAGTACATGAAAAATCTCAAGAGCCTGTCCCTAACCAGCCACAGCAAGTTCAGTGCAACTGCTGCTGTCACCCCAACCTCAGATAGGGCTGATCAATTTCACAGATTGATGGGTCAGGCTGACCTGCTGCAAGTTCCCCACCTCCTCCTGTCACTGCTCCTCAGCACTGGCCACAAGAAGGATGGGGATAGCATGTCCTGCCTGTGAGCAAGGCCCAGGAGTTCTTCCCCCCTCTCCCTGTTCTGCCCCGCAGCTCATCAGGCAGGAGGAACACAGAATTCCCACACACTTCACCATTCTTTATTTTTGTAATGAAACTAGAGCGCTGCTTACAAAAAAAATGCATATTTCCCCATCCCCCTTGTCTCTCCCATTCCTACCCCCCCTCCAGGCCAGCCTCTCCTTGGCAGCTGTCCATCAGTGGATGGGTTTGGTTCCATTGTGATTGTTACAATCACAGAACAAAGTCTAAGCTGGAAAGACAAACACAAAACTGGAAAAAACAAAGCCTTTGAGTTCAGGGAAGGAGGTGCACAAAAGTGGCCTCTTCCTGATACCTCAAAGTAAAGCAATGACACCCCCCACCCCTGTTTCCCTCCCCCCCCCCCCAGTAATTGCAATGCTACAGTGGACACAGCCCATTCCCCATATCATGGGAAAAGAGGCTACAGACTGTAGAATTTCAGGCTCCTGTCCATGCCTGTGGAAGCGATGAATTTCGCATGGTGGCCAAAGGCCACGCCTGTGGTCAGGCCACTGTGCTCTGTGGGGAGAGACAGGAGGTGGTTAGGGGAGAGACACTGCAGGCTTCACTTGCAACTCATCCTACCAGATCATCCTCCCCTCCACCCCAGGCCCACATCATGCAGGTCTCTCCCTGAGACCCACTTGCTCGCCTGCTCCATGACCCCAGCACTGGCCTGCTGGCTTCTTCCAGCTGAGCACCTCACCTGTGAAGTGGAGGATCTCTGTCCACTGCTTGCAGATGTAGATCTGGACGTCCGTGCCGCCCAGAGCCAAATAGGTACCACTCTGGTCGAATATGAGGGACTTCACCTACAAAGACAGAGATCTAGGACAAGGGCACAACGCCGAGGGACACTCTGCTCACCGCCCCAGGAGATACCCCCCTCCCACTCATACACCAGACACTTGTTTCTCAGCAGACAACCCTCCTGCCCTGCACACTCAGCTACCCCCACCCAATCCTCCTTTCCAGAAGGGGAACCCCCTCCTACACACTCTCACACACACCTCTCCCCACATCAGGGAGTTGGCCTACTTGGACGCGGATGCACAACAGGACAGGGAGAAGAGTTTCCCCCAAAGTCACACCCTCCTCTGCCGGATTGTGACGGGAGGATGAAGCTGGCAGAGCAAGAACGGGGCTTGATGGGGCAGGGGAGTCGCATGCACCTCAAAGTTGTTGTCCAGCTGCAGCGTCTTGAAGTTTTTGAGCTTGCGCAGATCCCAGAGTTTGACAGAGGAGTCATCAGCGGCCGTGGCCAGGTAGTATCCGTTCTCAGAGAATGCAATGCTGGTGATGGGCCCAGAGTGCCCTGGGAAGTTGGCCACGTTGGTGCGTTCCTGAGACAGACAGAGAGTTGGTTGCCAGTCGCTAGCAAGCAAGCACCAGGCCAAGCCTAGGCCAGCTGGGAAAAGACAAGGGGCTGCAGGTAGGCTGGCGCTTGCCTTCCCATGAAGAGAGTCACAGAAGCATTCTCCACACCCCATACAACCAGACTCTGCCTAAAGAGTGATTCTCCCCAGAGAAGCAACCCAGCTATGGCACAGTCCCCTCTGAGAAAGACTCTACACAGCATCAGAGAAGACCCAGAGTGGAAGACATGGGTGATATCCATACTCCGCCCACCACTCAAACTCCACCTACTCAGCACACCAAAACGAGGCTGGCAAGCTATCCATAGCAAAATCGCACTTCTCTTCTCTTGCGTGCTTCAGCTAGCGCAGTTAATGCTAATGTAGAGCACCATTACATTTCAGAGCTATCATCATCAGGCAGAATGGGGCACTTTACCCCCACCACTCAGGCAGCCACTGTTGCATTACCTGCACACCAGTGATGTGAGGAATGGTTGATGTTACAAGCTCAGAGGTAGAGATGTTTTTCTTTAAATGAAGGCAAAAATCCTAGCGGGCGAGGGAGGAGGCCCTAGCCTGCCTGACAGCCCCATGCTCTATAAAACATACAGGGACCAGAGTGAGATCTGAGCATGCTCCTAGCCATGGGTGCGTCTACACTAGAAACTAACTTTGAAGTTAACTTCTAAGTTAGGCGTTACTTTGAAGTAGCCAGTAGAGTCTACACACATTTTCCCTTACTTTGACGTTAACTTCAAAGTAAAGGAGCCCAGCTTCGAAGTCCTTATTTCACTCCTGGAGTAAGTTTAACTTCGAAGTAGGGTGTGTGGAGACGCTCAACTTCAAAGTCTGTTACTTCCAAGTTGTACTTCCAAGTCAGTAACTTTGAAACTATTTTTGCAGTGTAGACACAGCCCACGAGACTGGACATGCCACTGTGTAAGAGATCCTAGCATCCTCCAGCACCACACATGAAGCTGTTGGGCACGCCCTACCTTCAAGTCCCAGATCTTGATTTGAGAGTCCATAGTCCCCGTCCCAAAAATGAGCCCATCTGGGTGGAACTGAGCACAGGTGAGAGCTGTGGAGACAGACAAACAGGTTCAGGGAGACAGCCAGGATCGCATCTCACTTAGGAAACAGGAGAACACAACAGAAAGGAAGGCCCACTCTCAGCCTTCTCCACCACCCGGTTCCCCAAGGCCTTGTGTGACACACAATACAGCCCTTCCTGCAGCTTCTTCCCCAGGACAAATACAGAAAAACTAGCAAAAAATATTCTTCTAACACTGTTCTTTCAAAAGAACCTACTCAAGTGTCACAGAAAGCTACTCTTTCTCTGATTTTGACAGCGGACACCTCTTGAGCTGCACAGTGGATTAACGTGCACGAAGAACATACAATCCAAACTTAATAGTATCACGTTCTATGAGCCACTTCTGAAACCAATGCTCTTAAGAAGCTTCTCACCTTATACTCTAGAAAATCAGCCAGCTAAAATTCAATGGAGCACAAAGACCCCAAGAGCCAGGGATCCCCGATAATGAACCCTTACCACAGCCAGAGGTTTCATCCGTGACCTTGGTTAGCACACGGCCCGTCTGGATATCAGAGAAAGCCCAGTACTGAAAGAGAGGACAAGGTGCAAGTGAATCCCACAGCTGCCCGTCCTTTGCTGCCTTCTGCTTGCCCCCTTTGCTGACTGAGATGAGCTCCATCAACATGGGGGCAGGGTTGGGTGATCCAGGTCTCACCTGGTCATCAGAGGAGCTTAGGAGATAGTCGCCTGTAGCATGCAGACTCAGCCCTGTCACAGCGCTCTCATGGGCCCGGACAACCTGCACGCAAGTGGAACTTGGGACCGACCAGATCCGGATAGTGGCATCGGGAGAAGCAGAGAACACCAGCTCCTAGTTGGGAAGGGAGAAACACGCTTGGTAGTCAGAACATCAACATGGGCAGGGAGGGGTTAATGTGCCTGTCACTGGCGAAAACCTTCACCTTGCCGTTCAGGAACATGTGGACCAAACTAGGATGTGAATCTGGAGATACCACAGAAGTGGGGCCAGAATCCTGTCCCCTGGAACAGTTCACCCATAAGGGAGAGAGGAGTTGGCCCTGTCCCTTACCTGGGACGGATGGAACACTACGCTGGTGACCTTCTTGGCGTGCCCTTTCAGAGTCGCCAGGATCTGCTCTGAGCTCTTGTCGAAGACGATGACGTTTTTATCTGCCCCGCCTAAAACACAAACAAGGAGGGATGGGGCCCACAGTTCAGCAGCCACTCCCCTGCAACTGAGGGGCATTCTCAATCCTCTACCCCACCCCCACCAGCCTGCAGGCAGAAGAGAAGGTGTACCCAGCCAGTGGGGAGACTTTTGACTCATAACCGTGCCCAGTAGCAAACAGCAGCAGCAGATCCCAGAGGCCACCATCCCTGCCAGCCCCGTGACAGAAGCGAGCGCCGTGGCAGCTGCCTTACCAGTGAGGATCTTGTTGGTATCGGAAGGACAGAGGTCCAGAGCAAGGATCCCCGGGATGCTGGCACTGTGCAGGCCCTGTGCACAAAGGAGGGCATCAGACGGAACCACCGCTGAGCAGGAAGAGCCCCTTGAGGCTGGTGCAGACTCCCTAATCACTCAGGGCTGTTCCCACCCAGGCCTGCTCCACATTCTGCTATCCCACCCCTGCTCCCTGCCAGGCCTGCAAATCAGCTCCACTTATTAGCAGTAGTGCTGGTGGCCAACAAGGGGAGAAACAGGAAGGAGGCGGCTCAGGATTCAGGTGCTGGGTTAACAGCCCACCTGCTGAGAGGAGATTCCAGTGCCTCAGCAGACCAAGAGGAAGAAAACAGTGACTGTTCCCTAGCAGCAGAGCACCCACTGCCACTCCAGGGTGAGGACAAAGCACGCCCAGCTTCTGAAGAGCAGCACAGCCCCATGTAGCTGGGTAAGGAACCATGTCATCGTGGGAAGGCCTGACTGAGCATTCACTGACATCACCAAACTGAGACCCCAAGTTATTTTTGTGCCCCCTGCAGCAAAGAACTCACCACATGTGAGGCCACCTGCCGGTACTTGCTGAGCTCCTCTGGCTTCACCAGCTCCTCTGGAACCGTCTTGCCTCTCTGCAGCCCAGAGAGTAACCAAAGAGAAATGACCATCCTTCCCAGAAGCACCAAACGCCCTCTCTTCTCATCCCCGCCCCAGGGACCAGAAAGATTCCCCCAGACAGAGACCTCTAAAACCACCCGTCTTACCTCCCCCACCCAACGGAGAGCCCCTTCCCCCAAGATTCTATCTCCGCTGCAGGGAAGGAAGAGGCTCTGGGGAGCTGAGACCCACCTTTTTACGCTCCGTGGTCAGCACCGTGGCTTTGTCTTGAAGCTGAAAAACAAGAGAATGAACTCAGGACCTCTGACATGCTCAATGAGAAGACTGGCATGGGGGCAGCTGTGTGCCTGCCTGCACCACGCAGGCACGAGGCAGATGGAAAAGGAGTGACTGCACAAGGAGCAGGAATGTTGGCCCATGAGGAGAGTCGCTCCTGCAGGGAGTGAAGGGTGAATCTGGTACAGAGGACTTCTTACCTTCTGGATGATCTCGGGGGTCATGCCCACCAGCTCTCCCAGATCCATCGGCTCGCCAGCACCCTGAATTGGGGAAAGAAGAGGCCCATGAGTGTAGCTGCAGGAGACAGTGTACAGGAAGGATGCACACAGGCACAGCTATGTGGGAGGGACTCACCGCGATGTTGGGCTGAGAAGATGGCACAGCCTGGGGGACGATGAGGCCAGCCTGGGGTTTCAGAGTCGCCAAGGCTGCAGAGACACAAACAGCAGCTCGGAGAGTTGAAACAGGAGCCAGCTGCAGACTCACAGCAGCAGCAGCAGCACAGAGGTTTTGTTACAGTTCCCTTTTCCCTTAAGCACTGACTCCTGCCTACTCCAGAGGTATAAGCTCCACCCCTCCCCACCCACTCCGAGGGTGCTAGAATTAGAATCTCCTCGGCCTGTCCCCATGGTGCTGCAGCCTTGTCCCCAGGCAGCGCCCAATCCGCGATTTACCTTCTCTGGCAGCGGTGACCTCTTTGGTGAGACGGGCAATGACACGGCAGGCAGCGTCGTGCTGGTACAGAGCGTGCGACAACTCCTGGCGAGTGGTCTGCAGCTGCTGGCGGAGTGTGAAGCTGTGCAGCATGACAGCATCCTGCGGAGGGATGAGGTGAGGTAGCCTGCCAGGCTCACTGAGCTCTGTCGGTACCAGCTCAGCAAGCTCCGCCCACCTGGGTAAGCAGAGTGGATAGGTCCTCCCACCCAACCTCTGTGAGCAGCCCACCACCCGCTCCCATTCAGAGAACCCTGGTCTCACTGCTGCCCCAGTGCCCACCCCAGCATCTCCTCATGGGGACACTTACCCACTCGTCCTGAAGGGCTTTCAGAATGGCTGGGATGCTGGTGGCTGAGGGTGGCTTGGGTCGGATTGGGTGGGCAACTGTGAATGAGGCACATGGGTGTGTTAGCCGCAGCAGTGAGGAGTGACTCCCTGTCTGGTCTCTTGCATCTCTACTTCTTCACCACCCCCAAACACACCCGTCCACCCACACCTTCATTCAGACCCGTATGCGCTTTCGTTTCATCCTGTGCTTTACACCTACAACAGCCACCGGTGAAAGAGTTTCATTAGGCAATGAGGATGAGGGTGTATCTTGGCAGTCATCACAGGGTGACTGCCAAGGATTGTGGCCAATACCAGGTACAGCGGAGACCTTACATCCCTGTGAAGCATCTCTTGAGACAGTGTGAGCTGTCAAGGGGAAGGAGAAGAACAGAAATCCCCCAATAGCTTACTCCATTTGACAAGTCCTTTCAGAAGCTGCCGGAAGTGAGAGGATTTGGGACCTACACAAGGCAAACCCAGCTCACTCCAGCAAGAGAGGAGGAGGAGGAGGCAGCATTCAAGAAGGCTGAAGACATATCAAGGTAAAAAATCATCTGCAAAAAGGAGCCAGAAGAGAGTCAGACTCCTTGGGGGAAGAAAGATGCTGCACTTGGTGAGAGTGAGGCACCAAATGGACCTGCCTTCTCAGGAAATTTTGGACTTGTCTGAGGGGTCAGAGAATTATGGGAAAATGTTAAAGATTTTGGATGTAGGTGGTTAAACTCAATATTGATTCACACTTTTATAAGGATTTCCCAACCCTGTCTGGGATGGTCAGACCATCCTGGCCCCCCAGGCAATTGCTTGGTGAGCTAACGGTTAGTCAGAAGACCAAGTCATGGTAGTGATGGGCTGCCCAGCTCTCTGGGGCTCATGAGACTCTGCCAGGTCACCCCTCTAGTCGTGCTCCCCTCCACTTGATACCTTTGATGTCAATCAGCTGCTCTTCAGACAGCGGCTGGTTGTTTACTGGGTCGGTCCCATTTTCTGCGATGTACTTTTCAATCAGCCTTCGCTCATAAACATGGTTAGAGACTGGAGATACGCAAGGGTGCTCTGGGACCTCATTTGAAACTGCAAAGAGACAGAGATGGCAGGTATGACAAGTAGACAAACAACAGAGCCTAAATCCCTGCACACAGCCCTTGCTTAACAGAGGACAGAGAAGCCCCAAAACAAAGGTAACAGACACGGATCAATCTTTTCTACAGTTGCTACATGTATAGCACTCTTGCCATGTTGTCTTTAGTATTTTTTAATATACATGCGCTATTGTCTTCACATCCTAATTTGTTTTTATTGACTTCAATTTCTGTGTTCTATCCTTTTATCCCAGGTCTGCATTCTAATAATATCCTTGAGTGTTACACATTTACCTTTCAAACAGCAACTCAAGTCTCCTCATTAACTGCCTGATCTGCCCCTGAGGGAATCTAACTTAACTATAAACACCATGGCTATTCTTCTGTACTGTTACTTGTAATCTGTAGCAGCAACTAACACGGCTACCCCTCTAATACTTGTAATCTGTAGCGTAGGCTGCAAAAATCAAGTCTGATTTCTGTATCACAAGTTGTCAGATGTACACAGACTAGTGTTTGTACAGAAGAAAAGTGAGAAACACTGGGAGGTTTAATTGACATGGTTCATGTGGATAAGAAAAATGTGCTACCCTGGAAAGCTCTCAGAACTGATTTCACACAAGAACTGGTAGGCGTTCAGGACCACTGAAACTGCCTGCAAACTTCCACACAAACATCTAAAATGTGCTTTTCAGATTTCAGCTCCAGTGATTCCCTTTCACATGCGTATTTATTTATTGACATTGCATCTGAGGAAGCACGTCTTTGGCCATGATATGTTCCAAAATATCTGTTAGTCTAGAAGGTACCACAGGAATTCTTGTTGTTTTTGTGGATACAGACTAACACAGCTACCCCACTGATAACTTTCTTTACCGAACAGCAGAGGGGTTAAGGTGCCCAACTACAATGTCAGAGGCTGTGGGTTTGAGTCCCACTTGACCTCTCCTCCTCAAAAGGCCACCTCCAATCCACCCAGCTGCAAAAGGACCGGCCCCACCGCTGTGCAGCTATGAAACTCCCCTCTGGCCCGGCACCACCCCAGTGAGCTGGGGGACGGGGTGTCCACCTCTCCAAACAGGCACGGCTCCTCTCTGCGGAGCCACCCGGGGCGCGGGGCGGCCGCAGATGCAGACTTGGCGCCCGCGGGTCACTGGCTCGGCAGCGGAGGCTGTTCAGGGGACCCCGGAGCCGGGAGGGGAGGGGAGGGGAGAGGAGAGGATCTCCTCGATGCGGCGCTGGGCGCACAACACCCCGCGGAGGAAGGGGGGGATCGGGAGGGGCCTTGCCCCCTCCTCCGGCCAGTCACTCACTCGAGCAGATCAGAGACATGGCGGAGCCTCCCTACGGGTCCGGTTCCCCTTCCGGGTCCCAGACTCCGCTTCCGGGAGATGTCCCGACCGAGACCGGTCCCGTGCCGCGTCCACTCGCTCACGCGGGGCCGCAGCGCGCGCGGGAGACTCCGCAGTCCCGCCCCCGCCGGAAACGGAACTCCTCCCGGCATGCCTCAGGGGAGGGCAGCTCGGGAACTTCCGGCTGCTCCTCGGGCGTTTCCGGAGGGGGGAGGTGCTCCCCGCCAAGAACCCCCTCCCCTAGCAGGCACCTCTTCGTTCCCGGAACACACCTCCCACAATGCACTGGGCGGGCACTTCCTCTGCCGCCGTGACTACAATTCCCAGCGGCCACGGCGCTTGGTGCCGGATTTGAATTTTGCTGCGTGTTCCTGTCGCGCTCTTGCCAGCTGCTGAGCAGAGCTCCCCCCCTAACTCCCCCGCCCCCCGCACACAGGCAGGCTCAGGCCGCCCTGCCCCCCCCGCGCCCCGTGAGCTGCCAGACAGGCTAGGTTACCCCACCCCCGCCGCCCCGTCTCCCCACTCCGCGCAGCCAGATAGGCCCAGGCCACCCTGAGGGCCCCCCATGCCCCTCGCGAGCAGCCACACTGGCTAGGTTACCCCCCACCACCGTGGGCTGCCACACAGGCTAGGTTACCCCCACCGCGAAGCCAGACGGGCCCAGGCAGCTCTGCTACCCCCCCCCACCCCAGGAGCTGACAGACAGTCCGGGTTACCCTCCCCCCACGAGCTGCTAGGCAGGCCCAGCCCCGCAGTGCTCTGGGCTGCCCTCCTCTTGCTGCGTGCTACGCTGGGGCTGTGCAGCACAGCGTCAGGGCTGGAGCAGTCCAGAGCCGAGCTTAGCTGGATGGCATCTGCTGCTGTTGCCTCAGTGCTGCCCTCTGCCCAGAGGGAATCTCCTCTCCAGTCAGAGGGCTTGCAGCACCCAGCTGTTCTTTCAATCTCTCCCACCCATCTACTGCCATGCCGTGTGATGCGATCACTGCCGAAGATGGGTGCAGCCGTGACCTTTGATCTCACTTCCACATGCTGCGAGTGCTTGAGGTCCAGAGGGTGGGACTTGGGTGTTGAATCCCTCCTTCTGACTGGCTTGGTGCCCTGTCTATCTAAATAAATACAACTTACTCACTGGCTGAAGCATGACTCACCCTGCTACACTTTCCTTTTCCATGAGGCTGTGCAGCTCACAGGGGAGTGAGGGGGTGTGCTGGGGAGAAGACACATAACCTGTAAGTGTCTGATACTTAATTAAAAGAAGAGATTGCAACTGCTGGGATGTTATTTGCTTGCTTGGCATTCCTCACATTGCTGTGCTGGCCTGTGGCCAAAAGAAATGCAGGGATCTTATATTCACTATGACCTGTGCCTGTAGTCATCTTTCTCATTTCTCTCGGCAGAGGCTCCTGGAGTAAAGAAGTGAGCCAGAGAAATGACTTGGTGGGATCCTAAGTCCTGGCGCTGCCACCAGGCCCTTCTCCGACTAACCATGGCTAGCCTGATGTTAGTCATTTTCCTTCATGTGGTTGTGGCCGGTACTCATGAGGAATCCTGGAGAAAGGCAGCCATCCATGCTGACTTCCTGTCCCAGCTGGCTCAGGGCATGAGAGAGACCCTGGAAGAGTGGATTGGCCAGGATACGCTTCAGCTAGTGACAGAGGTAAGGCTGGAATCCTAGGTGAGTCAGAAAAGGAGAGGGAGTTATTTATTTGTGTGGTGTATTTGACTGACTGCTCTCTGGCATCAAGGGTCACCTCTGTCAGTTCAATTTAAATAACTTTATGAGCATTGTCAGAGCTGTCGGAAGACGCCTACATATGAAGGTAGCATAGTCTAGTACCGGTTGAACCTCTCTAATCTGGCACCCTCGGGACTGACCAGTGCTGGATGAAAGAATTTTCAGAACCATGGGAGGACAATGTTGTCTAACAGCATTACCAACACTTCCAATGCTTACAAGGTTCTTAGAAGACATTTAGGGGTAAATTACAGCTAAATAACAGTACAGAATACTGAAAGCCAGGACTGGTGGCTGTAAACAAACTTTATGGGACTATGGGAAACTTGATTGCACTCGTGATAAGTGGTCATCAGGCTAACTCAAATCATGCTGTATTATAGATAATGCCAGATGAGAGGATGCCAGACTAGACAGGGGCAACCTCTAGATAAAGCTGCCATTGAGATTAGGAGACCACGTTTCTCTTTCCAGCTGCGCTGCTTGATCTTGGGCAAGGGTGCCCTTCCTCCCATGCCTGTTTCCCTGGTTGTAAAATGAGGCCAATGATACTGGAATGTGCTGTCAGATCTGGTCACGGCAGGTGATTAAATAATACTACTGCCGCCACCTACCTCTCATTTCATCTTAAACTTAGGCAAAATAAGTGAGTGGCACAGAGGAGCATGAATCAGTGCTCCTGTCTTACTCCCCACCAGTATCCACCCCGGGCCAGGGAAGCTAATGAGCCAAATAGTGAACCACTTTAGTGATGAATCGTGGTTACATGCTACCCGAGGAAGGGTGCGCATGCACTGAGAAGAAGGCTAGTACAATCCGTTTCCAGTGCAGCCTCTATTGGCTAACCCCAACTTACCCATTTCTTGATGCTTGATATACGCCCTTCCAACCCCTGCCCAGGGATTTCAGACAGGGAAGTTTAGATCAGCTCAGCCACGTAAGGAGTGTGTACACCAGAGTCTTGGCTCTCTCATTAGAGACATAGGTTCTATTCCTAGCTCTTCTGGCCGCAGCTCCATGCAACCTCTTCCTTATCTGATCAGTTAGTAACAGCTGCTTCCCCTAAAGTGGGGAGTGAGGCCTTGGTTTATTAAGGATTGATAAGTACACAGAAATTGTAAGAGCAGAAGGATGATCCCAGGCTTTGGGTACTAGCCTGAGAGTGATGGACCTAGACGGAATTCCCTGCTCTGTCCCAGATTACCTTGGTAAAAGTCCCTTAGCCTCTCTGTGGCTCCTCTCCCCAGCTGTCAAAGGGGACAGCAGTCCTGCCTTGTCTGTGCTGTGAGAATAAATAAACTGAAGATTGCAAGGTGATCAGACGTTATGGTAGAAGAGGTTGCAAAAGCGTATTAGACAAAAGGAGCCTCTATTTTTCTTAGTTTTGGTTTGTTTTCCTTTTGAGGTGATGGAGCCAGCTGGCTGGTTCAGCCACACTTCAGAGCATGAAGTGTGATCAAGTGTGTGTGATATCAGCATCAGGACCAACTTGTGTGTTGGGGAAACTGGCGGTCTGACACCAGTGGAACTTTGAACTAGGCAGCGCTGGCACCTGGTCAGCTGACAGTTTGGGGTATATTCCCTAAATATGTGTGCCTGTTGTTGTGTACGTTACCTTGGATTCAGGAGCCAAGTGAAGCCTATTTACTCTGGACTGGATTTCAGGCAGTACGGATGAAATCTGATGGGTAATTTTATTTTTCAGTTGGATTTTTTTAATGATTTAAATCCATTTATTTTTTTTAAAAAGAAATCTGTTTAAAATGAAATCCAGAATTTCATCAAACTATGTTAAAACCTACATTTATTGTCATTTCTTAAGATGTTTAAACAAAATATCCAGCATGCCAGGCCCTTGAGCCTCTAGTGAAAACCTTGTGTTAATGGACACTTTACTGGATAAAGAAAAAAGGGTAAAAGTTTTCACTTGAGGTCCTGCTTTCCACTAAGGAGTGGTGTGGGCGGGAAACAGTCTGTGCTACTGGCAGCAAGAGACTGATCTAGTCATATGGGTGTTGGGATCATCCGGCCTTGATGCTGAGCCACTACCCTGCCTCTTAGCACTAGCGAGCAAACAGATGGACCAAAATGTGTGTCAAGGCTCCATGTCATTCATGTAAATCAGCATGTAGGTTAGATCTGCCAAGGAGAACAGGCTTTTTCCCCCTTAGAAAATAACTGAACTACCAGTGGAACTGTTAATTAAAATTGATTTAAAATCTAGCCTTTCCACGTGGTGATCTAAATCACTGATGCAAATTGCCTTGATTTAAATCAATCCCTCCTGACTACCGCCAAGTTGAGCTTTCCACCAGGACTGGAGGAGGGTGGGAAAGGGGACTCCAGGCCATCTGTATGGTTTTCCTGTGCTAAGGCTGTCTCGGCACCTGGTGAAGATAGAGCAGCTTCAGCGGCTGCCCAAGGCCCCAAGAGGCTGCCCTAGCAGTCAGGAAGAGCCACAGCTCAGAGGCACTTGGGCTCTGCCACTCTTCCCCAAGAAAGACTATACGCTGGGAGCTGCTGGCTAGCGCTTGCTTTAGGCTCACCAGAGACTCTCTCTGTGACAGTGGAACACCCTAGGTTCCTTCTTGGCCCTAGGTTTCTATGGTTTTGGAGGCAAAGGCATGGGTAGATCTGAAAGGCTGCCGTGTCTCCAGACAGACCAAAAGCCAATGAGGAGGAATAGCTTCTGCTCCCCTCTTCCTACAGCCGGGCTTTGCAGAGCTGCAGTGACTTGCAGGTCACACGGGAGTCTGCAGCAGAGCCAGGAGTGAATCTGAAGCCTTTAATCACAGCTCAGCCATCCCGTCTTCCTTTGCAGCTGGGGAAAAGGGTCTGCGGGGGTTTTTCTGGCTTCTGTGAAGTGCAGGTGATGGCAAGGTCTCCTCTTCACCCTGCAGTGGGCACTGGGCTCCTGTAGGAGGCAGCCTGGAGAAATCTCTGATGTAGATGCTGCTGCTCCCTCTACTGACAGGGAAGGCTGAACTCACCCAGCCAGGCATTACATCCTGTTGGGATTCCCATGTGGATTCACCTGCCCCATAACTCCTTATCTGCCCAGCCAGTGAAGTGGCACTCTGCCCGAGTCAAGGAGAAGGCTCTAGCAGACGTGTGTCTAGCAGACATGAAGGAGTCGGGTGTCCCCCTTTTCTCTGTACTTTCCTCCGTGGCCGTATCTCCTCTTTCCCACTGGGGTATCTTTGAGCTTGCAGGTAGAGCCTGAGAGACTCTCTCTCTCTCTCTTTTCCCTACAGAATGTGTCATCCATGTTCTGGATTGTGTCCTCTGCCATCTCAGCAGGTCTGATCACCTTCTCTGGAATTGCAGGGCAGGTCCTAAGTGCCTTTGGGATCAACGGTAAGAAGAGACCCCAGATGAGATCAGGGCCCTGTTGTGTCGGGCACTGCCCAGGCGCACACAGTGAGAGAGAGGCCCTGCCCCAGCTGAGACAAGGGCCCTGATGTGTAAGGTGCTACTCAGACACACATAGTGACAGACAGGCCCTGCCCCAAAGAGTTTACAGTCTACTCTAAACAGCCCAAATGAACAAAGGCTAGGAGAGGGAAATGAGGCACAGAGGATGAGGAACATGCCCAAGGTCACCCAGCAAGGCAGTGGCAGAGCTGGAATAAGACCCGTCTCCTGAGTCCCAGTTCCGTGCCTGATGCCTGGTTTGAGGCTGCCTTTCTGAGCCATTAGGATATCTTCTTCATCTGCATGCGATGGAGGAGAGTGGGTATTTCTCATTCACCTACCTGGCAGAGAGGATGGGTTCGTTCACCATCATCTCCCATTGGAGCAGGGAGTCCTAGTCCCGCTCTCCACAGTAGAGAGGGGTATTTTCCAGCCAGCACTCTGTGCCTCTGCCACTGGAGGAGGGGAGGGAAGGGAAGGGCATTGTGCATTTGATGGCTAAAAAATGGTCCTTCCTCCAAGGAAAGAGGGGCCTTCTGGTCCAGTGCAGGGGAGGGGGTTATGTCTCAAGTGAATCTCCCCTTCCAGCACGGGGAGGTTGCTTCACACATGTATCCCCTAGTATCACACCAGAGGGGGAGGCCTTGCCCAAGTCTATGTGGTGTCAACATGATTTCTCTTCTTCTCTGGAAGGGCCTTCTCTGGAAACTACCTCCTCCTTCCTCCATCCTGTCCTCCTGTTGAGGAGCAGCCTGTCCCAGCCCCAGTGGGATGGGATTCCCCTCCTGCCTATCCCAGCCCCATGGGGATGGGAATTCTCTTGCTTATAGATGGGGTTACCCCAGCCCCATGAAGGCAATACAGCATCAGGTCTCACATATGTTAATCATGTTCCTCCTTCCCTTTCCAGGGGATCACGTGGTCCAACCCCTTAAGCTGGGCCCTGCCCAGGTACAGACCGTGCTGCTGTGGGGCCTAGTGGCTGTGGTGGGCTATTGGCTACTCTCGCAGCTGCTGGGCCTGCTGCTGGGCATCCTGGGGCATGTTATGTGGGGGCTGAAGGCGGCGTTCTTCTTGGGCTGCTTCCTGCTGATTGTCTTAGAGGTGCCCAACCACTCGGTGCAGGCCCTGCTGCTGCTGGGCCTGCTCACCCTGTACGCCCTGCTGGGGCGGCTGAGCAGGGCACGCCGCTCCGGGAGCCAGCTGGAGGCCAAGGTGCGCAACCTGGAGAGGCAAGTGGAGGAGCTGCGGAGCCGGCAGAGGTGGGGGTCCCCAAGGAACCTGGAGCAGGATGACTGAGAGGCAGGAGGCAGCCCCCCAGCTCGCTGCAGACTCGCACCACCATTCACAGCTGCCCTGACCCTCTTCATGTGGAGGCCTCCATCAAAGTTCTTCCCATGGGACAGGCCCCACCCATTGTGTGCAGACCCTCCCACTTCATGGCCATTCTCTGGCCACTCCCTTCCGTGCACTGACAGGCCCCACCCTCCCACTGTGCGTGCTCACAAACCCCACCTGCCTTAGGGCCTCTCAGGCCTCACCCCCATACACTAATGTGCACAAACCCCCATTCTCTGGAGCACTTGTGGGCCGCCCTGCATCTCTAGGGCAAGAGAAGCCCAGGGGAGCTCTCTGGGGGAAGGGATGTGATTTCCCCAGCCTAGCCTGATCCCCGGCATGCTGGGGAGGGGATGCCCTCACCCTGCCCTCTCCCCTGGGGCTGAAATGGGCTGCTTTGCTATTGCTGACATCTGGAACCAAGGGGGGGGTTGATCTTGGGTGCTGAGATGCCGATTTCTGTTCCTTCCTCTCTCCTTGTTGTCTCCCTCTTGTCCCCTTCCCATGCTACCCTGTTGCAGCAGCTGCAGCTCCGTTCATTCACCCTCTGCCTGTGCCCTCCTCCCCCTCATCCTTCTCCCACCCTCTCACCTATCCCCAGACCGGGTCCACTAAGGAGGTTGGGTCTGAAGGTCTTTATCTGCAGAGGTGCTGAGCTCCTGCTGCTCCTGTTGACTCTGGCTTGAGCTGGTTTGCTGGGTGGGGGCAGGGGTGCCATATCCCATTGCGGGAGGGGGCAGTGTGCCCTGGGAAAGTGCGCACATGAGCAGTGTTTTCCCTAAGTGCCTTAATCCGAGCCAGTGGTGCCTTCTTACACCAAGAGTGGGTGGTGGTTGCTGTGGGGCAGGAGGGGAGCTTGGGATGCATATGCATGGGAAGTTGTTTACCAGTCCCTTATAAGCCCACCCCCAACACTGTCCAAGCCAAAGACGCACAACACAAAGGAGGGGTGCAGGGAGGTCTCAGAGCTGGGTGAGAGCTGTCTCATTGCCCTGTTAAGCCCTGGGAATGAGGGTGGTGGGCTCCAATTGATCAGAAAGGAGGGGTACATGGCAACTCCGCGTCGTCCAGGCCTGTGTGTGCAGCAAGGGGTGTGAGTTCCTGTTTGTGTGGCTAGTTGCGCTAGCTCTCATTTAGCAGGCTGAAATCAGTAGTGTAGACAACCCAGCTGAGTTATAAACCCTCCCGAACTCGCTGGTTCCCTCTGCTGCTGCTCTGCGGCGCCTTCTACCTTGCTCTTGGTATTGTCTGTCTCCATGAGAGCTCAGTGAGCACCTCTTCAAGCTGCGAGGCTTTCCAGTCCCCTGTTATTGTGGCTGCGGTGAGCTGAGCTGTTCTGCCCCTGCCACACCAGGTAGGGGTTGGAGCGAGTCCAGAGGATCAGGGTCCGGGCCTGGCCTGGGTCTATGCTGTCAACTGACAGTTTTGATCTGTGCTTTGAATGTTCTATTTTAAACAAACAGGTCATTTTGTTACGAGATTTCAAATAAACTTGATATAACCACATTCTGTCCAACCCAGGGGCAGGTCTGGAGTTCTTTCTTCCTCCACGCCCTGCAGGAGCACTCCAGTTCCAGGCTTTTCCAGATGGGGGTGCTGTAAGAATAGTGCGCAGGAGCACCAGCTGTGAGGTGCCCACTGTGGGGTTACTCCACTCCAAGCCTCTGCCAGCCAGGAGTGCAGCAGGAAGTGGGGATGGGGGCTCTGGGGGAAGAGAGCTGTGGAGGGTGAGGCCCTGGCTGTCTGGGAAGGGTGGTGCCGGAGGGTTGGCTGCTAAGCAAGGACAGCTGCTGAGAGTCTTAGGGAAGCAAGCCTTCGCCAATGCCTTGGCTAGACCCTTTCTTCTCTCTGAGCCCAGCTGCCACATGGGATTGCCAGCATGTCTCATGTTACAGTCTGGAGTTTTAGGCAACTTAGTCTTAGTGTCTGGGGGGGGATTAACGTCCACAAAGCTGCCTGTGCTAATCCCCCACCTCCGGGATCCCCGGAAACTCCAGGGATGGCTGGGGATATGAAGTGGGACGGGGCAGGAGTCATGCTGCCATTCCTCACCCCGCCCCATAGAAGGGCCGCTTCCCCTACTGTGTATGATACAGTCCCCCCAGGGGCTGGGGAGACCAGGACACACCATAAAGGAGTGGGGAGACCAGCCAGCAGGAGGGGGTCGAGGTGGAGCTGGAGCCCCAGAGCTCCCCCCTTTTTGGGTGTGATTGGAGCACTGGGGCAGCTCATCAGGCAGGTGGGAGACCTTCCCTGAGCCCTTACAGGTTGATCAGCATCTCTAGGGGTCTCGGGCATTCGTGCACCTCGCTCACACCTGGTCTCCACCTTTGACACATGCTGGCTGCATATCCAGAGCCTGTAATACCCTGGGGATTGAGGTTAGCGGGCGGGTGCTGGGCAATGGTGGCCTATGGTGGCAAGGAGGTGGGGTAGTTAGTCTGGGGGCCTCAAGGCCTTAAACTCTAGGCTTCTTGCAGTCCCACCACTGGCCCAGGCTCCCATTACTCGAGCCCTGTATGGTCAGAGAACAGAAAGGGGTGCGGGGCTGGAGCTGACCAGCTGGACTCGCAGCTCCTGTAGCTGGACTCGCTCTCTCCCCACTTTCACCTAAACCCTGGGGGCAGAGAATGAATCCTGCCAGAAGTGCAAGTTTGACAGCATTTCTGTATCTAGTCACTGGGCACTAAGCGCGACACAAATGAAAGATAAACAGGAAAGAATTTATTAAAAAAAGGTATGAACAGCACACATTAGTAAGGCTCTGGTTGTCAAACATAAAATGAATGAAGGTAAGTATTACCCCAACTGTCTCCCCACACCTCACCGCAGTCCCGAGGTCAGAGAAGGTCAGGCAGACCTGGTGGCAACAGGAGGGAGGAATGGGGTGACAGCCAGGAACAGCAGAGCACGGGAGCGAGGGAGGGATGGATGTTATGCTCTGCTGTCTCTCATCTTTCTTCACTTCTTCTCTGATGCCTTGTTCGACGTGGAGCATGCCTAAAGGAAATGGTACGTACGTGTGTGTGGGTGTATGAGCGGTTTCCTAGCGGTTGTCTAACGAAAATCGGTAAAAGATTACACTGACTTACCCACTGTACACCTGTCCTAGCCACCAGTCTAAACTGGTCTATGAAGCCTAGCACTGTAGAGATGCTGCCCGAGCCACCAGTGGTCTCTACATCTTCTGGGTGGCCTACACGGCCAGATAGCTCACACCTTTTGTCCTAGCTACCACCAGTGCTGACAGGAGACACTAGAAAGCTCTGAGGTGATTGTTCCGCCCCTTTGTATAAACTCTTGTCTCCCGGCAGATTCTGGCCGGGTGACCCAACTCTTCCAGCCCTTACCTTCCCACCTTAGCCTGAGGGAAGGGGTGACTCAGCATTTGTCAGCCATCTTTCAACATGGAACCCAAAATGGAATCCACCTTGAAAGTGGAAAACAACGTGGAGTTCACTTGAAAACAGAAATAGAAACTATGAAACTCAGTTTTAACCCCAGCACCGCAGCCCTCCCATGCCCCTTGTTTGCTTATCCCTCCAGCCCGTACCTTCCGCTCCAAGCCCCTCTCTGGGTCTCCCCGGTGAGCTGTTCTCTGAGATAGGTGAAGGCTCCTGATTGTTGCTTTCTGATCTGTGTCACCCTTCAGTAGTGGGGCAGGTTTGTTTGTGCCCTGATGGAGCAGTTGTGAAGCTGGGTCCATGACACCGCTCTCTCCCAGAGCCAACCAGCCACAGCTCCACGTGGCTGGCTGGCTCCTGTCTCTAGGGGGAGGCAAGTCAGAGCAAGAGCGCTGGATGCGAGCTGTCTATAGCACCCAGCACTCATCGGGTGCCCATGGTGCTGTGGCACAGGCCCTGGGGCAAGCACAGGCCTAAGATACACTTAGGAGTCCACTCGCTCTGGCCCATCTGCCTGTCTGGTTACATACCAAGTGCTGGTCCCCAGGGGGCTGGGGTGTGGGCTGAGCTGTCCCCACCTCTCTCTGTCCCTGCTCTCGCCATCTGCCTGCCTGTCTCTCTGGGTGGTTCTCGGCTGGCTAGGTGCCCCTGCCCTTCCCACGCTGACTCCTACCCCTCTTCCCTCCTGCTCTCCTTTGTGCTTTCTCCTGACGCCTGTTTTACCCTCCTCCTCCTGTTCCCTCTCCTCTTGCTCCCTGTATCCTGCCTGTCCCTGTTATAACCACATGATAGAGGGGCCCAACCCCACTTTGGCTACGTCTACACTAGCCCCAAACTTCGAAGTTTGGGGCTAGTGTAGACATGGCCTTTGTGATCTGGGCCTCATAGTGCCAGGGCCTGTACGCCCTGCCCGGGAGACAGCCCCCGTTCTCCCACTCTCCCTTCTCCCAGCTATCCCTCATCCTCTGTGCTGTGCCATGGTTCCCTGCTTTCTTCCTTCCTTCACTGGCTTTCGCTCCCTCTCCGGGTCCTTCCCTCCGGCTGCATCCCTGGCCCCGGCTGTTGCACTTAAGTCTGGGATTCGCACCGCCCCTTTCCCCAGCCCCGTGCTGTGCTAGGCGCTGTACGCGGGCGGCGTTGGGGTGCCGGCTGGGAAGCCGAGGGGCTTAGGACCCGGCCGGGACGGCAGGCGAGCAGCCCATGTGCTCCCTCCCCATCCCTCTATTGTCTGGGAGCTGGCGGCTGCCGCAGACGGAGGTGCGGTCGGGGCGCTGCTCGGGGCCGGGACATGCTGCGGGCGCTGGGCGCGGGCAGGGGGATCTGAGCCCCGCGCCAGCCCCATGGCCCCGGGCCGGGCAGGGATGGGCCCCCCGCGGCTCGCTGCCCCCCCGGTCTCCGCCCGCGGCTGCCTTGTGCTGCTGGCCGCGCTGCTGGGCCTGGAGACGGCGAGAGGTGAGTGTGGAGGGGCGCGGGGCGTGTCCCTCCCCCGGCGCCCCCGGACCCGCCGCGGGGACCCCCGGCCTGCAAGCCCCGTCGGACCCCGCAAGAGCCCAAGGGACCCCGGCCCTAGTGACCCTTCTCCGAGCTCCGCTGGAGCCGAGCGCCCCCCGGGGGACCCAGCGCGCCCCCGGTGACCTGCTCTGAGCCCTGTGGGACCCGGGCGCCGCCCGTGGGACCTCTGCTGCCCTCGGTGACCGCCTCTGAGCCCTATGGGACCCATGCTCTGCCCGTAGGACCAGCCCGGCCTCTGATGACCTGTGGAGCTGCACACACATAGCCTGTGGGACCCAGCCCACGCTGCGGTGACCGGCTCAGTGCCCTGTAGGATCTATGCACTGCCCCCATCCAGCGGGGGTGGCTGTCTTAGGAGCCCCAGCCAGACCTGAGCCCCCCAGGAGCCATGAGTTCCCCCATCTCTGATCCTTCATGGCCTCCAGTGGGGACCCTGGCAAACCATCTGAGCACCTCCACCCGCTTTGGACCCAGTCTGGACCCTGGTGACCAGCTCTGAGCCCTGTGGGATCCATGTACGCCCCTCATGGGATCCAGCAGGAACAGCTCTTCTCAGGCACCCTGTTCCCTGGGGTCCAGCAGGGACCTGGCACACTGGCTCTGAGCCCCCCCAACCCAGATCCAGTGGGACCCCCGGCACACTGGCTCTGAGCCCCATAGGACTCTTGCACACACATGCTCCCCTTGTAGGGTCCAGTGGGGGACCCTGGCCCCAGTGCCTGGCTCTCAGCCCACCGGACCCAGGTGCTGTCCCAGGATCCAGTGGGGACCTGGTCTCAATGACCTAACTCTGAGCCCTGTCAGGCATTGCCTGACCCATGTCCCTCCTTCCCCTGGGATCCAGTGGCAACTCCTGCCCCAGCAACGTGGCTTTGAGCCCCACTGGACCACACACAGCTTGTGCCGCCTTCTAATAACCGTAAGAGCCAACTTCCCGTCCCTGTGGTCCAGCCCTGACCCCGTTAGCGCCTGCAGAGCTGCTTGTCTTTCCTAGTAGGTCACAGCAGGGGACCCCGCAGGCTTCCCCACCCCACATCCCCCTTAGGTCTGGGCCTGGTGGAACCTTATGCCCTCCTCAGGAGTCAGCAAGGGCCCCGAACTCCCCCACAGCTCTCCTGAGCCCTGTCTAAGCCCTGCTCAGTACACAGCCCAAGCTGGGGCCCCAGGAACACCAGGAGTCACCCCTAGAAAGAGGTCAGCAGATCTTCTCTGGGGCATGTAATGCCTCTGATGCAGTTCGGCCGGAGGGCAGTCTACACTGAGCCCCATCCCTCGGGAGGCTGCTCCCCAAGCTAATGCATCTCACTGTTAGAAAACGCTCCTGGCTCAGGCAGCCCTTACTCTTCTGTCCCAGCCACTGTATGTTAGCCTGATGGGGCCTCCTCCTTCCTGGCGTACGCGGATTCTTTTCCGCTCTTGTCACTCACCCCAGCCCTTTACGCTGCCTCCCTCCAGAATTTGTACAGTTCTGACATGCTTAGCCCCCATGCTGTAGGTGCCTTGGGAGTGGAACTCTGCAAGGATAGATGCCCCCACACTGAGATGGAGATGGTTGAATGTGCCCGAGCAGTCCTTATGTGTCAGTTTCCCTGTCCAGGCTCCAAGGAGTCCCCAGATCCAAGTGATTCTGAGTTGACTTGCTCCTGATTCTGCCTGGTCTGTTGCTGGTCCTTCTCTTCCCACATGTGATAGGGAACTTCTGGGGCCCTCGGACACCACATGAGCCGTGGTTCCTAGCAAACATCTCTGAGGGTTTGTTCTGCCCCCTGGGGCTGGTGCCTGCGGTGAGATCATAGGATTTCACAGTGAATCCTGACCACTGTGGATGCAAACTGGGAAGGGCTTGGGCCAAATGAGAGAGAAGGATTCCTGGCCTGAGTGGGAGGGCCCCAGCAGGGTTCAGAGAGGGGACTGGCAAGGGAGAGATGGAGCCAGGCCTCCCAGGAGAGTGGGCAATATGGGAGCTAGGCTGGAGCAGTCTGGAGGATGAGAGTGCAATGTAATTAGTAGACCAACAAGCAGAGGGGGGAGAGATGGCAGAGGTCACTCCCTGTGGGAGGTAGATACTAGGCTTGTGAGGAACCCACCTGTTTCTAATCCCCCCAGCTCCCTCCCTGCCCCCAGATCTTGGGATGTAGTGAACCATGGAGGTGGGTGGGAATGGATCACAATATCTCTCAGCCACCTGCTCCCTCCCCAGGGGGCTGGGGCTGGGTCAGGCGAGATAAGGGATCACAGGGAGGGAAAAGCAGCATTTAATGCATTGACTGATTGAGCGGGGAGGAAGAGACCGGAGCTCTGATGGTGCTGGGGAGGAGGGTTTGGTGAGCTCCATCCTTGTGTGTGCTGGAGTTACCTTGTCTGGGAGAACTGCCATGGAGTGACTTGCCCCTGGGTCTGTGACAGGTACTACCTCGGCTAGGCCAATGCCAGCCCACCGGGGGCCCTAAAGCAAGAATATTTGCAACCCCCATCATGCTGCTTGGGGCCCTATGCAGTTGTTAGTCTACTTACACCTAGTACATGTGCTGACTGTGGCTGACTCTGGGGATTGAACCCACGACCTCCAGAGCTAAAAAGCAGGAGCTGCTATCAGCAGGGCTGCAACAGACATAAACCTTGCACCATGCACTTGCCTGTGGGTTAACATACACAGCCTCAGGACTTCAGAGATTGACCTAGGCCAAACATCAGCACCTTGAGCCACAGCCCCTTCTGCTGGTGAGGCTGCCCCACTGCTGGCTCCAAAGGGCTGGACTCTGCATCCCCCTCTCTCCCATATACAGCAAACCAGATAGCACTGAGGAGCCCATTCCTGCTGGAGAATGGGATTGTGCAACACCTGCTGGAACCCCATGAGGCTGAGGGTTTCCTGCTCCTGGACCAGAGCCCAGGCCACTGCACAATAAGGAGCAGGGAAGCCATGGCACCCATGGGTGATAGGGCCCCCTGCCTGGCTCTTCAGCTGAGGTGTCTTCAGGGAAGGCCACGGAGAACCCACTAAGCAGCAGGCTGGGGGTGCACACTCCCAGAATCCTCTGCTGAGATGGCAGTAGTCCTCTGCAGAGCAGCAATGTGGGGCTCCTTGGCACATGCAAACCTGCCATCTGGACAGCTGCCCCCCACCCACACACTCCTTCCTCAGGAAATGGGGATTGTGGCCTTTACGTGCAAAGCCCCCTCCTCGAAGCAGTGCCAGCCAGGCCACTCAGCCTTCCCCCTGCTTTCAGTCATCCTGTCCCCACACCGACCTCAGCACTGCAGCTGTCTCTGGGCAGACCTCACCACGCTGGTCCTGTGCAAGTCAACGCTGGCCTCTCCTGTAGGGGCCAACGAGGTCCTCGTTTTCGAAAAGCCCAGGAGAGATTCCTGCTCCTTCTACCTGAGTGAGGGAAGTGGCTTTCAAACTCCATGCAATGACCTCTCAGCAGCCCATTTGCAGGCCGGGGTGGAGCTGTGGGTCTTAAGATCACCCCGTTTCTGACCGTCGGAGCAGGGGGAGTTGTTATTTTCTGAGCTCCTCTCTCTCTGACAGGCTGGGGAGCTGGAGCGTAAAGTTGCCAGCCCCCCATGACTCTTATTAAAAACATTGATATTAACTGTTTTGTGGGATCTCCAGAGTGGCTGGTCCCATTGTTCTCCAAGTGTTGACTCTTCTGTGGCAAAAGGCATCAACTCCAGAGCCATGAAGACTGAAATAACTGTTTTCCCAAAATGTGCTGAAATCATTGTGTAGTTTTTTGTTTTTTTTTTTTGGTGGGGTTAAAAATTGGTGGTTTTTATTGAAAATGGTCTGTTGGCTTTTTTGTTATTGGTGACCTGGCTGGTGAAAATTCTCAGTGATTTTCACCATTTTTCCCTGGGCTTTGAAGGTGGTTTTTTTGTTTTGTTTTGTTTTGTTTTGTTTTTTGTTTGGGAAAAAACAACCATAATTTTACACAGAAAATACTAGTCAGCTCATATTGTTGTGTGACTGGTGTGCCAAGCACCATACCGACCCAGAACAATGACACAGACCAGGCCCCAAAGAGTGACAGTCCTGGGCTCAGAAGCATCTGAGTTAGGTATTAATAGAAGCAGAGACTAGCACATAATTAGAAGTGAGACTAAAAGCCCCTTCCTCTTAGACATTCAGCTTTGGCCCCCTGCTTCTCATCACATCAGAGTCCCACTGAACCTCCAAATATCTGTGGATATTTAAACTGCAGCAAGGGAGGTTTAGGTTGGACATTAGGAAAAACTTTCTAACTCTCAGGGTGGTTAAACACTGGAATAAATTGCCTAGGGAGGTTGTGGAATCCCCATCACGGGAGATATTCAGGAGCATCGGGGATGGTCTAGACAGTGGTTGGTCCTGCTGTCAGAGCAGGATATTGGACTCGATGACCTCCCGAGGTCCCTTCCAGTTCTCGTGTTCTATGAATCTGTGAAATCCTGAGGAAGCATCTGAATGTCATCTGGCTCTGTGCATCACAGAGAACCGAACCAGCACAAAGTCTGTATTAGAGTTGCACCTGTGCCCCACAACTGAGATGGTAGGACTCTGTTGTGCTGGGTGCTGCATGTGCCAGTGGAAGGGACTGTCCTGGCTGGGCACATGCTTACTAGCAAGCTCAGTAAACGGGGCAGACGACGTGAAGGACAAAGGAAACGTTTATCTAATGGAGAAATGAGGCACAGGGAGCACTGCTCAGGGTTTGCAATGGCTCCGACCAATGTTCCCACTGATCTCTTCCACCCATGAGCAGAATTTTTGTATGTGCACTAAGGCATATGTGAATGTGCACCACCTGTAGAAACAATAAACCTCATTGTCGACTCTCTGTTAATCATTTGATTTTAATTAATTTGAATACATTAATTAAAAATGAATGATGGCATTTGAATTGCTCTTGAGCAGCTGCAAAGTGCAGGGGGCCACTGGCTCCGACTCTCTGCTGGGCACTTTTGATAAGCCTGCTCCGATTTGGATGCTGAATAGGTGTTGAACTCTGGCAGACTGAACCTCAGTTTTGTCAGTCTGACCTTAAGTGACTTGCCGAAGATTTTCTTAACTTAGAGGGTGAATTCTCGGCCCCGTTTAAGCTCCTGTCAAATTTCCCGCTAACTTGAATGAGGCCAGGATTTCACAAAAAACAATGCTGTTTCCCTGTCTGAACCGTGTAACACGGGCATGGGATGCCATCCAGGGCCTGGGTTGTGAGAAAGTTTGATTAAAGCACAGGACAGTGATTCTGGATCTGTGTTCAAATGGCAGCTCTGCTAGAGACTCCGCAGGGAAGACACTTTAAAAAAAATATGTGCCTCAGTTTCCCACCTGTAAAATGGGGAGTAATAATACAGTAAACCCTCGGAATGCACGATTTCAATTTGCGTTTAAGCTGCATTAACGTGAGTTAAACGCAACTTAAAACCCCAGTTCCCCCAGCCCTGGCTCAGCCCCCTCCCTGCCGACCTGTGTAGCCCTTTTTCATCCCACCCCCCGTAGCCCAGCTCACCACTTGGGTATGGCACCAACTCACAACCCCCACGTGGCTCCAGCTTACCCCCCATCCATGCACGCAGCTTCAGCTTAACTGTACCCCCTCTGCCCACCACTGCAGCCCTAACCCTGCCCAGGCTTAACCCCCCCGCCTCCCTCCCATGGCCCCAGCCCACCGTCAGGCTTAACCATCCCCAACTGCCCCTCCAATCCCAGGACTTACCTTTCAAAAGGAGCTCCAGGTGCTCCTGCTGCTTCCCCAGCTCTGGAACATTCGTTCTGCCGGGGAACCCCCGTCCCCGACATGCAAAATCCGAGTCATGCAAGGGTGCGTGGGAACACAACCCTCACAGAGCTCGAGGGACTGCTGTAATTTTAGGTCAAATGTGAACTCTGTGGAGCTGAGTCTTTCTCACAGTGTGTCTGAGCAGCTCCCAGCACAGCAGGGCCCTGATCTGGAGCAGGGTCTGTATCTCTCTGGGTGTCTGGGCAGCACCTGGTAAAACATGGCCCCGGTCTTAGCTGGGGCCCTCGGTGCTGCTGTAGTACAAACAATGGAGCTTCCTTTCCTCCAGCAGAGGGCAGGCTTGATCCACCCCCTAGAAAAGCTCAGGAACAGCAGCACGCCACTCCAGATCCAGGTGGCATCCTGTCCTGGCCTCTTCTCTCCTCCCCTCCGGCGGGGTGGGTGTGGAGGGGACATGCCCTGGCAAGTAGGTGCGGTGAGGGGCCTGCTGACGGCAGACCTGGTGTTTCCTCGCCGTACAGCGAGCGGAGAATCGGACCCCTTCGACCTGGTGTACCTGCCGGCTGAACTCAAGGTGCTGGACGTCCCGGACCATTTCCGGCTGCAGCGGGTGGATCGATACCTCTCGGGAAATGCTTCCCTGGACTCCCGCTCAGAGACCTACCTCCTCCTCCGTCGCCGGCCCACGGCAAAGCCGGTCGTCCAAGCCACATACCTGCCCTTCACTGCCCAACAGGTAACCTGCCTGTCCACCTGCGGGGAGGTACCTCCATTCGGCTTCTCCCTGTCCCACCTACCTGCCTCTCCCCGTCCCGGTGTCAGCCTGCATCTCTGTCTCCCCAGGCAGTGCTGGCAGCCCATCCCCACCACAGGGACAGCTTCTCTGCCTGGGACGTGCGAGCCGTGTCCATTGAGAGCGTAGTGTCTCCAGCTGAGCCATTCGCCAGGGTTCTCTTCCACCTCAAGGGGCAGGACTGGCTGCCAGGACGGCAGGACCTACCCTGCGTCTCCTTGCATGGGTTCCACCAGACGCAGGCTGTGCATGGAGCCTGCCGCTTACAGGTCAGTACATGGCCACCCCACTTGCCCTCCCAAGAGACAGAGCCCAGCACCTAGACCGGCGAGTGTAAAGGCCTCTCCGGCTGGGCTCGTTGGGCCCCTTCCTAGAGCCAGAGCACGGTGTGTCAGGGTCACCCTGGAGAAGGTGAAGGTTGCGTGTCCTACGTAGTCAGACTGCACGGCAGCTGGGGATGGGGGCTATCCAGGACAGGACTGGCTCATCTTCAGGGGGTGGGTGTGGGGGTCCAGGCGACCTAGGACTGAGGAAGAGTTAGGTGCTATGTGCAGGGGACAGCAGTGCCGGGGAGGTTGGGCTGGAGCAGCCCTTGGTGTCCCTCTCTGTAGGCTGTGATGGAGACCTCATGGCTCACCCTAGGGTTGGAAGGTCAGCGAGGTCGGGGCTAGATCTGTGGCCTCTGAGCCTGCTCCTTGCTCTTTCCGTGCAGGCACCCCTGGGGGTGTGCGTGGTGGAGCTGGCATTCCCCCCGCGCTGGTTCTCCTCACGCAGCCGACGCAGAGCTGTGGAGCCCGTTCAGCCCCCCGAGCGAGCCGAGTTGTACTATAGCCTGGGGCCTGGGGCCGCGTCCGCAGAGTGCGGTCAGGCAGGGCCCCGGGAGAGGCCCCGGCCGGGCAGCGAGGGTACCAAGGAGAGACTGCACTACGTGGCGGCTGTGGAGCTGCGAGCTACGGACCCGCCGCGGCGCCAGGAGGTGCGGCTGGACGACAACGTGCTCATCCGGGTCCCCGACATGGCGCTGCGGCCGGGGCAGCTCTTCACAGCCACCCTCATCCTCCAGCAGAACTTCACCGCCAACCTGCTGACCCTCAGGTGAGGCCCGGTGGGGTCCGAGCACACATCCTGTGGCACAAGCCCCTCGTGGTTCCCTGTTGGGGACAAAGGATCTCTGCTTTGGGTGACGTCTCCTCAGGACTGATTTGGCCTCGTGCTTCTTTCAGGATCAAGGTGAAGAAGGGGCTGCAGGTCCTAGCTGCCCGCCCCGCTGTCCCCAAGGCCTGGACGGCCAAGCTGGACAAGTTCAAGGGCTCCAAGCACCACACGGCTCTGGTCACCTGTCGCCGGCTGGATGCTGGCCAGTTGGACTGGAGGTAAGAATCACATGACTCCGGGAGGGGATAGGGCGGATGCTTTTTCTCCTGGGCACCAGCCAGTGGGGTAGGACATAGGGAGCCATGTGACTCCTGTGAGGCGCTGGGCGGGGCTGGCACACATGGTCTGCTGAGGGTCTACCAGCTGGAGGAGGGACAGGAGGCCTGATGATGGCGGGTAGTAATGATGTAACTGTTCTCCCAGGATCTGGCCAATCAGACTGCACATCTGATGCTATTGGCTGGGGACAGGATAGCTGTTGCTAATCTCCTACCCACTGGCCAGTCAGATGGGAGGGAGGGAATCATGTGCCGCTGAACAGGACACTCCACTGTGGTCACCTTCCGGTTGTGCTTGGAGATGGAATTCGTGTGGCTCGTGATGGAGCGATGGTGAAATGCTGCAGCCCCATGTGTCCTCCGCTCCCCCGCACCCTCACTTCCCTCCTGCCTCTGTCTAGGGCAGCGGATTTCCCTGAGTTCCTCTACCTGGACTTGGCAGTGGAGAATGGCACCAGCGGCCTGGCCTCCACGCGCCCCGTCACCTGGCAGGTGGAGTACCCCGGCCAGGACCCCGAGGCCGAGAAGGACAAGATGGTGTGGGAGATCCAGGTGTCGGAGCGGGATGTTCGGGCACTGGTCCCGCTGGTGAAAGTAAGGCCTTGCGGTTCTGTCCCCACACCGGGTGGCCCCCGGGCAAGGTCTCAAGCGTGTCCCCTCTTGATCTCCCCAGGAGCAGGAGATTGTGAACACCGCCCCCCTGACGGGCATCCCCCAGGAGGTGCCGGTGAAGCTGGTTGCTGTGGAGACGGGAGGAGCCGTGTTTGAGGTCACCGAGCAGATGGGGTGTGAGTCTGCTAACAAGCAGGTCCTGAAGGTGAGAAACAAGTGACCCACACACTGCCCATGGGGAGGCGCCCTCCTGCGCCATCACCTCCCTTCCCCCATCCTGACCATCTCAGACCCAGAGCCTTCCCCTGTCATTGCCAGTTGCGTCCTGGAGCATCAGCCCCTAGCTCCACCCTCTGGGACCCAGCTCCCACTCCCCTCCCTCGGTGCTCCCTTGGACCATTGCCCCCTGTCCTCACGCTCTGGGACCCAGCTGCCTTCTCCTCACCCTCAGGTGCCCGCCTGCTGCATGCAATGGGAGGTACACGGGGGAGTGTTTACGTGGGAGTCTGGTGTGACTGCCGCCCAGGTGGCAGTTCAGCTCAGTCAGCCATTTGGAAGGTCTGGGCCCCCTGCTGCTCCCCTTCAGGCTCTCAGCTCCCCATGTTTCCCTCAGGCCCCATTCCACAGCCCAACCTGTACTGCCTCCCCCTCCTGCCCCCTTCACCTCTGGCTTCATAAGCACACGTCTGTCCTTGGTGCCCTCCTACCATTTGGGGCTCAGCCCCAGGGCGGTCTCCATCGCCCTCTCGCCCTACAGTCAGGGATTGCAGGCCCCCTTCTGCTCTCTGTCCTCGTTCCTACCTGCTCCCCACACCTCCCTGTGGCTTGTGGAGCGCCCCCCGTGGCAGGCTTGGTGGAGGCGGGGGGATGAACGCGTCTGGGCACGTGTCTGCATTTGTGCTGTGCTCCCCCAGGTGACGGACACGTGCAACGCCGTCTATGTGGGGGGCAAGGAGAACAGGGGCGCCCGCGGGGCGCGGGTGGATTTCTGGTTCCGCCGGTTCCATGCCTCTCTGCTCTTCACTGTCTGGGTGCCGCTGCTGCCGCTGCGCGTCGAGCTCACCGACACCACGCTGGAGCAGGTGCGCAGCTGGAGGGTGCCTGGCACCGCTCCAGACAGGTCAGTCCTGCTGGCTCCTCCCTAGAGCAGGGATTGGGGCTGCCAGGGCCTGGCAGGCAGAGAGGGCCCTGGGGTTGGGAATGGTGTGTTGCTGATAGGAGAGGGGAGGGCTGGTGCCAGGACTGGGTGTGTGAAGAGAGCAGGCCCTGGGCCATGCCAAGACTCCCGTGTGCGCTCTGGGCTGCTCAGATGAACTTGCCTGGGCTGGAATGAGGGGGTCCCGGGGGAGACACACACAGGGCCTTTGTGTGAGGAGCCCAGAGCCTGTGGCGACTGGTTCTGCGCTCACGGCACAGGCAGTTGGGGAGGGAAGGGGGTAGACGCTATGGGGCATTTGCCTCTGTGATGGGGAAGGGGACCCAGATTCTCTGAAGGGCAGCAGCCAATGGAGGGGTTTCACAGTACCCAGGCTCAGCACTGTGCACTGTTTCTGGGAGGAGCCTTCAATGGGCCAGACCCCCAACAGGCCTCGCTCTTCCCCCGGCAGAAGGCACAGGGCAGCACTGCCTCCTCACACTGCACCTCAGGGCCCACCGCGCCATGTGTGCCCTGCTCGGACAGCTGACTGGAAATGTGTCCGCCCTTTGGGGTCAGTGCGCCTCAGCAGGCCTGGGCAGGGCCACCAGATGCTCCTGGGAGAGCAGCCGGGTTTATCAGTCAGCAGGAGCCCAGCACCGGCCTTAGGCGAAGTCCATGCAGCGTCCGTGCTGGGTCGCCTGGCCAGCTGGAGTGCAGCCCAGTGTTCAGGCTCCACTTCTCTATCTGTCTTGCTGGGTGGGAGGATCCTGGAGTGGGGCTGCCTCTGATCCCAGCCGGAGGGAGACAGCCCCACAAACCTGAGTCTGCCGGCACAGACCAGACACCGGTGTTTAGCTGCTCTGTGGATGAAGCCGGGGATGGAGGCCAAGGCTCTGCCAGCTGGGCAACACCCACACTGATCTCTCTTCACCTGCCCTGAGAGCAAACAGCCCTTTTCCACACCCCGGGGACCTCGGGGGAAAGAGATGCACACCCAGGCTTCAGGCAGCACATTCCCACGGCCTACACAGGTCCCAGAGTCTTTGCTGGGGCAGAGGCTGGACGTGGGGGAGTGGGGTCCCAGAGTCTCTGTTGAGGTATGAATGGAGGGTTAGGGTGGCTCTCAGCCATCTGCACGGCCCCGTGCCTCAGCACTCCCAGCTGAGACCGCGGCTCTCGTGAGCAGTGGCCCAGTGGAGCCCGAGGAAGCCGGGGAGGACGCGGAGAGGCGAGGTCGCGGCTGTCGGCTCCAGTACCAGCGCGCCGGCGTCCGCTTCCTGGTGCACTTTGTGGCTCACCCGCTGGACGGCGGCCGGCACCTGACCTACATGCCCAGCTCTGACTGGCTCTTGGACGTCTCCCACCTGGTGGGCGGGCAAGCCCAGGTGCAGGACCCCCGCGTGGCCACGCTGGAGGGTGGGAGCGTGGTGATCGGCCGTGAGCCGGGCGTGACGTCGGTGGAGGTAGGGGCTGGGGGGGCACCCAGGGAGGTGGGGGCTGGGCAGAGCAGGGGGAGAGGTGTGTGTGGAGGGCGGGGGGGGAATCACGGAGCAGCAGACATGGTGTGGGAGAGATGTTGGTGGACAGCTGAGCGGAGGGGTGGTGCGGTGTGTGAGGGAGGCGTGAATCATGGTGTGGGGGCCTCCAGGGCAGCTGAGGGGGATGGCTAAGGGATGGGGAAGCATGGGGGGTGGCTGGGGAAAGACCTGGGGGTGGCTGGGGGAGGGCACAGGAGGGGAGATGGATGCGGGAGTGAGGGAGTGGCTGGAGCTGGGGAGGCACAGGGCTGGGGTGAGTGACAGGCCCGAGGGAGCTGTGGGAGATGGGCGGGTGGCCCAGAGGAACTGTGGTGGCTGGAGTGGGGCCCAGGGCTGGCATGGAGGAGGTAGGGAGATGGATGGGCAGTGAGGAGGCAGTGGCCCGAGCTGGGGCAGCCTGGGGGCGAGTGACAGGCCCCAGGGAAGGGTGGGAGATGGGATGTGGCTTTGAGGAGGTTTCCTGTGCAGACCAGAGTTTCTGTTAGTGCCTGTCTTGGCCCCCCCACCCCCGCAGGTGCGCTCCCCCGTCTCAAACGCCATCCTGGGCGAGCAGACGCTGGTGGTGTCGGACGAGAAGGTGGCTGTGTCAGAGCTGCAGGCCCAGCTGGTGTCGGGCCTCTCACTGGCCCTGAACATGGAGGCAGGACACCCCAATCTCCTCACGGCCACCTGCCGGGCACTCACAGCCCTGCACTCCCCGCAGCAGGTGAGAGTGGAGCTCTGGGGTGGGAGGCAGAGTGCAGGGCTGGGCACCCGGGTGGAGCCTGCTGGTTCCTGGGCCTGAGAGAGCCCAGCTGTGCCAGCGCTTGGAAGCTGCAGCTTCTGCCCTGCCAGGGCTGGGCCCAGGCATCTCATCAGGGCCTCTCTGGTGGCAGGTGAGGCTGGGGACCCTGGTGTCCAGCAGGACCCTCAGGGTGAGGCCTTGCACAGGATCTCTTCTAGCAGCAGCAGTCGTGGTGGGAGGGGGAATGTAGCGCACGCTTATGGGGGAAGCTGGGGAGGGCACATGGTGCTGCTCTGACCCCCCACAAAGCAGGAGGGCAGCAGCGTTGGGCTAACGGGTCTCTCCCTTCCCCCATCCTCTGCCTGTCTGTCTGCCCTCACCCCAACGACTGCTGCCTGTTACTGGCTCCTGATGTCCCCCTCCAGGAAGCAGCAATCAGCGTGTGGCTGGCGTTCAGTGACCACACCCTGGCCCCCGTGGAACTCTACGGCTGGCAGGATGTGGCCCTCTCTGTCTCCTCCATGGACCCTGGCGTGGCCTGGGTGCAGCCGGATGAGGAGCTGGCTCGCCCGATGATCGTGGCCAAGGGGGCAGGCCAGGGGCCGCTCCTGCAGCTGGGCCTGCACACCGTGGACTCCTGCCGCAAAGGCAAGCACCGGGCGCCGCTGGCCACCGGCACCGCCTGGCTGGAGGTGGGCATCAGCCGGCGGCTCCCGACCCCCGGTGGCCCATGGCCCCGCAGTGCCCACCCCGAGTCCCCCTTCCAGCGGGCCGAGGGGGCCATGTCAGGGGAGGCAGTGACGGCAGCAGCTACAGAGACCATGGTGGGGCCCCAGAAGCGCGTCCCAGCCAGGGCGGGGCCCGACCTGACCAAGTTTGAGGGCCCCCAGGGTGGGGCCTCCTCTGAGGATGATGGGCCTGGGGAGGAGGAGGAGGAGGAGGAGATGGTGAAGGCCCCAGAGCGGGTGACAGACTTGGAGATCGGGATGTATGTCCTCCTGGCTGTCTTCTGCTTGGCCATCTTCATCTTCCTTGTCAACTGCATCGTCTTCGTGCTGCGCTACCAGCGCAAGGAGCCTCCCGACCCCAGGCCTGGTCCAGCCCCTCCCAGCCAGCAGCCCCACAACTGGGTATGGCTGGGCACCGACCAGGAGGAGCTGAGCCGTCAGCTGGATCGCCACAGCCCGCACCAAGAGCACATCCCTGATCCCCCCGCTGCCCCCTCTGCTGCCCCCAAGGACAGCAGCCGCTGCTGCTGTGGGACTCCCCCAAGCACAGAGGGAGGCAGAGGGGAAGCTGGGTCCCCGGGGCCCGATGGAGGAGTCTCTGCCAGCACGTTCCTCCCTGCAGCTCCAGGGAGCCCAGCACCCTCCAGCACCTTGTCCCGGAGAGAGGTGGCTGCGCCAGGAGGCAGGCGCAAGCGGGTGGAGTTTGTAACCTTTGCCTCACCCCGGGCCTCTGAGGGCGCCGGGTCCCCACCACCCCCCTCAGCTCCCACTGTCCAGTCCATCCTCGTAGCCAGTGAGGATGACATCCGCTGGGTGTGCGAGGACATGGGGCTGCGGGACCCTGACGAGCTGAGGAGCTACATGGAGCGGATCCGGGGCAGCTCCTGACTTCAGGTCCCTGGCCCCTGTTGGCACCGCGCAGGGCAAAGCAGTCAGGGACCAGCCTCCGCTCCCATGGGCTGCCCTCCCGAGCATCTGCCCAGGGATCCGCAGGCCATCCCCTGCCCAAACCTGCTCCCTCCCAATCAGTGTTAGGAGAGCCTGGCCCTCAGGAGAGGAGCCCCTGGACCACTGCAGAACTGACTCTCGGTCTCTGTTGTGGAGATCCTCTCGGGGCCCCCTCTGTTTCTGTCTTGGTCCCAAAAGAGGCCTCTCTTGTATTGTCTCATGGAGGGAGTTTGACTTCCCAGAGACTGAACCTGGTTCTGGGGGTTCTGGGCTCCAACCCACCGAGGGCGAGCCAGGGCCAGATTCCTGCTTTGCTTTGGTTTGGTTCTCGTTGCAACATTGTGTTGATTGTGGTGGTTTTCATGGTGAGCATCCTTCCTGTGGTCTTCCCCCTGCCACCTGCTCAGCATGCAGGGGTGGGCCCCCTTCCCAGGGGCACCGGTCGGCCTCCGTCGCCCCGGCCACGCGTTCACTTTGTAGGATCGCTGACGTTTTATACCTGTAGCGTTGGGAGGCTGCCACGATGGGTCCTTTATTTATGGGAGATTTTTAATTCTTACATTGTTACAAAAATAAAGTATTTAAAACAAATCCCCAGCCTCTGGCGGTGACAGGGGACTTGTTCCTTTCCTCCCTCCCTTTGTACTCAGAGCACCCCCTGGGGGATGGGGGATGGGTGCAGCTGCACCCTCCCTCTGCTATCAAGCTCCTCAAGTCTCAGCCTCCTTCTCCAGCCCCATCTGCCACCGTGGGCCGTTCTGCTGGACTGTAAAAGGGAAGAGGGGAAGTCCTTGTAGACTATCCCTGCATGGAGGGGCTTCCCTAGCTGATGCAAAATAGCTACCAGTCAGACCAGGGGCATGGCTGGATTGCATTGTGTGGCTGTTATCTGCTTGCCATGGGAAGCAGCTCATGAATCAGAGCGGTTTCCACCAGGGGCAAGGAAAGCCTGAGACTGCAGGCAGTGGCTTAACACTAGCCACACACTGGAGGCTCGAAGGGGTGAGGAGAGGTGTTATGCTGGGTGTAAGATCAGGCAGGAACTTGATCACCTCTTGGAGGTGGGAGATTGACATCCCACACAGCCAGTGTGAATGGGCCTTTTCAGAACCGCCTGCACCTGAAAGGGAATGGGAATTTCTCTCCAGGTTGGACCAAGTGGCTGGGGAGAGGCGAATACTGGCTCCGCTTGTACAAAAAATGGCACTGCTTATTTGGATGTATGGATCTCAATTTCCTGCCACAGCAGAGGCCTTGGATATCATGCCACTCAAGGGCAGCATCTTCCAATGCAGAGATCTCAGCCAGCCTGGCTCTCCAGCTCCACCCCTACACTGCTCTAACTCCGCCCCTGCACTGCTCTAATACCATCAGAGGCAGTCATGATTCTGTGGGGAGCGTGAGACGGTGCCGTGGAGCAGACAGGGTGTTCGATGCGTAGCACAGGAACAACCTTCAATAGGACTGTATCATGGCCTTCAGCCAGCAGTAGGACTGTCTCTCACCCAGGTGTATGTGCAGCACCTCGTGCGTGGGCACTCTGATCTCAGCTGAAGCTGGCAGGCCCACCCAGGACACCCACCATTTCTAAATCTTGCTATATAGGTTCCATTTTAGAAATGGGGCTGTTGAGTGCTGAGACCCTTTGCTAAATGGTATAAGTTGTACGACGGGCGAACGAATAAAAAAAATTAATCATGAGGGCAAAAATATAATCCCCATTCATCACAGTTTCAATCCCACTGTTAGTCGTAGACTGCCCTTTAAATAGTGGATGTTTTCTACATTTGCAAAATAATTGGTTTCGATTACAGCACAGAATGCAGAGTGTACCGGGCTCGCTTTGATTATGTTAATTACAACTAGTCACAGAGTAAGGAAAGTCAAAGAAATAGTGTTTTTCAGCTCACTTCATACACGGTAGTACAAGCTCTTTGAATGTGCAATTTACAAATGTAGAATTTTTTAAATATAACTGCAGTCAAAAATAAAATAGTGTAAAACTTTGAAGCCTACAAATCCAATCTGGCTTGGAAGCATTCCCTCTGAAATGGTGGCTGAAGCTTGAAGTGGTATACACGTTTAGCATATATGGCACATAAATACCTTGCAACACAGGTTGCCAAAATGCTGGGAGAACACCTGCTTTCACTTTCAGGTGACAGTGTAAATAGGAAGTGGGCAGCTTTGACGCTCATAAATGTAAACCAGCTTGTTTGTCTCAGTGACTGGCTGAACAAGAAGTAGGACTGAGTGAACTTTAGGGAGCTAAAGTTTTATGTTGTTTTGATTTTGAGTGCAGTTATGTAACAAAAAATCTACATGTGTAAACTGCACTTGCACAAGAAATGTAACAGAGAGACAGCCATGCTAGTCTATATACTATCAAAACAAAAAAGCAGTCAAATAGCACTTTAAAGACTAACAAAATAATTTATTAGGTGGTGAGCTTTTGTGGGACAGATCCACTTCTTCAGACCACAGCCATACCAGAACAGACTCAATATTTAAGGCACGGAGAACCATAAGCAGTAATCAAGGTGGACAAATCAGAAAAAGAAAAATGATCAAGGTGAGCAAATTGGAGAGTGGGGGGCAGAAGGGTGTGGGGGAGTCAAGAATTAGATAAAGCCAAGTATGCAAACAAGCCCCTGGGTCACTATAGGGGCTCATTTGTATACTTGGCTTACTCTAATTTTTGACACCCACCCCCTTCTGCCCCTCTACTCTCTGATTGGCTCACCTTGACCATTTTTTTTCTGATTTGTCCACCTTGATTACTGTTTTTGGTTCTCTGTGCCTTAAATATTAAGTCTGTTCTGGTCTGGCTATGGTCTGAAGAAGTGGGTCTGTCTCATGAAAGCTCACCTAATAAATTGTTTCGTTAGTCTTTTAAAGTGCTACTTGACTGCTTTTTTGTTTTCACGAGAAGGAGACTGCACTACCATACTTGTAAGAGGTGAATTGGCAAATACCATCTTTGTTTTACAGAGATTTGCACTGTAAAAAGATAATAAAAATTATACCAAATGACCACCGTACACTTTGTATTCTGTGTTGTAATTAAAACTGATGTATTTGAAAATGCAGAAGAACATGCAAAATATTACAATTGAAATAAATGGGTATTATCATTCTAACTGTGGGATTAAAATGGTGATTAAGCACCAGTAAGGTTTTTTTATGTTTGAGTTACTCTTTTGAGTTAATCGCTTGAGTTGACTGCAATTAATTGGCAGCCATATTTATTTGTTATAGTTCATTAGTCCAGTCTGTCCCACCAGGTCAGCACCACACCATTGTGCCAGCAAGAGCCACTCACTTGGTCACTTTTCAAATGAGCACCTCTGTGCGCTGCTTCTCCATCTGTGTTATCACCCTTTCAAACCCTGCTTTGCCAGCATGCCCACTGCAAACTTGCCAGCTGGTGCGCTCAGACCAATGAGCAATATTGCCTCATTTCCTGGTGCCCCCCCGTTGTCTTTGACTTAGAGGTAGGTGGGGCAAGGAGGAACCAACACCTTGTCTGTGTCTGTCATGGCACATGGCAATATTCAGACTAATTTTACTAATGATTTGTGCAGCTCTAGCACCTTCTGCTGCTGTGCGCATGAGCAGTTCCAGCACACGCTGGTTATGTCCTTCACCAGCCATCATCTATCAACCTGTTATAGGCTGTTTGGAAATGGCCCCTTACGGTGAAGTGCAGTTTCCAGTGTTGATGAGAGTCCATTCAGTTTCACACTCTCCCACTATTGTTGGGGTGCAAAGGCTGCAGGAAGAGGCCTTGTTCATTTATGGAAATCTCTGTGTTGGAGTCTTAGGTTTTTGAGGGAACAATTTCTGTTGCTGGGAGGTTCGCTGTGCTTTTTCTTATGTTGTGTTCACTCCTTGTCAAATCGTAAGCAGATGCTGCTGGCTGGGCATTACAGGCAGTGCGTCCAACCCATCTTCCCCACCACCTGCGACCGTCCCCCTCCACTACCTGTAAAAAATTAAATGCTCCCTGGGTCTCAAATTCCATCTTTACAAATACCTCCACTTGGACCACTCCGCAGAGCCCAGCCAGGCAAAACCGACCACCTCTGGCCTCTTCCCGGACGAGCCCGCTTAGCTTTCCATGGAGTAGCTAGGATCACAGCAGGTCCCACCCGCCAATGGGGCCGTAGTTGGGTTTGCCATTTCCTGAGTTCGTCTCCTGCCTTCGCCCAAGTGAGTGATGATCTGAGCGCAGTCTGAGGAGGCCGTGTCCCCTTGCGCAGCATGGGGCGAATGTTCCACTCCTTCCTGGGCCCTGGGACTCATCCCCTGCAACCCCTCATGTCCATGTCGCTTCTGCCTGTCAATGTAATCCATTACTGGTGAGTGGCCAGGTTAGGACCCTGCTGGCTGGCAAAACCCAGACAAGAGAGAGCATCCTTAGGAATTCTAGGTACTTGGGAGGGGAAGGGAGCTTAGAGCATGGGGGTAACCAAGGAGATGGGACAAGGGCCTCCATTGCTGAAGAAGAAGTAGGCCCAAGTGCACCATGAGGGGCCTCCCCCCACTTATAGCAGCTCCATCCCCCACGGGTCTGTCCCTGCCTCCCCTGGGTGAAAAGCCCCTGGTGTCCTCCTAGGGGGATCCTTCCTCCTCATTCTCCAGGGAGGTTTGCTGATCCAGCTGTTCTGCTTGGGAGTGGTGCCATCCACCTGCCCAAGCCAGGCAAGCCACTGAGAGGAAAGGGGCAGCTGGAGGAGGGGCAGGGTCCTCTCAGTCCCCCTCACGGCCAACACAGGAGCCACAGACATTGGGTGGCTGCTGCTGGTGCCTCTCGTAGCGCACAGAAATCCAGAGGAAGAGCATGCAGGTCACGGTCTGGATCCCAGCCAGGAGGAAGAAGTAGTAGTCCATGTGGCAGTTGTTAATGTTCCCTGGGGAAGCAAGGGGTGAGCTGTCATAGGCACCGGGCAGACCCCTCCACCTCCAGCCTGTGCAACACCCCAGCCCAGGGCACTCTGCTCTCAACACAGTGTACACTATAGTGTCCACCACATTCCCAGCTCAGGGACCCATCCACCCTGGTGCTGGTACCAGAACCCCCTGTATGTAACGCTCCCCCAGCTGGTGGTGGGTGATAGGTCTGTTCTCTGCTCTGGGTCCTTGTTTCCCAACCTGCCTAGAGCACCCCCTGGTGGCCCCAAGACACATCCCCCCTTCCACCTCTGCTTTCGCCGTCTCCCCAGGCCTCACACTTACCAAAGTCCTTGGGGCAGTGCATCCAGCCGTGCTCCGGCACTGACAGGAGAGTCAGCAGCCCAGAGCCCAGGAGCGAGCCCACGCCGGAAATGAAGAAAAAGAGCCCCATGATGGCACCTTGCATGGACTTGGGGGCTTCTGAGTAGGCAAATTCCAGCCCTGGGAGAGAGCAGAGAGCTGTGAGGGACCCCGCTGATACCCATGCAAATGGCCACTGCTTCGAATGCCACCGGGGGATGACAAAAACAAGAAGCCCAGTAGCACCTCAGAGACTAACAAATTCATTCTTTAGGTAAGGAGCTTTCATAGGTAAGAAGTGGGTCTTACCCAGGAAAGCTCATTGTCTAATACAGCGTGTGAGCAAACTTTTTACCTCAGCCGCCCCACCCCAACCTTCATCCTTGCAGTAAGCAGGGTCCCCCCTCAACCTGGCTAACGTAATCCAAACCGACCGATATTTGGGTTATGTTCCTATAACCGTGGGTAAGAAAAGCCGTAGAATGGAAATATTAATCAGGATATAAATGTAAGCGCATGACCCCCTCCGAGATTATCAGAGGGTGGGCTCAAACAGCCTGTTTTCTGGCATACTCTCTCATTCATAGCTGGCCACTACCACCCAAGCCCCAGCCTTGAGGTCACCAGTGCTCCATCCAGGTACAGACCAAGCCCTGCATCAAAGCCAGTCGCCGCCTGCACAGATACCACAGGATCTGGAGCTCTCTCCCTCCCTCATGGAGGTTATTAGACTCTGACAAAGGCTCACATCCCCCGTCTGATCTGACCTGTTTTTTCCTCTTTTGATAAGTGCTGTTGATACTGGGCCATTTCCACCTTGCTGAATAGACCTTGTCAGCTCTGGCCCTCCCTCTTACTGGGACTCCATTCTTTAAATACCCCTCTGAAACCACCACCGCTCCCCACTCATGCTTCTGACGAAGTGGGTCTTTGCCCTCAAAAGCTTATGCTCCAAAATATCTGTGAGTCTATAAGTTGCCACAAGACTTCTTGTTGTTCTCGAAGCTACAGACTAACACGGGAACCTCTCTGATACTCATGGAGTGAGAGGCTCATTCTCCACTCAGTTGCAGGTGCTTGGTCCAACCCCAGCACATAGTGCTTTACACCCCACCAGGGCTGGCTGATTGCCATTGGCTCCCACCATGTGAGGCACTGCACAAGCCCAGCACTGTTACCTGGGATGCTGGCAAAGATTTCGCTGATGCCGATGAGCAGGTACTGGGGGATCTGCCACCAGATGGGCAGGGGGGCAGCAAAGTACATGTCTTCTCCAATGCGCTGTGAGATGGTCTGGTTGTTCTTTATGTATTGCAGCCTCTCTGTCTCCAGGACACCTGCCGAGGAGGGGCAGGACAAATCAGTGTGGCATCCCCCCCACCACATGCTGAGCAGGGATCAGCCCCAGCTATGCAGGACCCCGGGGTCGGGGTGTGTGTCTCTTGCCCCTGATTTCAGGGCAGGGATAGCCACTGAGAGCCCCATGCCGGTCCCAAGCCTGGATGAAGGAGGAGGGCTGGTCAGATGTGTGTCAATGCACTGACTGTCAAACAATAACATGAATGAAATCTGATGCAAGTGCAACTAAATGTTAAAAGATGCCGGCTTGGACATTGCCCAGATAAACAAGGTCCGCGATACCAATTGAGCAATCGGGGTTAGCTTGATAAGTTGGCTACTGAAAGAAAATTGCAGCTAACACATATGCTATCCATTGGAACATAGAACGTCTGAACACTGTGGGCAACTGGAAAATTAGAGCTGCTTCAGAAGGAGATGGAGCGATACCGATGTGATTTACTTGGACTGGTAGACATGTGTTGGAGGGGATCAGGAGAGATATGCGGTTGCAAAGTCATTTGGTCAGGAAACAAAATGAGGCAGGAGTTGGGTTCCTTCTTAGCAAAACAGCTAGAAGAGCATTCTTAGGATACAAACAGTGAGTGCCAGAATGATGGTAGCGAGATTTGAAGCAAAACTGTTCAACATCTCAGTCATTCAGGTGTATGCACCCATGTTGGAAAGTACGGAGGAAGACATTGAGCTATTCTACAATGACTTGACAAAGACGGTGGAGAAGATTCCGAAGAAAGCTGTGTTGATCATCGGCGGAGATTGTAATGCGAACGTTAGAACAGATAACGAAGGTTGGGAGAGAGTCATGGGAAGGTTTGGATATGGGGAAAGAAACGAACGAGGTGAGAAACTGCTAGAGTTTGCTACAGAGCATGAGATGGTGATCTGCAACATGAGATTCCAACAAAAAAACTGTAGGAAATGGACATGGCGAACGAATGACGGGAAGTCCAAGAACATGATAGATATGATTTTGATAAGAAGAAGATGGATAACATCAGGGCTACGTCTACACGTGCAGCGAACATCGAAATAGTCTATTTCGATGAATAACGTCTACATGTCCTCCAGGGCCGGCAACGTCGATGTTCAACTTCGACGTTGCTCAGCCCAACATCGAAATAGGCGCAGCGAGGGAACGTCTACACGTCAAAGTAGCACACATCGAAATAGGGATGCCAGGCACAGCTGCAGACAGGGTCACAGGGCGGACTCAACAGCAAGCCGCTCCCTTAAAGGGCCCCCTCCCAGACACAGTTGCACTAAACAACACAAGATACACAGAGCTGACAACTGGTTGCAGACCCTGTGCCTGCAGCATAGATCCCCAACTGCCGCAGAAGCAGCCAGAAGCCCTGGGCTAAGGGCTGCTGCCCACGGTGACCATAGAGCCCCGCAGGGGCTGGAGAGAGAGCATCTCTCAACCCCCCAGCTGATGGCCGCCATGGAGGACCCAGCAATTTCGACGTTGCGGGACCCGGATCGTCTACACGGTCCCTACTTCGACGTTGAACGTCGAAGTAGGGCGCTATTCCTATCTCCTCATGAGGTTAGCGACTTCGACGTCTCGCCGCCTAACTTCGAAGTTGGTGCCGCTACTTCGAAGTAGCGTGCACGTGTAGACGCAGCTCAGTGCAGCAGTGCCAAATTTTCCAAGCAGCGAATATAGACTCAGACCACAGTCTGGTGATTGCAAACATCAAGATAAAACTCAAAAGAAAATGTAAGACACCATTTAAGAAAAGAAGAGATGTGGCGAGGCTACGTGAGGAAGAAACAGGGAATGTATACAGAACAGCGCTCGAAGAGAAGATTAAGAATATCACCACAGAGAAAGACCTAGATAAGAGACTTGCAGGGATAGCCATCGCTGTAGAAGAGGCAGTTGAGCAGACTGTTCCAGAAGAAGAAAAGATCAATAAGAAGTGGATTACCCAGAAGACAATGAAGTTGGTTCAAGAGAAGAGAGCGTTGAAGGTCAGAAGAGATGTTTCTGAGATGGCAGAACAGCAATATAGGATGAAATGCAATGAGGTAAGGAAAGCAGCCTTGAAAGGATAAGGAGAAATGGCTAGAGGAGCAATGTGAAGATATCGAGAGGTATTATGGCGAATGTAAGACCAGGGAGGTGTATAAGACAATTAGGAATATTAATAAGAAATGGCAACCGAAGCAGATGGTGATCAAAGATGAGAATGAAGAAGTATTCATGAACAGGGAGAAGATTGTGCAGCGATGGATGAGATATTGCACCAATCTATACAAAGCACAGTTGGACCCAAGTGTCTCAGAGAGACTGACTGAAGAACTGAAAGAGATATCTCCCCTGAGCATCGAGAGTGAGACCAATATTTCGAAGGAGGTAGAAAAAGCAGTGAAATGATTAAAGAACAACAAGAGCCCTGGAAATGATAAGATCATGGGAGAGGTGATCAAATACGGTGGAGAAAGCATGATTCAGGAAATACACCAAACTATGTAATATAGCATGGAAAGAAGGGAAGGCCCCTAAGGAATGGATAAGATCTGTGCTAGTGACAATCCCCAAGAAAGGAAGTACACTGGAGTGCAAGAACTACAGAATGATTGCCCCAACGAGTCATCTAGGTAAGGTTCTGATGATGATACTGACTGAGAGATTAAGATTGCAGATAGAAGAACATATAGCAGACGAGCAAGCAGGGTTCAGAAAAGATAGAAGTACCATACAGCATATCTCGGCACTAAGACTGATAGCAGAGAAAGCTCGATGAAAGAACAAAAACATATACACTTGCCTCGTTGATTTTCAAAAGGCATTTGACAGTATAGATCAGAAAGTCACTTGGGCGGTGTTGGAGTCATACAGAGTGGATAGCAGACTGATACGGTTGTTGAAAGATATCAGTGATAATGCAGACACAGCGGTGAGAACACGTGGGGAGTTGGGAAGTTGGTTTAAAACAAGTAGAGGTACGAGACAAGGAGATCCAATATCGCCAAGTATCTCCATCGCACATCTGGAGAGAGCAATGGACAAGATCAAGGAAGAGGTCGAAGGGATATCTGTGCACAGGAAAAGAATTAACAACTTGAGGTTCACGGATAATATAGTTATCATTGAGGAAGATGAGGAGAAGCTAGCGAAAACGGTGCGGGTGTTAAACGAAGAAGGTAAGCGGTACAGACTGATTATGAACATCGATAAAACAAAAACAATGGTATTTGGAGATAAGGAAATAGGAAGGAAGATCAGTGTCGATGGTATTGAACTAGAAAGTGTAGAGAAGTTCACATATCTGGGGAGCAACCCAACATGTGATCTAGACTGTAAGAAGGAAATAGCGACTAGAATAGCGAAAGCAAGAGCGAGTTTGAAGGCGATGGATAAGATCTGGAAAAGCAAAGCAATTAGCTTAAGAACAAAGCTGGGTGTCTTGAAAACGTGGGTATTCAGCAGCATGTTGTACGGAAGTGAGACATGGGTGATAACAAAAGATTCGAAAAGAGGAATATTGGCATTCGAAAGGAGTTGTTATAGAAAGATTCTGAGAATAGGATGGATGCAGAAGGTCACCAGTGAGGAATTACATAGGGAGATACAGCCGAAAGAGAACCTGCTGCAGAAGGTTATAAAACGGAAGCTACAACTATTTGGGCATATTTGCAGAATGAACGATGAACGAAAAATCAAGACCCTAGTATTTGGCATAATGGGTCATTCAAACAGGAGAAGCAGACCCCACAGTGAATGGATAGATGATGTAGTAGATTGGTGCAGAGCTAGTCTACAGAAACTAGGCCACCGCACTGGATAGGGAAAGATGGAAGGAAATAGCAAGAGAGGCATCAGACACCAATGGGCGCTGAGCCCATGGTTATTGAGGATGATGATAGTCATCGGGCACCCCCTAGGATGTCAGTCAATGCCAGTCAGCTCCAGCTGGCCTCCCATCTGCCATGGCCACCCTTGTCATGGACACTGTGCCTTACCTGCCACAAGGATAGAAGCGAGGCCGAAGAACATGCCCAGGGCCATCCTCTTCAGTGCCGAGGGCAGCAGCTTTCGCTTCATCAGGAATGGGTCAATGACTCGATCCTTCAGCGGGACCAGAACCAGCAGGACCACCACATTGGCTAACAGGAGCCAGGCATCAGGGAACTAAGGAGAGAGAGAACTGGGTCAGAACCAGCCCCTGGGCTGACAGAATCAGGCACTGGGGATCTAAGAAGAGAGAACTGGATCAGAACCAGCCCCTGGGCTAGCAGAACCTGGCACTGGGGAACTAAGGAGAGAGAACCAGATCAGAACCGGCCCCTGGGGATCTAAAGAGAGAGAACTGGGTCAGAACTGGCCCCTGGGCTAACAGAACTGGGCAATGAGTCTACAACATCTGAACAGCCTTATTCAGAATCTCCTACCTCTCATGTGCCGCCCCATCCCCTTGCCCTCCTCCCCTGGGTGCCAGCACTGGGGTACTTCTGCTCCCCTGGCTTGATACGGTTTCCATCAGATACAGAGTTTGCAGTTGGGTTTAGTGGCTCTTAGCATCCGCACTGTACAGATTGCTCCAGCTCCCCTGCTGCTTTCCAGCTCCCCAGACCCACCAGGGCCTGAGGAGAAGCGGAAGCAGCTGGGACAGTTTCTGTTCTGTCTCCAGTTGGGCCTGTGACCACAACCAGCATCACATGCAGCTCAGGCTGGGCCGCTCACAAAGGGTGGGATTGTGCTGGTCCCCTGGCCCCACCTCCCTATGCCCTACAGGAGTGGGCAGCACCCTGGAAAATCAGTGGGGGGAGCAGGGCTGGAGGGAAGAAGACCAGGAGGGCTGAGAGGTGGTGGCGGAGCTCTGTGGGGGGATTTTCATAATCACAGAAACCGCAGAAAAGGGAGAGACCTCAGTAGGTCTTCTAGTCCTGCTCCTGCACTTAGAGCTGAGTATTACCTAGCACAGCCCAGACAGATGTTCCTCTAACTTGTTCTTAAAAACCTCCAGGGATGGAGAGTCCACAGCCAGGGCCATCCCTGGGGGAGTGGGGGCCAGCCTCAGGCCTGCCTCTTCCTGCCCCTGTTATGCCCATTCCACCTCCATGCCACCTCTTCCTCACAGCACCTGATTGCGCCTCTCCTGAGTGATGCTGGGAGCCACGGAGGCAGAGCAGAGTGAAGCCAGTGGCGCTGCTGTGCCGCTTAGTCCTGGTCCCCCCCTGAATTGCAGGGCCCTCCCAAAGCGTGGGCCCCCCCAAAGTGCAGGGTCGGAGGTAACCACTCTGACCCATCCAATGGACAGGATGTCTCTGGCAGCAGGATTCTCCCATGCTGCTTGTGATGGCCGCTTCCCTTGCAAGGGTACCATTTATGGGGGCAAAGGGGGTCAGTACCCCCCACCCACAGTTTGAACCCCGGATTTCATACTTGAAGTCTGCTTCAAGGGCATTCCTTGGTCAATAGGCAGTCCTTCCAGCTTTTTTTTATAAACAGAAGGAGTAAGGGGAGGGTGGAGGGGATTAAGATAACAAAAGGCTTGTCATTCAAGTAATTGAAGGATGGTTAGGTGATCAACATTGCTTGGGTACTCCACTGAAAAGATAGGGAAAAAAGAGTAGGAATAAACAGTGATGTGCTCCAGGAGTCTGCATGGACCTCTGGTGTTCAACACACTCCTAAACGGTCTTGAAAAAGGGCGAAGCGGTGAGGTGGCAAAATGTGCAGGTGATACAAAATTACTTGAAATATTTAAGTCCAAAGCTGACAGCCAAGAGTTACAAAGGGATTTCCCCAAAGTGGGTGATTGGGCAACACCAGGGCAGCTGGAATTCAGTGTTGACAAATGCAAAGTAATGCACATGGAAAAATATAATTCCAAGTATGCATACAAAATGGTGGGGTCGCACATAACAATCAAGAAAGAGATCTTGGAATCATTGTAGATAGCTCCTTGAAAACATCCGCTCAAAGTGCAGTGGCAGTCTGAAAAGCTAACAGAGTATTAGAAAGCATTAGGGAAGGAATAAATAATAACACAGAAAATATATATTGCCCCTATATAAAGTCAGGGAGTGCCCAGATCTGAATACTGAAGGCATGTTCAGGTACCCCTTCTGAAAAAGATATATTGGATTTGGAAAAGGCATAGAAAGAATGGTTAAGGGTACGAACGGCTTTCATAAGGGGAGAGATTAACTGTGACTTTTCATCTTGGAAAATAAATGGCTGAAGGGTGGGGGATATGTTAGAGGTCTAGAAAATCATGGAAAACTAGATTAAGGAAATGTTATTTATTCTTTCACTAACACAACACAAGATGCTCACTCAATGAAATTAATAAACGGCAGATGTAAAACAATTATTTCTTCATGGTGAAGCTGTGAAACTCTTTTCCAGGGAAAGGTGGAGAGGTCCAAACTATAACAGGGTTCCAATAACAACCAAATAAGGTCAAGGAGAACAGGTCCATCAAAGGCTTCTAGCCATGACAGTCGGGATCATGGCCCTAACTTCTGTTTGTCAGGAACTGGGACTGGGCACCAGGAGGATGGATCATTTGATAATTGGCTTATCTGTTTGTTCCCTCAGAAGTGCCTGGCATTGCCCACTGCTGGAAGACAGGACACTGGGGTAGATGGGCCATTGGTCTGACCCAGTCTGGCCATTCTGATATTCTTAGATAAAGCTCAAATGTGTCTGCCCCCTGTGGTAACCCACTAGACCCCACTCCCCTCCCAGAGCTGAGAGCGAGCCCAGGGGTCCTGATAGTCTCTTTTGTCTCTCCACAGAGTCCGAAGCAAAGTACGAATCCATACGAAAAGGTTAAGGCTGACCAGTGCCCCTTAAGTGACTTGCCAGAAGATTTCACAACATGTTAGGATTAGCGCCGAGCGGCTCTAATTCTTGTTTCATTTTCTTTCTTTCAAAGAGAATTAGCCCCTGCCAGCTAATTGCTAAATCATCTGCCAAAAAACCCCGGAGCTTTCCAGTGTCTTACTAGCTATGGGGGAGGAGGGGGAAATGCTGGATGGGGTTACCCCACCCCCATTTCACTGCTTATGTTGTACTGAGCATTCTCAGTAACACTGCTGAAGCTGCTGTCCTCAGTCCGTGCCCCCCCATCATGGCATGCGTACGTTGGGCCCTCCCACCGAAATCTGAAATGGCACCTCTGTTTCCTTGGCCTGGCACCAGCCCTCGCCCCGTCACACCCCCCCCCCGCCCCCGAGGGATCATCATCTGCCCCGGCAACATCACTCAGCCCCAGTACTCTCTTGAGTTGACATCATTGCCTGCCCGCCCCCCGCCCCCGAGGGATCATCATCTGCCCCGGCAACATCACTCAGCCCCAGTACTCTCTTGAGTTGACATCATTGCCTGCCCGCCCCCCGCCGCACGCCACGGCTCCTCACCGTGTAGCTGCTGCCTGTGCTGTTCTGCTGGAAGATGTTGGGGATGAAGAGGTGCAAGCCTTGCAGGTAGTAAGTCGACTGCATCTGGAAGGTAAAGGGAAGTCAACATGGGGCCCAGATCCATGGGACATCCTTCCCCTGTCACCCCTCTTGGGGTATCACTCAGCCCCCCAGGGACATGGTGCCACCTCCACACCCTGAGGCTGGTGTCATTCTCTGCCATCCCCACTGCATGTCATGGGCCCCATGGGAGCTGAACCCCTCTCCTGCCCCCTGAGGTAGGGCAGAGACACCCAACAGGAGGGGATGGGCTGAACTCCTCTGACACCTCAACCCAGGAAACTCTGCCAACCCACGACTGGGGGGACTGGTGTGGGGTTGGGCTCTGGGAAAGGTTAATGGCTCCTACCAGCAGCTCCTACCATTTGTTATTGCTTTTAGCAGTGCCCCGCACACAAAGCAAGGTGGCGAACCAAAGGGGACGGGAATCTTCTGAAGGCGCGCCGCTGTAGGGCAGCTGGGGGACACTGTGAATGTCAGTGTTATAGACTGGGGATGAGTTGTGCCAGCCAGGCCCTGTCAGAGAGCTGTGAAAATGTCCTAACTGGCCCACGAGGAACACCTCACGTACAGATTTTATCGCCTTTGTGGTTTGGGTTACGGGTGTGGCTGCGGGGACAACGTGTAGGGGGGCACAAGGGGGTCTTGTGCCTCTGAAGAGGAGCCAGCCAGTAGCCGGCAGGGGGACTAGCAGCAGCAGAAGGGGCTAGTGCTCTGGGGGAGGGAGTGGAATCACCCCACGCTCCATGGCGGGAGGGGAGCAACACAACCCAGGGAGCACTTGCTCTACTTCCCCCACCACTGCTGGTGAGTGCTGATGGGGTAGGGGCAGACCCCGGATGCCGGCACTGCCTGCTAGCCCCCTGGGCTGCCTCAGTTGGGAGAAAGAGGCAAGGCAGAGGTGGAGCTCGGGTGAGGAGGAGGTGGGGAGATGGCAAGGGCAAGGAAAAGACAGGACCTGGGGCAGAGGGGGGATTGTCCCAGCCCTTCCCAGGCTGAGGGTGAGGTCCCATGGACACCCAGCTTCCCCTTCCCCAGTCGCCTCTGTATGTGTGTATGTCTGTGTTACAGATTTGTGCAGTGCTGCCTGCCCTGCTTGATGGCCTACCAAAGACCATCAGCAATTCAACTGACCCCTGAGAGAAGTCACGGGCTATGCCTGCGGATTTAGCAAGGCAAATAGGGGGTCCCTGCGGGCAGAACTCCCAGGCCGCATGCTGGACAGCTTGTGTTAGTGACAAAGGGAGGAGACGCCACCTGGGAAGAGGGATATAAAAGGCTGCTGCATCTTCTCCATCTTGTCGTTGTTCCTGCTTCATACCTCTGGAGCAACCTTTCTGCAAAAGTAACTCTGAGCAAAGGACTGAATGACCCAGCCAAGCTGTGGGTGTGATCCAGAGGCACTCTCAGGCCAGTACTGCTAGGAACCTGATGGGCTCTGAAGTCTTGTTACGGATGTGGCAGCTTTGCCATTTAACATCTCTCTCCTTGTTTCATCCCTGTTTCTTTAGAGTACGCTTTTAGTTTTAGATACTAAGGGCTTGGCTACACCGTCGTTGTTGGGTTTAGTTTGCTTGCTTGCTTGTTTTTTGGAAAAATACCCCAACTTTCTCACAGCCTATCAGGATAATTTGAGATAAGAGGGCTTTTCGCTCAAAATAATTACTCCAGCTCTGCAAATAACTTTTGCTGACTCCCCTCCCTGTTTGAGGTCAAAAAGGAATGCGTGTGAACACAGCACAGCTATTATCAGCTCACGTGAAGGCTCCTTTTGCAGTGCTGTGGCTGTAAATGAGAACGCTCTATTTGACAATGCTGGGGTTGGGCGAAGACGATTTTCCAACGTTATTTAGTTAGAAGTTAGAATTTTGAAATCAATAACATTAAAGAAAAGCCTGCGGTGTGGACACAGCCTTAAGGATTGGCAGGAGGCGTGATATTTTGGATCCAACCCTACGGTAACCTGGTAAAGTGGCTGACCCTTTGGGGTCAGAAGAAGGTTTTGTATGTGTGAGCAGAGTTGTAAAATGATGTCTCACTCTGCAGCGCCTAGGTGCTGGCTGGGAGCCAGAGGACTGGAATGCAATCCAGGGGGCAGCGCGATTTCTTTTTTTGCTTCTTGATAGCCAGCGTGAGGGGATGAGAAGCAGTTTGTGACTGGTTGGGAAGATCAGTGTCAGTGTTACCCACCAGTCTTGGGAGTATCTGCTCTCCCTTTTCCATTTCCAGTATTTCTAGTAAGGGCTGCTGCAGGCACCAGCGAGTCACAGAAGGAATGGACGCAGTCCCTGTCCCAGGTGCCTGTCTCTTTAAGGGGAACCGGGTCTCAGCCCCACCTGGTGGGGAGAGTCAGGTTGGGCCATGTGACTCCTCTGGGATACATAAAGCAGAGGGCTGGGTAGTGGGGGAGAAGGCTGCTGGGCTAAGGGGTTGGCCAGGAGAGCGGCAGATAGGGAGCCAGAGAGGGGACAACTCAGGGAAAGCCCTGGCACCTCTCAGGAGGAAGGATGGCCTGTGGCTAGGCTGGGGGGACTGGCTGCTGGCTGAAGAGCTGACGCAGAGCAATGGGCCTGGGAGCAAATGCCAGAGGTGCGGAACTTGGGGGGGGGGCGCTTTGTGGACTGGCTGGTGCCGCTCATGAGGTGTGGCCAGCCTCAAGCAGGGAGGCAAAGTGCCAAGGAAGCTTTGGTGGATTATTCCTAGGAGGCCAAGGCAGAGCTGGCCTCAACTCCAAGCTGACCCTCAACTCCAAGCTCTGCGCAAACGGCTCGATGCCGACCACCCGCTCCCCGCCACCGCCGTGCCTCAGCACACCGAGTGCTCCTGCGCTGCCCGCCCCCTACCTGGAAGTAGACCATCCAGTAGGGAATGAAGGTCAGGAGCACCGGCAGGATCTTGGCCATCACTTGGAAGTTGGCAAGATCCTCCTGGGGCGAAGGGGCTCGAGGCTGCGATTTGCTGTCGGGGAGAACATCCGGGCCCTGGGTGTCTGCCTGGAGGGTGCTGGGCCTGCAGGGAAAGGGGACAGCACGGATGGCATGAAGAGGCAAGCGCTGGCCTGGCCTAGAGGGGAAGGGAGCAGCTGGTGTCCCCCAGCACCCACCCTACCTGGTGAGGTGCGCTTGCCCACGGCAGCTGCCCCGGCAGGCCAGCCTGAGCATGGTGGAGACCTGGCTGCCGGTGGGGGGCTTGGTGATGAAAGTGGGAGCCGCCGTGATGAAGACGAGGAGGGCCAGGGCCACGCAGGCCGCGGGGATGGTGTAACCGATGAAGAAGTCGATGTTCTGCTGGATGAAGGCCACCACGAGCAGCGAGATCACCGCCCCGATGTTAATGCTCCAGTAGAACCAGTTGAAGAAGCGCCGGGTGGCGTCGCGGCCGCGGTCTGTCACCTGCAGGGGGCGCAAGGCAGGGCCGCGTGAGGCAGACCCCGTCCTGCTGCTGCCAGTCAGGGCCTCACCCCCGCTGTGATGGGAAGGGGGCATCCCAAAGGAAATGGAGGGGGGGGGGTAATGGGGGAATTAACCCTTTGTAGGCTATGGGGAGAGAATGCCTACGTGCCTGGCCGGGGCTGCCTCCCACCTCTCCTGCCCTTTGGGGAGCCAGGCAGACCCTCCACCTGGCAAGAGGGCACTCACGACCTCACCCCCTGTCCACCCCAGGATGTGCCAGGCCAACACTGAGCCACAAACACACAGAGGGAGAGAGGCTCCCTCCCCCTCCTTAACCTAGAGACAGCCTCCCTCCTTCCCATCCCGACCCCCTGCTCCCTTCGACCTCCAGTCCTTCCCAGTCTCTCACCTCCCCCACCGATACATGATGCCATATTGCTGCAGTGCCTTCTGGGGGGCCTGGAGGGGAGGGTCCCCACTGCATGGCCAAGGCTCTGCCTGGCTCCCCGAAGAGAAGGAGAAGGCAGCCCTACAGCCCATGAGGGGTTAACTCCCAGCCCCCATTGACTCTGCACAAGGCAAACTATCCTTTTCTGCCCCCACCCCCACAAGGATTAACCCTGGTGCTCCAGGAGGCCTGATCAACCCAGGGTAGGTTCTCCTTGCCCCCAGCCAGGCCTGCAATGCTGGCTCCTTCCTTGAGTCGGGGTGCTGGAGAGGGGACTTTGCCCTACTCTTTGCTGGGGGGTGGGGAGAGAAACAGCCCCCTCCCCTGCAGCAGGAGAAGGAAAGCCCCAACCCAGACGCTCGCCACCTGCGCGTGCACACAGGGGCCTTGTTTGCGTTTGTGCGCAGGGGGCCTTCCGTGTATGTTTGCAGGCACCGCACGTGGGCGCAGGATTGTGCCAGTGTGCGCACGTGGGCGTGAGCTCGTGGCGGGGTGTGTGGCTGCTTGTGGGGACGTGCTTGTGCAAGCAGGGCTGAGGCGGCTGTAGTTAAGTGAGTGTGCCTGGGCATACCTGTGCAAGCCTGTGTGTGCCCATTGGCACATGGGGGGGCTGTGCGCACGTGTTCCTTGTGTGCACGAGGGCACGCGTGTGCAATGTTAACCCTTTGGGGGCTAGGCAGGACGGGTGAGGGTGGGGAGCGTAACCCCATGCGTGCTGGCCATAGTGCTCTCCTGGTGGCGTGGGGGGAAGGGCGTGCCTGTTACCTGGTCGGCGCCGAAGGGGGTGAGGTTGGCTTTGACAGAGCTGATGCCCAGAGCCAGCAGCAGCAGGCCGGTGTACATCACAGGGGCGCAGTAGTGGCCGGGCGCTGATTGCTGGCACTCCCTGCTGTGGTTCCGGCAGGGGTGCTGCAGCGTGTAGGCTGGCAGCTCCCCGCAGAGGAGCAGCCGCCCGTCTGAGTAGGCCGTGACGGGCAGCAGGCAGGCTGACACCAGGTAGAGCAGGAAGCTCAGCGTGATGGTCCAGTAGCGGCCCAGGTAGACGTCCGCCAGCCAGCCCCCCACGGGCGAGAGCAGATAGGAGGCACCTAGGAAGAGGAGGGCGGCCTGCGAGGCCTGCGGCCCTCCCCAGTTGAAGTTGCTGCTGTTGAGGTAGAGGACGAGGTTGGAGATGATGCCGAAGAATGCCGCCCGCTCCAGGATCTCCACCAGCAGCACGGCAGCACAGGCCGCCTTCCGGCCCTCAAAGGCTGCCCATAAACCCCCAGCTGGGGCCTCCTCCTGCCCCAGCAGGGGCCGGCGCTCCCCTCGGGTAGCATCGTGGGCCATGCACCACCCTGCCTGGGCACCGCCGGGTCTCTCCTGCTTCCCCCGGGGCCTGCGCGCTGTCTGCCTGCCTGCTCTGCTCTTCTCCGTCCGTTCTGGGGCTGGGCCTCCGGATCCCACGCTCTGGCTGGCTTTCTCCCTTCCTGCCCTGCCTGCTCTGGCAGACTCGTCTCACCCTTCCTGGGCGTGTTTTCGCCGAGCTCCCAGGCCAGCTCCCACTTCCCTATTTCGCTGCTGAACAAAGACATCATATGACACCTCCCTTCCCAGAAATGAAATGTCCGCCATGGGTTCCCCTTTCACAGGGGATTGCACCACCCCCTCCAACCCCAGGACACGCCTCTTCACGCTTTTCCAGCCTGTGTCCATATTCTCCTGTCTTTGCACAAGATTCCCTCTGCTGAGTGATAATCAACCTTCGCCCTTCTCAGCAGAGGACCTCAGCCATGCTTAACAATGACACTGGCTGTCACTAGCCCCAATAGAGAAACTGAGGCACCAACGGACAAGGAGACTTGTCCAAGTTCACCCCGCAGGCCAGTGGCACAGTTGAGACTAGCCCCCTCCCTCATCAGTCTCAGCCCAGTGCTTGGTGAACTAGGCCACACTGCCCTTCACCCCGCAAAGCATCTGGCCTACTTAAAGCTAGGAAGGGTGGAGGAAGGTGGGATACTGGCCTGGGACAGGGTCTTCCTCCCCAAACATGACTACTGTCTCCCCCCCACCGCCTTACGAGGGTAATTCGTTCCTGAAAAACCCCTCTTAGGGCGAATTCTCATAAGTCGAAAACGTAATTACCACTAATTTCAACGTGAAAAAATTTCATGCGTTCCTAACCCCCCCAAATTTACACCCATTTGTGCTAAAACAACACCAAATCCCATTAAAATGAACACCATTCCTTCAATAGTTAACATTAGTTATCATAACACAACATGGGACGCCCGAGGCACAGCTGCACGGGGGGCGGGTGGTAGTGACCCCCTAGCTGCCTGGGGGGCGAGCGGCAGCAGCAGGGCCGGGATGGGCTGCACGCCCAGCATCCACGTCTCGCAGAGCGGAGTGATCTACTGCCGGGACTCGGATGAGTCTACCTCCCCACACCGTGCTGCCGCCCCCCTGCCCAGCCTCTTCATCAAGACCGATGCAGCCATGTCCATCCCCTTGGTGCTTGCCTACCAGAGCCACCAGCCTCCGCCCAGCCCCGGCCCGCGCCTCCAGGAGCGCAGGGAGCCCGCGGTCACCGGCCAGGCCGGGGCGCGCTGCTGGTGCAGCGCTGAAGAGGAGATCCAGACCAGCCACAGCAGTGTCAAGGTAAAGGACGGGGGGTGGGCCGAGGTGCCTAGGGTGGCAGCTCCGCGGATGGGCGCTGTCCCCTCCTCTCCCAGCTCCAGAGGTGGGCGCCTGCTGTGGCCGGCTGGGGGCTCCGGGACACCGCCGCCGGGCGCTGCGGAGAGATGCGCCAGGCGGGCAGCAGCTGTGGGCAGCCGTTGCCTGGAGCTGTGGCCTTTCTCCTGCTGCAGGGCGGCCGCGTCCCGCTGAGGCATGCAAAATGCAAATCAGTCCTCGTAAACGTGAAGAAATGCCTCAGAAGCCGAAGTAGGGGGCATTGAATGAAACTCCTTGTAAAGTCGAATTCTCGTAACCAGAATGGGCATATCTCAGGGTATGACTGTAGTTCATTGTGGCGGAGATGTTAAATTTCTTTTATGAAAAACCCACCAACGTTCTGTAGCAAAGGAAATTCAGGCAAGCAGGAAGCAAGAGCTCTTTCTAGAAGCTCTTGCCCATGAGCAGCTCTCGTCAAACAGGAACAGTGACCTGCATGGGCTCCCAATGAAAGGGGCATAGCTAATAAGCAGAGGAAGCTATGCCCAGTTGCCTCTGAGGGGTGCTGGAGAGTGCTGGGGGGTGCAGGAGAGCTGGAGAATAGGAGACAAGCTGAGTCATCAGTTTTTCAGGCTAAGCCAGCTCTTCTGACCATCTCATCTGTCCTGCTGCAGAGCTGAGGCCAGAGAATTTCATTGTGACTGAAGCATCTTCCAGCACCTCCCTATGTTGGCCTCCAGCTTCCAGCACTGGGTTTGCTGTGCCGTCCTCTGGGAGGTGGAAGCCCCTGTAGCACCTGGTGTCTTCTCCCATCAGGTGTCCTGCTGCCCCAGAGTCCTGCTACACTTGGCACCGAACCTTGGAAGCAGAAAGAACAGCACCCATGACAAGGACTGTCTGCTTCATGAGGCTGGGAGGAAATCCTTGGGGCAGTCCCAGACCTGCTCTGAAGCCTAAGCCCAGGCCCAAGTCAGATGAGGGAATGTGGCTGGGGCCAGGTGTCTCCAAGCTTGTCACTGTAGGCTGAACTTCTCTAGTCCAGTGCTCTCTCATCCGGCAACATTTGTAGTCCAGCACGATTTTAGCTGGTCAGACAACCACTTCCCACGAGTGTGGCTGAGTTTCCTGCAGTCCCATAAAGTTTGTTTCCAGCCACCAGTCCTGGCTCTCAGTGGTCTGGGCTGTTGTTTAGCTGTAATTTACCCCTACATGTCTTCTAAGAGCTCAGTCGGCAGAGGAAGTGTTGGTGATGCTGCTAGACAATATTGACCTACCATGGTCCAGCAAATTCTCTTGTCTGGCACTGGTGCACTCTTGAGGCTGATGGATGAAAGAGGCTCACCCTGTAGTAAGAGGTACGTTACCTCACATGTGCATCGTTTGCCATGCTGTGCGCTGCTCCGTGTGAGTGAGGTGTTGGAATCTGGCTTGTTTACAGAGAAACTTCTATAGGACCTGCACTGTGTGCCCAAGCCCAGGGATAAGAGCTTCTCCCAGCTCAGGCACGTGGGCTTCTAAGCCATGTCCCGCTGCGGAGCTAGTTAGGCAGGGCATGCGTGGCCTTGGCTCCAGTCCGTCCCACTCATTGGCCACAGCCACACAGTGTGGGAGAGGCCATGGGTGCATTGCTACGGGGAACGGTGTCTGAGTGTCAGTCCCTCCTGGAGCATGGAAGCAGCACCCAAGGACATGGCCTGTCTCCATCATACCCAGGCGATGATGCAGCTGTGGATGGGCCTTTTGCAACGGGACGTTGTAGCCAGACAGAGCTCCCCTGACCTTTGCTATACTCCATCGTGCTTTCCTCAGGTGCCTCAGGCACGGAAGTGTTAAAAGGAACAGCCCAGTCTTGGAATGCCTGAGGGCGCAGATGTGCTAATCTCTTAGCACAAGTCTTTGATGCTCCGGAGCAAGAGCCAGACTGACCGTGAATGGGCCGAAACCAGACAACAAAGGACATTGACTAACAGACTGCCAGGGCCTCGGGCTGCCCTTGGCTGGTACCGGTGATTAATACGCCCACATGGTCCCAGATGGAGGAATCTCCGGCCCATTAAGAAAAAATGCCCTAAATTGTCTCCACCTCACAGGTGCTAACTAAGCCCTTGAACTCCCTGTGAGAACCAGCATCACGGGACGATTTAATTCAATTGGCACCCTTTTAGATAAGGAAGAAGCGTACGTGACCCAAGAGGTATAAGAAGAGGGTCTGGCAGACCCCTTTGTGAGCTCCAATTACCTTTGGCTGCCGGACAGGAGGGTTTTTGCCTCCCGAGGTCCCAGGGGATGCCTGTTTCCTCGAAAAAAGGGAAAAAGACTTCTTCCCAAGGGATTGAGAGACGACTCTGGCCACGCCACGTTGGTAATGCAGGGGTGAGAATAAGACCTGCTAGATATTTTACCTTTTGCTTTTGCGTGCATTTAACAAGTATAGATCTATGAATTAAAGTGTATGCTAGCTCTTCGCAATCAAAGTGTAAACCTTGTAACCTTGTAACCATTAGCGCTTAACTCGTGAGTTAATCAAAGTAATTGATTAAGTGGTAACCTGACTCCTCCTGTTACTGTGCAAACCGCACACAAAACAAAGAGCCCAGCTGCTTTTCAGCTGTAACAGCCTGGTCACCGGTGGGGCGTATTGAGAGCCAAGCGCTGAGTTGTGTTGCCTCTACGGAGCAGGCTCTTGGGGCACGTGTCAGCCTTCCTGGCTGCCCACTGCAAAGGGACTCTGTCCTAGCAGTTAAAGACTCGGATGTAGGAGGCTCTCAGTACACCCTGTGGGGCACCCATCAGCCTGCCCAGGCTGCCTGCTGTGAAGGGACTCTGTCCTAGCAGTTGAAGTCTCAGATGAAAACAAGGGCGCAGGTGGTATCTCACCCGACCATTGGCTAAGAGACGTCTGCCCTTAATGCCGCGCAGCCCCATCTGGGTGTGGGAACACAGGGCAGGGTGATGCATAGCGTGGCCGTCCAGCTCCCACAAAGGCCTGTCCTTCCCTGTTTGCAGATGGTGTCTCTCCAAAGCCCTTAGCTTTGGCACTTCAGAAAGGGCCTCTCCTACCTCCTCCCCTGGAACACTCCACTCAGGGCATTCAATACCGGGCCAAATATCTGCCCTCAGGGGTCTGGCAAACAGGAGATTCCCTAGAAGGACCCGTATCACCACGCTGGATCCGGGCAGGAGTCACCTGAGCCATCTCTGGCCAGTGCCACTGCTTCAGGAGGGCCAGGGCCCTCACTATGGGTGGTTGTATGGCCACCGCCTTTCCTGCCCCCTTTCGTGGTTGGCTTATGTCTGAACCAGGAAGCCTGGGCCCAGACCCTTTGTGGCTGAGGACTGGACCCTTGTGGGGGGTTTTCAAGTCCTTCCACTCTCAGCTTAACCATCCTGCCTGGTTCCCTCCTTCCCCCGCCCCACCATGGCAAATAGTGCAGCCACAGCCCCCTTTCACCAGCAAACCTGTGAGACTTCTTCCAATTTGGTTCAAGGAGGGCAGATATTTGGCCCAGTATTGAATGCCCTGAGCAAAAGATATTGATACCCCTCTGCAGTCCTGGGTTTTAGAGCCTTGCAGCTCAGCTGCTCATCAGAGGAGCAATAAATGAGGCAGAGTGTAAGGTATTAATTCAGATTGCATATCTTGGTCCCTGAACAGAGGTGGCCACAAACAGCATGCAGGCAAACCCCTTTGTCAGGGATCTCAGCTCCAAAACCAGTGCTTGGTGTGCATGATCTCAGTCTGTATGTTTGTAGGGCCTGATCCTACACTACTGGCATTTAGCAACTGACCTCAGTGGCAGCAGTCTCAAGGGCTTGATGTGGCTTTACTAGAAAGAATAGGTCACCCCCCGTGGGAGCTCCCCCGGCCCTCAGGTCACTTTCAGCTGAAGATGGCGTAATCGTGGTGGGTGAGTGTGAGTTACAGATTCTCCTGCTCCGCCCCTGTGCCTGGTTTGCAGTGGTTGTTACAGCCCAGCTCTGGGGTCTTCGCTTTTTAGCTCCTCCTGCAAACACCTGCAAGGGGCTCAAACTCAATTTACCTTAGGGCAAGTGTCAGTCCTCGCATCCCCCCAGCGGGCTGGCATACTCCAATGAGCCCCTGGGACCCTGGCTGGGTTGGGGCTGCTGCAGGGATTAGGACCCCCACAATCAACACGGTTGTGGGAACCGCTGGGAAGCAGGGCTATGCAGCAGCCAGCTCCTTCCCACCACCAGATCCGGGGTCAGCCTGGTTACTCCACTTCCCTGCAGCTCCAGGACTGCGGTGACTCTGGCGGCTGGGGTGGAGGGCCATTCAGGAAAAACAGTTTGTACAATTGCGGGAGGTGCCCAGCATGAGTCCAAGTCCTGCCCCCTAGAACCAACCGTGTATTAAAAATAAAGGAAACCTGGACTGGAAAAAGGCCCTGTCCCTTCCCCCAGTACACAACCCCAGGGATCCCAACACTCAGGTCACTTCCCCACCCCGGGCTGTGCTGTGCTGTGCTGTGCTGAGGCAGCAGCAGCAGCTGTGTGCACCCCTTGGGCTGCTTGGGGCGAAGGAGCAGCAGCCCAGGGTGGGAGTGAGCTCCGATGCCAGCTGCTTTGTGCATCCAGCGGGGTTGGTTTCCCTGTCTGGTTGCAGGAGGGGGCGCGCAGGAGGTAGGAGTGACAGGGCACGGTGTAGGGGTTGGGGCGCAGGAGGGAGGTTCAGGCATTAGGAGCAAAGGGAGCATAGAGCGGTGGGGGGAGGTGCAGGGAGTGTGGGGAGCCTATGAGGGACCAGGGCCAAAGGGCGGGGCACCAAGACCACAGGGGCCAGGGGCACCAAATGCAAATTTGCCCAGGATGCCATTTCCCCTAGGGGAGTCGCCTGGAGAGGGCAGCCGGGTGGAACTCAGAGGAGTCTTGGATGCCATCTGAGGCCCGGTGCGCGGTGGGCGGGGGGGGCGGGCTGGGTGCCCCAGGTGTCTTGGCACCTGTCTGACATGTCAGTAGTTCCCCTTCACGGCCCCACACCAAGCCCTGGTTACCCACAGTCCGAGGGGGAGCAGGAACATGAGGGTGCTCAGTGATGGGCACAGGAGCAGACAGTCCCTGGGGAGAGGCAGGAGCTGTGCTGAGCTCTGCCAGAACAGCACAGCGCCCCTCGCCCTGCTCGGCGGGGATAGCCACTCAGAAGGGCAGCAAGCCGGAGAGCCTGGCGCGGAGGAGCGGTGGCTGGAAGAGGCTAGCATGGGAGTAGTGCCAGCTGATGTCTGGGGGAGAACGGCAGCTTTCCAACACAGCTCCTGCCCAGCTCCTGGCTCACCCTCAGAAGTGCTCCCTCGCCTGGGTCCCACAGGACCAGCCAGCCTAGGTGGGCATTGGCCCAACTGCTGGAGAGACACCACAAGCGGGGTGCCCCCCAAGCTGCTGACATGGTGACACAGCAGGAGCTGCAAGCCCAATGCCAAGGGAAGTAACCCCTGAAGGCTGCATGGGCCATGGCAGAAAGCACCGCTTTGAGACAGGGTGGGACGGACGTGTGACCAGAAAGTCAAGTGTACAGGGGGGTCCCAGGGCAAGTGCTGACATGCGGCCCAGCCAAGGGGTCCCTGGGTCCCTGGGGGTGAGTTGGGATGTGTGGTCCAAGTGTGGTGCTCCCTCAGCATCCTGTGGCAAATTGGGGTCCCAGTATGGGGTCCCAGGCTGCCCTGGGGCGAACTCTGATGTGCGGCCCAGGTGCTGTGTCTCGGGAGGGGACCATGATTCGTGGCCCAGGCACAAGGTGAATCTGGGCATGTGATCAGGGTGCTGGATGCTTGGCGGGATGCTGATGTGAGCTGGCTCTGGGGATCTTTGGGGATCCTGGTGCGAATCCTGATGTACAGCCTGTGGGGGGGCTCTTGGGACAGGGGTCCTGGTACGTGGGAGGTTGGGTCTCTGGGGCTCCTGACACGTCGCCTGCACCCCGCTTGCACGAGCTCATTTTGCTTTTGCCTGGCCCCGTTGCTCTCAGGCTTGCTGCAGGTTGCAGAAGTAGCAGCCGTCCCTGCTGCCTTTCGGCACCGGGCTGGGGGCTCTCGCCCCACCCCCTGATGCTGAGGTGGCTTCCTGGAGACTGCAACCACAAGCCAGACAACAAGAACGAGAGAGGCTTGTGTGGGAGCCACACACCATACTGCGAGCAAGCAAATGAGCCAGGCCTTGGCCCTCCTTCCCCAGCCCACAATGCGATCACGCCGCAGCCTGCACCAGTGACAGCGATGGACGTGCTGTGGGCAGCCCTGGTGGCTCTTTCCCTGACGGCGCCCAGACAAGGTACCCAGCCTACCTTCCATTCCCCTGCATTCCCTTCTTTCCTGGCTGGGATCCCCACACGATTCGCCTTGCGGTTGGGTTCTCCAGCCAAAGCACTGTTAAAGGGGCCAGTCCTTACCATCAGCCCTCTGCGTCATGCGCTCGCTGGACCAGGTCTGGACACTCAGGTCTTCTCTTCTCCCGTATCATGGGCCCGGTGGGAAAGGTGGCATCTTCCTGCCCCCAGACTCCTGGGCCTCCGCCCTGCCCTGGAGTGAGAGACCATCTGGGTGGGAAGAAGGGAGTTCACTGGTCAAGAGCTACTCAGATCTTGGCCTCTCTGTTGCAGTCTCTTCCTGCCACCCAGCAGAGCTCCCTCTGGTCTTTAAACTGCTGTCAGGTGGACGAGATGTGAGGCCCCCGTCTCCTCTTCTTCACCGACTTCCTCATTCCCCACCACCTCCTCTCAGGACACATGGCATCCTGCAGAGCCAGCCCCCTCATGGCCTTTTGGCAAACACACCAGCAAGAGCTGGCAGGAGGGAAGGGACCTGGCTGGAGATGTCCTGGTCTCTCCTGCCTGCACAAGTGCTGTCCAGCCCAGCTTAGCACGGCATCTAAACCTCACCCGAGGGGCAGCCAGACCAGAGGTGCTCCTTTCCCTTCACCCAGCCCAGCCATGGCCCCACTCCTGAAGGCAGAGTTGGGCTCAGGAAGGCAGCCATGGGGCATTGAGGTGGGATCGGTCTGGCCCAGAGGCAGCTGAGACTTAATGCAGAGCCATATCAGCGAGGCTAGAGGCCAGGGACTGGTTATCCAAGCAGAGGAACAGGCGTGGAGTGGCGATTTCTGGAGAGAGACATGGCCGTAGATAGGGCTGCCCTCACCTGGAGGGGCACACTCCTGGGGACTCGGGCGAGGTGGAGAGGCATTATGCTACCGCTGTGCTCTGCTTGGAGGGTCTCGCTACCAGTAGCTGGAGCAGCCGTTGCTCTTTCTTCCCCAGACACCGCTAAGGCTGTAGCCTGACCAAGTGAGAATAAGGCACCAGAGTGCCGTGCCTCAGGGGTCCCAGCGCAAGGCTGGTTGCAGCAAGGCGGCCCTTCCCGCTCCCTGTACACCACAGTCCCTGCAGGCTGAGAAGATCAAACGTTTTCCAGGTGAAGGGCCAGGTGCACTGTCGGTGTAAATCAGCATAGCTCTGCCAAAGAGCCGGCACCACAGTCATTTACGCTAGCTGGGGACCTGGCCCCTAATTAACACTTTGAGGCACCATAGGGCACCCTTCTTTATTTTTCACCCAGCCCCACAAATGCGTGTGGCACTTTGTACGACAAGGCTCTCCGCCCCAGCCGGTGTATGACTCCTCTTGTTCTGACAGTTACTACCGATCGACCTATTATTGTGGTGGGGTTTGTTTCCTGCATAACTATGCCAGCTACCACAGCCTGTTTATTTCTTCAGCAGTTTCTGTGCTGCTCTCTGCAGCCCTGTGCATAACTGGGGGCACAGCACCTTTTCCCAAGAGCCGTCGCCTCTTGAAGTGATCTGGGGTTGGGTCCTGGGGGAAGGAATGCTGTGGATGATTTTAGGTTACCCAGATTTTTTGGGGGGAAGTCTCATTCCACAGTGACAGACTCCCACCTCCATCACAATGAGTTGTCCCCCTTGCTCAGTAGAGAGAACCTGGGGTGGGAAAAAGTCTGGACTTCTCCAACCCTGAACCTCAGGGTTGTGCCCTGTTGCTGGTCTCTGCTGCTGCCCTTACTGAACCTGGATAACTAGATGAATTTGGTCTCTGGGGCTGTAAATTTACAACCTTCTCACAGCACTAAATTCACAATGAATTTATTATTATTAATAGCCTGAGTGTCCCCCGATGACCATGTGCATGTGGAGTTCTATCTGTTATTTTTAAGCACTACAATGGAGACCAGTCAGAAGAAAACAATGTGGAAAATTGTTGCTAAAAGACAATCATAGAATCATAGGACTGGAACGGACCGCGAGAGACCATCGAGTCCAGCCCCCTGCCATCATGGCAGGACCGAGTACTGTCTAAACCATCCCTCATAGACATGTATCTAACCTGTTCTTAAATATCTCCAGCGATGGAGATTCCACAACCTCCCTTGGCAATTTATTCTACTGTTTGACCATCCTGACAGTTAGGAACTTTTTCCTAATGTCCAACCTAAACCTCCCTTCCTGCAGTTTAAGCCCATTGCCTGTTGTTCTATCCTCAGAGGCCGAAAAGAACAAGTTTTCTCCCGCCTCCTTATGACACCCTTTTAGATACCTGAAAACCGCTATTATGTCTCCCCTCAATCTTCTCTTTTCCAAACGAAACAAGCCCAATTCTTTCAGCCTTTCTTCATAGGTCACATTCTCTAGACCTTTAATCATTCTTGTCGCTCTTTTCTGGACTCTCTCTAATTTCTCCACATCTTTCTTGAACTGCGGTGCCCAGAAATGGACACAATACTCCAGCTGAGGCCTAACCAGTGCAGAGCAGAGCGGAAGAATGACTTCTTGTCTTGTTATTGTTATTTCTTAAATATTGTTCAACAGTGTTATTGATGCAGTAAAATCTCAATGGACCAGAACCTCCTGCAATATAAACTGATCTAGCTCCGTGGAATGTGTTAATTTATACTTGCTAAGGATCAGTCTCAACAGACCATCTCAGCAAAGCCATGGCTGAATATTTAAGAAATACGAATACTCCTCAGTTCTAGCAGAGTCCCTCATTATTTTCTTCTGATCATCCATGTCCGAGAGATCGTCTCAGAGTAAGAAACTACTGAAACTGTCTGATCTGACTTGTTTTTTTCTCTTTTGATACCCACTATTGATAATGGGCTGTTTCCATCTTGCTGAGTAGACCTTCTCATCTCTGGCCCTCCCTTTTACTGGGACCTCACTCTTTAAATACCCTGCTGAAACCTCCCCCCCCACTCATGCATCTGACGAAGCGGGTCTTTGCCCACGAAAGCTTATGCTCCAAAATATCTGTCAGTCTATAAGGTGCCACAAGACTTCTTGTTGTTCTACTGACCATATCTGTCCTATTGTGTCTGGCGCATCTGATGAAGGCATTACAATGTAAACATGACACCACTTGTTTAACAAATTGATATATCAACCATCAGTCAGTGCAGGAAAAATAAGTCATATTAATAAGTGCGTTTGGGGGCAGGAATATATATTGTATAAAACTCCAGTGCTGTGAAGTGCTTAGCAATAATAACACCTGCTCTCTTCCCGGAAATCATGATTAAACTAAACATCACACCATGAAATTAACATCGTGAGAGATGTCCGTTTTTAGTCATGGATAGAAAAATCACCTGTCCTCATGGTGTCACTGAGTTGGGTATTATAGTTGGCAAGGGAAGGGTTAATTCTCTTTTCTAAATGCATTTTATATCTCTAACGACACAACATTGTTCTCACACTAATACTTAGGGCTAGAGTTTGAAGGCATTTAAGCACCTAACCCCCCTGGGCCTTAGCCTGTGTAAATTCTGTTCTAGACGCTTAGAAACAACAAACAAACATTAACATACGTTATAAAACAATATGATGTATCCATATTTTCCTATATATTGATCTACATGGAAAGGCTCTCGGGTTCTGGAGCAGAGGATATGCATAATTCATTTTCTCTACAATCTGACTCAAATTCACAGCCGAGTATAGAAATCCCCTGTCTAAAATTCTGAAGTCAACAGTTATACTGGGGATCCATTTTCCTTTGACCAGTATGTACTGTTCTTTATGATTTCATTAGCAAATCCTTCACTCTAATCCACCTGTTGGCACCCTCTTAGCACAAGAGCAGACATATATCTTGGTCACATACAGAAGGTGCTCGATGCCGACTCTCTTCTTTGGACTGACAGTTATAGCAATGGTGGATAAAATCTGTATATACAGCCCCCATCACCAGAGCATCTGGATGCTATGCCGTCATTAATACATTTATTCCCACAGACTTCCTGAGAGGAGGTAGGGATGGGCTGCTGGACCCATTTTACAGAGTGAGAACTGAGAGTCACAGTGACATTGAGGGCCCTGGTGGCAAAATAAGAAACAGGGCCAGGGTTTCCTAAGTCACAGGCTAGTACCAAACCACTAGGCCAACCTGACATGGATAACATAGAGTGGTAATCAGGGGATAAGGGTCAGATCAAATGTGCTGTGGGCAGTCCATTTTGGACATGAGGCAGGCAATTTTGCTGGGCTGCATTCTTTGCCAGTCCATTTCACTCCTATTGCCATTGACTTTTGCCTTCAACCTCCATCCCCTGCAGTGAGGAAGTAGAATGATTAATTCAGACAGCGTAGCATTTCTAGTGATAAACATCAAAGCATTACCAGAGTCTGTAGCTCAGCCGGGCAGTCGACTCCCTGCTAAAAGCACTCCATAAAATGGTCTGTTGGTATATGTTATATCAACAAAGGTACTAGGAAAGACAGAAAGGTTAGCGGGAAGGAGACACAACTAAAATGATACAAGGCCCCTAGGGTGTAGCTTACCCAGAGGGAAGGAGATAAGAGTGTTTAGCCTAAAATAAAGTGATGTTAACAATGAGAATCTATTAAGCTGTGGAATTGCCTGCCAGAGAAAGCCTTGTTGCTTGGACTAATTCGAGTGAACAAAGCACTCGGGCTAGCCAGTCCTGGGCTGTCTGGAAATGGAGGAATTGACCTGATTTTTTTTTTAAACCCAGCTTTGCTTTGGGTGCCGTCAGTTGTTCACGCGCCATCAGTCATGGGCGCAAATTAGAACAGTTGCCTGCAAACCGCAAGGCAGCTGGGCGTTCACCTGCCATTTTCTAAGGGCAAAATCCATCAGCTCCGAAAAAGTCAGTGGATTGAATAATTAGGCATGCAGCTCTGATTCTGACAGCTGTGAATGGGCCGCTGCAGATTCCCTGTGTAGGTGTCCCACTGAGACATCTTAGGCCTGTTTTGTAGAACTGGTGAGCCTGGACTGACCTCAGAGTCATGATGACTAGACCCAGGGCCTGGTAGCAGCCTCACACACCGAGTAGTCGGTGTCTGTGGCCACATCAGAAAATTTGTGCCTATGGGTCAGATCCTCCGCTGGTGTGAATTCAACTTTACTTGAGAGGGGACTGCACAGTTGCACACATCTTGCCTTCAGCAGGCTATTTCCTGCTCGCTAGCCTAGCGTTTGCTTTGCTGTGTTTTGTCCCATCTCCCCTGGTTACAACCAGCACCCCTGCTTGCACCTCAGGCTTCCGCTGTCCTGGCATTCATCCCCTTGCTCCACAGTCCCAGCTATCATGTCAAAAGAAGGGTGTTTTTAACCCTCCCAGTTGGGAGGCTAACACCAGCAACAGGAACTGAGCATCATGCAGAGGAGAAATTCCTGCCTCATGCAGCTGTGCTGCAAAAACAGACCTGAGGCAGCTGAATCAGGTTCTCAAGGCTCAACCCTACAGGGGCGACTGATTTGGAGGTGTGCTTCCAGGCTAAAAACAGGCATGCAGATGTTCCCGCTCTGGCTAGAATCCAGGTCTGAAGCCCAGCGAGGAGGGAGGGTCTCACAGCCTGGGATCCAGCATGAGGGGGAACGTCTACACTGTTATTTTTAGTCCGCTCATGTGAGCTTAAGTCAGTCGACCCAAGCTCTGAGACTTGCAGCTGCTGGGTTTTGGTTTTTTTCATTTTTTGCAGGGTGGTGTACTCACAACTGTTACTGCGGATGTCCGGTATCTTTTTTGTCCTTCTAGTCAGTCTGCTTTTGCCAGTCATTTTCCTTGCTTGGCAGTACCTCTGTGGGATTTTCTGTAGCTGGTGTTTAATGTCCCCTGCTGGTCTGTCTCCTGAGGCTACTGGCAATTCCTTAAATCAGAACTTAACCCCAAAAGACTGGATGGCTCTGGAGAAAACTAACATCAAGTGGAGGCTTTAACTGAGTGTGCCGAGATCCTGAAGAAGTATCACTATGAGGTGTGAACTGCTCTGTCCACTTCAGCCAGGACTCAGGGATGCTGGAGTTCAGCAATTCTGCTGTGCTGTCGGCCATTTTGTTGAGCCGCCTGCCCGACATTTTGTTTTCTGGTTCCCATGTTTAAGGGACCTGCCAGCTGCTGCCTTTGCTCAGCAGCTCTCCCAGCAAGGAGGAGCTAACTGGGTGACAGGGTGGGCTCCAGGGCACCAAGTGGCCGGCGTCAGGGATCCAGAGCTCAAGGAGAGAAGTCGAAGTATAGGCCAGAGACCAGGATGTCTGTGCGGGGGCTGGGAATGGGAACCCTGGGTGTGCCTTGGTGATGGACCACATTAATGTTGCTGCAGGGCACAGATGTTGTTGCCACAGGGTCTGATCCCGTTCTGTGAGGAGCAAATGTGGCCCTGCTTATAGCCCACCACAGACTCACCTCCAGAATACCTCTCCTCCTGGTGACCCAGAGGCACACAGAGCTGGGCCTTTGCTCCAGATGCTGGGTCGGAGTCAGAGGAAGGAGCGGATAAGGCAGCCTCTGACCAACATGGGCTGCTGGGAGAAATGCGTCTGTTCCTGATGCAGTACCCAGAGGCACTGAGACCTCCTTTGGGGTGACTGAAGTCTCTGCTTGCTGGCCGCAACTGAGGGCCAGCTGGACTTTAGCTCATGTGGTAGAGTGCAGGGCTTCAGACCCTCTGCTCACAGGTTCTGTCCCTGGGGCTGGCAACCTGGGTCTGTCAGCATTACACGGACTTACATTGTCCAGCTGACTTCACCCTTCTCATGTCTGGTTCACTTTTAGACCCCTGCGTGTGATGCCTCCTTTCCCCAGCGTCAGGCTGCAACTTCTTGTCTTAGCAGAGCCGACTTCTGCAAACAATCTCTCCCACTCGCTTATCCCTTTGTCCTCCCACGGCATCCCTTGTCCATCCTTCCAGGATCTTATCATGTCATCTTTATCCCGTGGCTAAGACACAGCAGTGTCCCTGAGCACAGAGGCCAAACTACACAGGATTGTGCTACTGACTTCTTTGGGGCTGTCACTGGAAGGCCATTTAAATGAGGGACCCCTGCTGTGACGTGTTTGTGTCACTGGGTTATAGTTACCACGCTCCCTGATGAGGGACTAACTGGGCTAGCGGCAAACACTTGTGATTCGAGTCTCACACTGTTTCCCAGCAGGGACTCCAGTGCAGTTCGAGAACGTGTCTGTAGCCTAGTGCACAAATTGCCTTGTGAGAATGCAGCCTTCATGCAGCCTCCGCACTGGGTTATTGGAGCCCCTCCATTTGGCTTTGTCTGCATGGGTCTGATTCACACCTGATGCAGGGATTCTCCAGCCCCTCCCCCAGAGAGGCAAGCACCCCCCTGCGTTTCCTCAGCCACCCCGTTGTCAACAAGTCAGGTCTCCGTGTTGCCCAGGGTGATCAGTTTTCGCTGGAGATGGGTTACAAATCACATGAATGCTGGGTAATTAAATGTTGTTCTGAATGTATGAGTAAAGGGCAGCAGACCTGTACTTAGCCTGTTCAGATTCAGATGGGGCGATCATCCATCCCATATTTGGTGGGATGGTCCCTACTTATTTTTCAAAAGGGACTAATTGTCCCTGTGTTTGGCCCTCCTCCTGCTGAACTTTTCTGGCAGAAGCTGCGCGGCTGCTGGACGGAGAGCACGTAGGTCACTTCCCTGAGCCTTGGAGAAGAGGGGGTAGTGTGGGTGGCTGTCACATCCTTTTCTGAGAGCCTCAGATTCACAAGCACAATTTGACCTGCCCCCTCCATTGTTTAAACTCTGAGTGGATTAGACTCCACAGTCCTTTGCTTTGTTAAGTGACCACGAGAGCTGAAATCACAGACAAGAGGTCTAAGTGCATAGCCCTTCCTGTGGAAGAGACAGCCCTGCCCTGGCCCTGAGCTTCCCCCACTGAGAGCTGGACCCCCAAACGACCAGCTTGCTAAGGTCATGGTGGCAGCAGAAGGTGCTGATGCAGGGCCAATGGCCACAGGGTGGTGGAGTGAACAGCGGCACAAGGAACACCATTGGCCAGAGCAAGTACTGAATGACTGAAGGACTGAGTAAGGTGCCCTCTCCCCCACACACTTCTGAGAGGTGAACTCACTGGATGCACTTCTGAATTCTGAGTTGCCACTGCCCAAGGGACAATGACTGCAGGGGAGGGAAAAGTGAGGGGCATGTGAACAGAACATTTGTTTTGTGGCACCAAAATGCTAGGTTTGTGACTGGGAAACGTACAAAAACACATATTTCCTGCTAGGCCGGGGTTTGTAAGCTGCATTCTTTGCAAGGTACAACATCACTACCTTGAGAGGTCGTTATCCTGGGGAGCTTCTGCACTAAATATTTATATTATAATTGATTTTTACATAAGAACAGCCACATTGGGTAAGACCAAAGGTCCACCTAGCCCAGCATCCTGTCTTCCCACAGGGGCCAGTGCCAGGTGCCACAGCAGGAAAGGGAATAAACAGAACTGGCAATGATCAAGTGATCCACCCCCTATTTTCAGTCCCCACTTCTGACAAGCAGAGGTTAGGGATGCTCAGAGCATGGTGCTGTGTTCCTACCCATCCTGACTACTAGCCGTTGATGGACCTCTCTTCCAGGAGCTTACCTAGTTCTTTTTGTCATTTAACTCTGTTATAGTTTTGTCCCTCACAGCATCCTTGGCAAAGAGTTCTACAGGTTGACTGTGAGTTGCATAGTGAAATCCTTTTGGATTTTTTGAACCTGCTGCTTACAGGTTGACCCTCTCTAGTCCAGCATGTTCTCATCTGGCAACATTTGTTATCCAGCATGATTTTAGCTGGTCGGATGGCATGTATAGCACATCTCTGTTCTCAAGAGTTCTGGGGTCCATTCTGGACTCTGCCACTGACTCTTTATGGGTCCTGTAGCAAGTCATTTAATATCTGAACTGCTGTGCCCCCTCCACCAAGAGTCACTCTCTATTGATGCTCCTGTCCCCACTCACTTCCCATCCCAAGCAAGAGCCCTTTTTGCCTGGGACTTAGGGAGCAGGTGGTTCTTTGCTACCTGTAGGTTCCTGCACAGTTAGCTAAATCTTCTAGCTCCTGCTTTGTATTCCTGTGGTGGTTTGTACCCCAGTGGTGTGACTGCAGCTGGAATCAATCAGCTAGTTCTGGGGCCCGAATTCAAGAGGGATGTCAATAAATGGGCAGGGTTCAGAGAAGAGCCATGATAATGATTTAAGGCTTAGAAAACCTGCCTTACAGAGGTGGACTCAGGGTGCTCAGTCTGATTCATTTAACAAAGACAAAGTTAAGGGCTGGCTACCTGGGGAACAAATTAGTCAAAATGGGCTCTTCAGTATAGCAGAGAAAGCTTTAAAACAGTGTTCTTTAGAGGGGGGGTCTGTGAAGCCCTGGGGGTCTGTGAGGGTATTGCAAGGGGTCTGCAGAAAAAATAAAAGATAACTAAAAATGGTCATAGAAAATAAGTTTTAAATAAATTGCAAAGTTACAATCCATTCTTATTTTGAAATTAAATATCTTCCAGTAATGTCATTAATTGCTGTCTGAAAGTCTATGGTGCAGGTTCCTTTTTCATTGAATGAAGTGTACACAGAAGCTAGAACTGGCTTTGATGAGGGTCTGCAAATGGTTTGTGGAGTGGGTGGGGTGATTCAGGATCTGCACTAGTGAAAAGGTTAGGATCTAACAGCATCCAGTAGATGGGAACTGAATCTAGGAAAATTCAGCCTGGAACCAAGGTGTAAAATTTAAGTAGTGAGAACAACTAACCAGGGGAACCATTTAAAAAGGTGGGGCAGGGGGAGAGGCGTGTTCTTCATTGCTGAAGGAAGTTAAGTCGAGGTTGGTTGTTTTGCTAAAACACCTGCTCTAGGAATTGTTTTGGGGAAGTTCTATGGCCTGTGTGAAGCAGAAAATCAAATAGTGGAATTTATGACTTTTTCCCACGGGAAACTTTGTCTTTCTGTCAAAAAATGGGAAAATGCTTTTCAGCCAAAAAATTCAATTCTTTTTTCATGGAAAGTATTTTTTTTTAAAAAGAAGGAAAGCCGAGACTTCCCAGATATGCAAAAATTATTCGGTCAGAAACCCAATTTTGCATCGGAAAAATGTTTCGGTAGAAAATTTTCAATTGGTGGCAATAAGAATAGTGAATGATTATGATACTAATACAAAAATTGAAAGTGATACAAGAGCTTAAGTGAACAGGGTTATAAAAGAGCAGATGATGATGATGATAATGGTGCATTCGCTCTTCAGTGCACAGGACGTTTTTACAGCATATGTGCAAACATTCGTCTCTATTTATTCCACTGTCTTTTCTCAGGCACTTGTATCCAGGCACATCATGCACGTTCATGAAGTAAGATCCCTTTCCTTCCATTCCCTGCCACCTCGCTTTAGACCACCTCACACTTCTGAGCTTGGGTCAAAGCCAGGCCAACCTTAGTTCTGCTCCAGCTCCTGTCGATCTGGCCGAGAGCAGATCCTCTGCCTGTACTTCCCTGCTCTGTCGCACAGGGGCGGCGAGGCAGAGCTGCAGGTGCAGACAGGAAAGCTTTGGAGGACTGAAATGACCTGAGGGAGGGCAGGGAAGTCAGCAGGAAACAGGAGCCCCTCTGGCCTATGCAGTAAAGCAACAGAAAGTGGATAGCCCACTCTAAGTAACACCTTTGTGCAGTCCCGGCTTAGGCCATTGGGGCAGATGACCGCCTGGTGTAAAGCTGTGTCACTCCATTAGAGTCGGGGGGCCAGACCCCAGCTGGCACAAATGCCCTTTGTCTTGTCCTCGGGCTATATTGAGACTGCTGGGGAGCCATCCAGTGCAAGGAGAAGCAGGACAGTCTGAAGAGGCTGAATTGAAGCACAGGCATGGAATTCAGGAGCTTGCTCACTGTTAGGCCTTGGGCAAATTCCCTAGAGGTGATCCACCATTTCCTGGAGTCATTGGAAAGACTCCCACTGCCTCCACTGAGCATCAGAACGGGTCTTTAACCTCTTTGGGCTTATCTTCGCCACACAGTCCAAAGTGGAAGTTCCCCTGAGCTCACGGGGCTGCCGCAGTTAAGGCACGGCAGTTTCACGCACAAAGGAGTGATCCTGCCCACTGCCATTGGCTGCCTGAACCCAACGGCTCACTTACCCAGTCTGCAGCTCAGCGAACTGGTGGTCTTTGAGTGTGAGATCAAGCAAGACTTGAATTCACACACTTCAGAATGGTAATAAGCGCCTTAACCACTCACTCATGGCTCCTCTTAAGGATTGATTAATTAGTGAGTATATGTTCTTGTACCTGGCCTACTGCCTGGGGATAATGATACTCTTCCTGGCAGGTGGAAGGACTTTCTTCATTTACATTTGTACAGATCTCTGAGCAAGGAGAGTTCTAGGAAGGGAAAGTCTTTTTATTGGTGGGAGGGAAAGAAAATCAAAGACATAGTACCCCCAGGGTAAGCTAAGTGGAGCTGCAAAGAAAGATCAGTCGTTCCCAGCAATGAGGGCTTAGGGAATTCTTGTGTGTGCAATGAAATCTGACTTGCAAATCATCAGGCCTGGCATGCAGAGGGGAACGAGGCCAGGGATAGTTGTATGCTTTACTTCCAAATCCTGCCCAAGGGGACGCAGGCTGAGCCAATGTGAGATCTCAGTTCCTCATCCACAGAATCAAAACGATTTCCTGGGTCGCTGCCGTCTTTCTCCTCCTTTGCCCCCAAGGCAGAGAGGCGAGACGTGGGGAGAGTCTGGATTTTGTTTTAATCCTCGAAGCTGCATTCGTGCTCACGCAACCCTCTGGTGAGAGCAGCAGGTTTTGGAGGATGCAGGAGCAGACCCTGTTGCATGCTGTGGTGCAGCCTCAGAGAGATTAGGAAGTTCAAAGATTCAAAGATGATAATTTCCACCTGGGTGGCTCAGACCACATCAGTGCTGGAATGATTCTTGTTTTATATGGGGCTGTTGATGGCAGCAGTGAGAAACATACTATGTGAGGCCAGGAAGGCGTTTAATACGTGCTGTTAGTATTTGTGTTCTGTATCCCCATTGTGCTAGGTGCTGCACAAACCCACAGTGAGAGACGCTTCCTGCCCTGAAGAACTGACGCATTAGAGAGAGAGAAAGAGGAAGGTTCTTATTCCTGCATTCAATTCTGTCTTCTGTAGCAACACAGCCTGGGTCCCTTTGAATAATTGAATGACACGGAATGGCTGTCAGTGTCTTGAGAGCTGGTCAGTTTCTCAGAACCTTTGTCATTACAGGTTGAATCTCTCTGATCCGGAGTTTTCTCACCTGGAAACATCCTTAATCTGGCATGATTTGAGTTAGCCAGGCAACCACTTATTATGGGTGTGTCCAGGTTTTCTGTGGTCCCATAAAGTTTGTTTCCAGCCACCAGTCCTGGTTGTTAGTGTTCTGTGTTGTTATTTAGCTGTAATTTGCCCCTAAATGTCTTCTACGAACCCAGTAAGCAGTGGGAGTGTTGGTGATGCTGCTAGCCAATATTCATCTCCCGTGGCCAGAAAATCTCTTATCTGGCACCGGTCAGGTCCTAAGGGTGCTGGATGAGAGAGCTTCAACCTGCAGTATGTAGGGGGAAGATCTTTCAGTGCAGTGCAGAATTACAGGAAAGCTGGCAGTAGATGTGAAGGAGAAGGACCTCGCTCTGCAACTCGGGTAAAGAACAGTGAAGCATCCAGAACAGAAAGAGCGGAAAGAGAAATGGAACTAGACAGTGTGAGTACAATTCAAAAATAAGGAAGATAGCTTTGGCCTGATCCTTAAACTAACAGGGAGCCAGAGTATTGGGCCAGAAGAAAGGGCCAGAAGAACTTAATTCAAAGGGTAACAACTAGGGGAGGTGTCCTTTACAGGAGACTAAGGGTAATAGCAGTAGATGCCAAACAGGAAAGCATGGATTGGATTTCCAGTCAATGTGAAGATGAGCTATTTCACATAAACCCTCTACCTCTTCACCCTGGGCTCTGCCAGGTTTGTATTCTCTGAAGGGGTACCAACAAATCAAGTCTAACCACAATTCATTGGAAGGATTGTCTGAGTCAGAACAGCATTGGCAGTGCTGCTTATTAGGATGAAATGATCTCAAGAGCGGGTCTCTATCCTCATGCTCCAGGGCATACGCTGGTAACCAGCAGGGGTCAGGAACATTCTGGGGTGAAGTTATTCATCTGCAGCTTTTTCCAGCATACAAGGCAAATTCCCTAACACCAAAACATTTCATGAGTCCTTGTTATTGACACCAAATCCTGTTCATCCGGGGAGTTGGAGTGGGGGGGAAGCGGTACAGACAAAATTAAATTACAAGAAAATCAAAATGTTTCCACTTTAGTTTGAAATGACCTTCTCCTTAAGTTTTCTGTTAATTTTATATTTAAAAAATCTTAAAATGATCCAGATGTTTCATTCTACCCAGAAGGACAATGTATAAATAAAGATTGGGTGGGTTTTCTTTAAAAAAAAGAAAAAAAAAGCTTTAGGAACGATTTTTGGGCAGGTCTCTGGCCTGTGCCAGACTAGATAATCCCCTGGCCTTGCAATCTATGAATCTATGAAAAATAATTTTGTCAATATCTTGATTTGCAGATTTAATTTTAATATTTGGTTCAAACTGATCACTCCCATCCCCCTCACCCTTCCCAATTTTTTAGAAATTCCAACATATAAAAAACTTTGTTTGTGCAGGACTGGTTAGGAAGATCATAGAATCCTAGGGCTGGAAGGGACCTCAGGTGGTCATCAAGTCCAGCCCCTTTCCCAAAGCAGCATCAATCCTAACTAAATCGTCCTAGCCAGGACTTTGTCAAGCTGGGACTTAACCTCTGGGATGGTGATGCCACCACCTCACTCGGTAACTCATTCTAGTGCTTCAACATTCTCCTAGTGAAATAGCTTTTCCTAAAATCCAGTCTAGACCCCCCCCCCAGCCCCTAACCTCAGGTCTCTCCTTCCATGATGTAATTATTGTTACTTTGATTATTATTTGTGTTGCCCTAGCACAGAGGGGCCCTAGGCATAGACCAGGTGCCCACTTAGTAGGTGCTGTATGAGCAGGAGCCAGTGGATGCTGTCAGAGGCAGGACAGCAAAACCAGCTCCAAGGAGACAGGCTGCAGGTCAGGAAAGAGTGTGAAAAGGAAAGACCCTGCCAGGTGGGCTGTTACAACAAGGCTTTGACAGTTGCTGTAACTCCTCAAGTTGCTGTCTTGGTGCAAGGCCCTTTAGGGACACGGCATGATCCCGGCTCTAGAAAGCCTACAATGCAAATGGACAATATTCAGATGAGGGGGAGGGGCAAAGGGATGGGATAGCAAAGCAAAGGGCTGGGTCCTGATGTCCTCACTCCCACTAGGCCACCTTTCATTCTACACCTTGATTTCAGTGGGCCATGCTAGCCGTGAGATGTGGCCCTGTGGGAAAAAAGGCTACCGCCACCTGGTCTGAATGGCAGCGGTTGGCAAGAGGCTTGTTAGAGCTGGTATAGGGAGGAATTCCATTGTCCATTTGCACAAGCAGGCTGGTTTATGATGGGATGGAAGCTGGAGCTCTGTCAACAGGTGATGAGAGGAGAGCAGAGGATGGTGAGTGGGGGTCAAAGCTGAAGTGGGATTTGAAGGAGAGCTGGTTGCTTGGTGCATCAGAGAGGAGGAGGTGGTCTCAGCTAGAGGGAGTTACGGGAAGAGAGACAAGGGAAAGGGATGCTGGGCCAAGCCATCAGCTAGGGTGACTCACCATTGCTCTAGTGAAGTTAACGGTACTATGTTGATTTATATCAGTGGAAGATCCAGCCCCAAGAGCTCATCGTGGTGCTGTCAGAGTGCACGGGCAGGGACATAGGCATGTGGGCTGCGTCAGCACAGGGCTTGCTATAGCAGTTATCAGGGAGGTCACATCTACAGACATGTGGTGGGTGAGGCTTTTCTGGGAGCTGGTTATTGTGTTACCTCCTCTGTATCCTGGCCTGTGCCAATTGGCTATTGTGGCTTTCCTTGCAGCTCAGAGCCCCAGTTGGGCTTTTGCGTTTTGTTTTACCAATTTCCTATAATACACACACAAGATGAGCCATAATCAGCCAAACACCCATTACCGCACTCAAGGATAGGCCATGGCCGGCTTCATGAGCTTCAGAGAGCTCTGCTCTGGTGGCGTAGGGGAGCTTATCTGTAGTTCTGTGGACTTGAGGAGTTCTTCAGGATATCCAGTCCTCCTGATTATCTGACCGATTCAAGTGTCCTCCAACATCTTCAGCTAAGTGGGACTTGTCAAGTGGATGGGTTCCTCTACAACATAATTTGATCACAACACTTTTTAGTTACATTGGACCTTCCGACTAAATGAGGAAGACACGACAACCTCTGAAAACACATATCAGCATAGTTTCATCTCCCATGGTTGTGAATTTTTTACAGCCTGAAAGACGCAGCTATGCCATCCTAACCCTGTAGACAGCACTAGGTTGACAGAAGAATTCTATCATTGACCTAGCTAAGGCCTGTGCAATAGGTGGATTAACAATAGTGATGGGAGAAACCCTCCCATCAGCATAGTGAGTATCTATGCTAAAATGTTGTGATGGTGTATACTCTCCAGTTGGCTCCACATGTCAGTCTGCTCTCATTTGATTCTGTCTGTTTGGCCCTCTGTCCAGGCATTTATACTTTGCTCGTTGCTCTAACATAACTAATGGCTCCAAGATCCCTCAGCATTTTTCCTGACTGGGACTCATCCATTGGCCAGAGGGCCTCTAGATCAGTGTTCCATTAACAACTTGCAGGTGTGCCGTGAGTGTCTGACACTTTTTTGACATCAGACACTGATGGTCTATGTTTTCTGCTGTTAAAATCAGATACAATGTTATTTCTTCATTGCTAAGATTCCTGATCAAGTGACTTTATTTTGTTTTTTGCTGTATATGTTGCTGTTAGTTTTTTTTTTAGTCTGACAACAATTGTTTTGAAGAAAATGTTCATAGGTATTCTGCATAAAAAGTATTGTTTGGTGTTCTGTGGTCTCAAAGTTTAAGAAATGCTGCCCTAAATTGGGGTGAGCAAACTGGTTACGTTGGGCCCCACTTTTTGTCCCTGCAGTTAACAGGGCCCCTCCAGCCTGTGTAATGTAATCCAAACCAATGGAAATTTTGGTTATGTTCATATGGAAAAAAATCCAAAACAAAAAACCCCTTTCGGCACATGTAAGAAAATGAGGCTCATTTGGATCTCAGCCGTTGCACTGCTGACAGAGAGCTCATCCTGTTCTAATGGTTTGTGTGTTCATTCCAGTCCAGGCAGAGACAACATCTCCTGCTGTCCCATGGAACATCACACACAGCAGACCGGTGAACGCATCCGCAGAGCCAGGTGAGGATACAGCAGGCAGGTTGAGGGAAGCTGCTATCCCTTGTGCTCAGTGTGTCCCTCGCCATATGAAAATGATGACACCTGGGGAGCAGACACCACGGGGCGGGGGTGGGGGGGGCAGTCCTTACTCAAGGTGATGGACACATGGACTTTATGGCCTCCTGGATCTGGATCTGTCAAGGGAGGCATTGCTGATTGTCACAGTGAGCCGATGAAGCATAGGCTGTGAAGGGTGAGCGGCTCCAAACACAATGGGTGGGCGAGAGTAGGATGGGCAGTGACACAGAGACTGCCTGATGTCAAGAGAAAGATGGGAGATGAGGGTGCCCAGGTTAGGTACGGGAGCAGCCCAGTGCTCCTGGTGCCTCGGCAGGGCTCCTCACTGCTGAATCCAGCTGGCCTGGAGCTGTAGCTCAGAGCTGTTTTTCTGAGGTCGCCACGGGGCACTCACATGCTCGTCGGTGACATTTGGGTTGAAGGGGCAGGAAGCAGCGTGGGTGGCAGTGTGTGGCACACCTACCCCACCTGTAAAGAGCTGAGCATCGCTTGCAAAGGGCGCGGGGTTCCTCGCCCTGCGTAACTCAGCCAATGCCCTCTGCTCCTCTAGCTGCAGCTGGGGTATGTGTATCAGCTTCCACAGGGCTGCCCCACACCCGGCATGCTCCCCAGTGCTTCCCCATTCCCAGCCCTGATGGGCAACTGCCCTGTGTGCAGGATCTCATCTGGCTCTGGCTCTGGCTCATCTTGCCATCCCAGAGATTCTCCCTGACATGATGTCTGCTGCCCTGCAGGCCCCTCCGCAGAGGGATCCGTTCGTTTGGTGAATGGCAGCAGCTCCTGCAGTGGCACCGTGGAGGTCCATTATCGTGGGCAGTGGGTGCCCATCTGCCAGGAAATGTGGGACATGAAGGCCTCCCATGTGGTCTGCACGCAGCTGCACTGTGGGGAGGCAAAAGAGGCAGCAGCTAGTCCCACCACCAGCCAGGCATGCCCACCCAGGCCTGGACACATAAAGGAAGCCAGCCCATCTTCAGAGAGCCTCTGCCCGTTACTGCACATCTTCTGTGGGGGTGTGGAGAGCACATGGGAGCAGTGCAACGTGGTGCTTTCAGGGCAGTGCTGTGGTGGGAAGCCAGCTAGCGTCACCTGCGCAGGTACGAAACAGGTCCATCTTGTGTCCAGTAGAGCAGCTCTTGAGGGGAATTCATCCATGTGTGCTGGCGGCTCTCCTCTGGCTGCGGCTGCGCTGTCCCCATCAGCCAGCTGTGCCCCATGGGAGAAGGGCAATCCCTCTGTGATCCTGCCCATTGGCCAAACTCAGCCTTCCCAGTTGCCTTGTTCTGGTCCATGAGGCAGTCTTGCCCCTCACCACATTGTGGATTAAAACATCCCTGGGCTCAGCATGTCCTTCCCCCTGTGAATCCATCACAGCATCCCTGGTGAGCACCCCTGTATGGCACACACTTGATAAATAATTAAATGGAGGTGGATCTGAGACCAGATCCACCCATCTATCCACTGACACCTGCTCTGTCCGCTGACACCAGCTCCATCTATCCTCTGAAAGTATCTCCATGGACCTGTCCATTCCTTGACACCAGCTCCATCCATCCATCCATCCACCCACTGACTCCAGCTCCATCTACCCACTGATACCAGCTCCATCCATCCATCCCCAGACGTAACCCATCATCCATCTAAGCCAATGACACCAGATCTCTCGCTCCATCCATCCCTGTACACACCTCTTCATACTTTCTCTCCCTCCCTTTCTGCTTCTCTGCCATTCCCAGAGCATCTCACTGAGCTGCCCCTTTGTCCTCTCTGCCAGGCTCCCATTCGGTGCGCCTGGTTGGCGGGGGCACTTGCTGTGAGGGCCTTGTGGAGGTCGAGGAGGCTGGTGTCTGGGGCACAGTGTGCGATGACTCCTGGGACCTGGATGACGCCAAGGTGGTATGTCAGCAGCTGAGGTGTGGTTGGGCCATCCGGGCTCCGGTGGCCTCCTTCTTCCACAAAGGGACAGGCCCCATCCACCTGGATGAGGTGAGCTGTGCAGGGAATGAATCTCACCTCTGGGACTGTCCAGCCCTGAGGAGCCATGACTGCGGCCATAAGGAAGATGCTGGTGTGGTATGCTCAGGTCTGTCCTGCTGTCCAGAGGAGTGCACTTGTCCTTCTGTCTGTCTCGCGGAGCACCCCTCCCCACCCCCAACTTGTCTGTCTGGGGGAGAGCGTCTTTTTGTCCACCACATGAAGGAATGCCCCTGTCTGTCTGTGCGTTCACTGGACAATTCTTGTCTTCCTGTCTGGTGGACGTCTGTCTATCTGTCCATGTCTCCACTGCTGAGCTCCTGTCTGTCAGTGGAAGCACTCCCGTCCACCTGTCTGTACAGCATGCAGCACCTGTCTGTCTGTCCACTCCTGCTCATCTCTCCAGTGGGTTGTTCCTGTCTGTCTGGGATGGGCAGTGAAATTAGACCCAGGCAGCTTGGGGAAGGGGTCTGTCCCTCCCGCCTCCAGCAGACTCCAGGTGCAGCAGGATCTAAATGCTTCCAGTGTGGGCTGCCCCTTAATGTCTGTGCCACATCCAAGCAGGAACCCTGAGGCTGCTCCCTCCTTGCTGACCCGCTGCGCCCCATTCCCACACAGAGCACCAGGAGTGGCGCCTGACGGGGGGCCAGGATGCCTGCGCCGGCCGTGTCGAAGCCTATTACCAGGGCGTGTGGAACACAGTGTGTGATGGGAGCTGGTACCAGGAGGAGAGGGATGTGCTGTGTCATTGGCTGGGCTGCGGCCCTGCTGTGCAAAAGCTGAGCTTCAACCACACGCAGCAGGGCAGGATGAACTACCAGTGCTCAGGGAATGAGACCTCACTGGCCTGGTGCCTCTGGCACTACAACAACTCGAACCTGTGCCACCAGTCCCAGGCCGCCGGCGTGATCTGTAACGGTAACTCTGCCTTGTCAGGCACCGAAGCCCCAGACAAGCCCGAGCAGGGATCCAGCCTGCAACCCTCGGGGTAAAGGCACGCTGCTACGGCGTGAGCTAGGGCTGAGGTAATGGTGCTGCAGTCTAACACGAGACCAAGAGGGGGACGTGTTCACACGTGTGACTGAGGAGCCACAGAAGGGGGAAAAAAGGGGACAGAGCAGATGGATGGAACAGGGTGAATGAGGTGCACAGGAAGGGTGAGCCAAGAGACATAGACAGGGCAGCAGGAGAGGGGAGAGAAGGAGGCAGACAAGGGGAATGGGAAAGCAGACATGAGGGAGGGTCCAGGGGATGGGTGGGGGTAGCAGGATAGGGGAGGGTGGACCCTCTGGGTGCCCCCCCCACCAGCCCCGCTGACTGCCCTTCTCCTTTTCCGTGGCACCCCCAGGCTCGCTGGGCTTGCTGAACCCGGTGGATGCACCCTCCACCAAGATGACAACAGCAGACGCCTCCCTGGCTGGCGAAAGTGAGTGTCTCACCAGTGCCAGTGCACCGTGGGCAGCTCCTCCCTTGCAGCCATACAAGAGGAACGTGGTCCTGCCCTCAGCAGGATGGTCTGGAGAGCCAGGGCTGACTGGGAGCTCCTCCTGGATACCTGCTGTTGGCACGTCCCTGTCCCAGCCAGTCCCACACTGCACGCACTCCCAGGCCTCCCCAGCACAGCCAGCAGGACCGCTGCCACAAGGAGAGCTGCAGGGAGCCGGCCCTGTCACCCTCCTGTGACTTCCCTCATGCCAAGTTTGGGGAGTCAGGAAGGGACTCGTAGGGCAGCTCCCAGCATGCCCCAGAGAGCTCCCAAGCTGGGGGCCTGCAGAGTGCTGGGAACTCCCTTGACACCAGATGGGCTGGGGCTCTATGCCAGGCTTTAGTGGTCATTCCCTGGAGTCTTCTGCCACTGACTTGTTCTGTCTGCCCCACCAGGCACAGCTGGGCTGCAGTGCTGGGAAGCCACGTTCCTCTCCAGCCAGACTCTCCTCCTCCTCTGTATTGTCCTGGGCCTTCTCCTCTTGGGCATCATGCTGGCCTTCACCGTGGCTCTGCTGAGGATGAGGAAGCAACATGGTAGCTTTGCCAGAGCGAGATCGGGCTGCTGGGGGGCCGGGCAGAGAGGGGCTGGGCCTGCCAGGAGAGCGCTCAGACAAGCCCTTCTGCACACGGGGTGACATCACAGAGGTGCAGCAGGGACAAAGCATGGGTGAGGGGGTGTGTGACATGGAACAGGACCCGAGCTGCCACTCTAGTCAGAGGAGCTGCACTGATTGACACCAGGATCTGGCCCTGGTTACCCGCTCAGGGGGCTGAGGCTCGCTTTGCCGTGGCCGCTGTCCTGTCCCCGAATGCCCAGGCGGTGGGCAGGGTGTGGCTCACGCTCTGCAGAGCCGTTCCCAGGAATGTGCTCCTGTTCCCCCAGCGTGTGGTGGGGAGTGCTCCTGGCTAGATGGCCCCTCTGGAGGATGCAGAGCCAGTGGGGACCACTCCCCAGCATGAGGGGCTCCTGCCAGGGCTGCGCCAGGCCCCGTACGGCCTCACCGAGCAACCCATCTGCTTCCTCCCCGTTTGCAGCCCGCACCTTGTCCTCGTCCTCAGCAGCCGCCCCGGTCCTGGTGAACCACAGTGTGCAGGGCCTGGAGGCATCGGGAGGGGTCACCAATGACTACAGGAAGGTCCCCACCTCTCCCCCCAAAGCAGAAGGTAACAGCTGTTGCTCAGCCTGCACCATTGTCCCTCCCCCACACCCCTCTTTGTCCCACACCTCCCTCATCCCCCTCTGCCTCTCCTCCCACCCCACAGCTCTGATTAATCAATCTGCTCCTCCATAGCCTCCCACACTCAGCCCCTTCATGCCTACTTCTCTGTCCCACCCACCTCCCCCTCCCCCACCCTACCTCTGTGCCCTGCCCTCCTTCCCCTCCCCCGTCCTACCTCTCTGCCCTGCCCTCCTTCCCCTCCCCCACCCTACCTCTCTGCCCTGCCCTCCTTCCCCTCCCCCATCCTACCTCTCTGCCCTGCCCTCCTTCCCCTCCCCCGTCCTACCTCTCTGCCCTGCCCTCCTTCCCCTCCCCCGTCCTACCTCTCTGCCCTGCCCTCCTTCCCCTCCCCCGTCCTACCTCTCTGCCCTGCCCGCCTTCCCCTCCCCCACCCTACCTCTCTGCCCTGCCCTCCTTCCCCTCCCCCGTCCTACCTCTCTGCCCTGCCCTCCTTCCCCTCCCCCGTCCTACCTCTCTGCCCTGCCCGCCTTCCCCTCCCCCACCCTACCTCTCTGCCCTGCCCTCCTTCCCCTCCCCCGTCCTACCTCTCTGCCCTGCCCTCCTTCCCCTCCCCCGTCCTACCTCTCTGCCCTGCCCTCCTTCCCCTCCCCCGTCCTACCTCTCTGCCCTGCCCGCCTTCCCCTCCCCCACCCTACCTCTCTGCCCTGCCCTCCTTCCCCTCCCCCGTCCTACCTCTCTGCCCTGCCCTCCTTCCCCTCCCCCGTCCTACCTCTCTGCCCTGCCCGCCTTCCCCTCCCCCGTCCTACCTCTCTGCCCTGCCCTCCTTCCCCTCCCCCACCCTACCTCTCTGCCCTGCCCTCCTTCCCCTCCCCCGTCCTACCTCTCTGCCCTGCCTGCCTGCCCCTCCCCCACCCTACCTCTCTGCCCTGCCCGCCTTCCCCTCCCCCACCCTACCTCTCTGCCCTGCCCTCCTTCCCCTCCCCGTCCTACCTCTCTGCCCTGCCCTCCTTCCCCTCCCCCGTCCTACCTCTCTGCCCTGCCCTCCTTCCCCTCCCCCGTCCTACCTCTCTGCCCTGCCCGCCTTCCCCTCCCCCACCCTACCTCTCTGCCCTGCCCTCCTTCCCCTCCCCCGTCCTACCTCTCTGCCCTGCCCTCCTTCCCCTCCCCCGTCCTACCTCTCTGCCCTGCCTGCCTGCCCCTCCCCCATCCTACCTCTCTGCCCTGCCCGCCTTCCCCTTCCCCCCACCTCTCTGCCCTGCCCTCTTTCCCCTCCCCCCACCCTACCTCTCTGCCCCACCCATCTTCCCCTCCCTCACAGCCCCTCTGTGCCCCACACTCTATAACTCTGCCCTATCCTCTCTTCTCCTGCCCCACACTGTATCTCTCAGCCTGTACCCCCCTATCCCTCACAGCCCCTCCTACACACTATGCCCCTCCCCTTTTCCTTTTTTCTTTTTTTTTTTTCGCTTTCCTCCCCTACACTCCCTGCTCTGTCCCCCAGGCCCCTCCCTGCCTGCCCCACACCCTGACTCTCCCCATGGCCTGCCTTTCCACCTGCCCTTGCCACCGCTCCCCTCCCCCACCGCTACAGCCCACCTCTCGGCTCCCTGCTTCTCACCCTTCCTGCCCACTAGCTTGTGCCCTGGCTGGGTATCAGGCCCAGAGGCTCCCAGTCCTTGGTTCCTGGGTGCTTGCTGGGGGCTAGGAGAGCCAGCTGCTTACATGGCAAACCTCCTTCCCAGCCACGGAGGGCCCCAAGCTGGGAGCCATGGCTGTGTGGCCCCAGGGGGTTCTGGGATTGCAGGTGGGCACTGCCCCACACTTGGCAAGCCCTAGTGCAGCCATGGCCCCAGTAACCGCTCCCTTCGTGTTCCCCTCGCAGAGCCGCTGGCCGTGCCCGTTCCTGGCTCTGAGGACTCCGATTCCGATTACGAACACTATGATTTCAGCAGCCATCCACCCATGGCACTTTCCACCTTCTATAGTGAGCAACTCCCACAGCCTGAACCCTACAGGCTCCCCACTGGCCTGGCGGCCCTCCTGCTGCCCTGGGCCAGCTGGGCTGCCCTCCCGCACACAGCTCTGCCAGTGCCTCTCCACCTCAACTCGCTGCCCCAGATCTGGGCCCATCGCCCCACAGCTCAGCCAGCACCACTCCAACCTGACCCACAGCCACTGCTGGCCCAGCCCTGGGCTTCCACCCCACAGCTTTGCCAGCACCACTCCAACCTGACCCACAGCCACTGCTGGCCCAGCCCTCGGTTCCACACCCCACATCTTTGCCAGTGTCCTTCAATCCTAACCAACCGGCACTGGGGAGAGGGGTGAAGAGGTGTGGGGGGGGAGAGTTGGGGTGGGGAGCACAAGGGCCACAGGGGTTGTTGGGAGTCAGGGGGATCCAGGAGTTGGGGGATGTAGGCCGGCCGAAGTCAGTGGGATCTGGGTGAGCCAGTGATGGCCAGCTGCCTCCTTCCCAAAGCACGGTGGCTCCCAGCTCTCCTTCCCCGGTTAGTGTGATGGGCCAGTGCCTGCTGGCTCTGGGACCATTGCGATCGTTGGCCTTTGATGGGCCACCTCCCAGCACGTTCTCTCCTGCCCTGGCCTGTGTGGAGGGAAGTTTGGGATGAGCCTGAGAACCAAGGCTGGAAAAATTCAACCCCTTGTGTATGTGAAAGAGAAAAATCCTTCCAGACGCGATGCAGTGGAGCTCACCTTCCCCACAGGGCCTTCATGTGCACTGGGCCCTGGGTGTCCCCCGTTGGGCCTGGGCCTTGCACTGAAGGGAGCGGGAGCTCCACATTCCCAGAGCCCCAGGCCCCATTCCCTCACAGGCTCCAGGAGACCTCCTCTCTGGGGCATAGGGGTTGATTGGAGTCAGGGGGATTCGAGGGTCAGTGGGTACAGAGATTGGTTAATGTCAGGGGGATTTGAGGGTCAGAGGGTACAGGGGATGGCTGGACTGAGAGGGGGTGCTGGGGGTGGGAGTGCAGGTAGTCTGGGGTCAAGGAGAGCTGGGCGTGAGGTCAGGGGTTACAGGGCTTGGTTGGACTCAAGCCCCTGGGGTCAGATGGGAACGCGACTGGGGTGGAGCAGGCTGCCTGCGTCCAGGGAAGCTGGGGGTGGGGTCAGGCCCAGGAGTGGTGGTAGTGGTGACCTCCCAGCTCTGACACTGGGCTGGGTGATGTACGCTGAAACCCTTTGGCCTCTGGTTGCAGATTCACTTCGGCACCGGACAGCGGACGAGACCCTCCCTGCCAGCAGCTTCTCCCCAGCACCTGGCCAGGAAGCACTGAGTGAGGGTCCAGGGCCCTGGGGCCAGGCAGAGCAAAGGCCCCATGAGGGTGAGCTGGCGCTGCTGGAGGGAGGTGATGGAGACGGGGAGCACAGCACCTGGAGAGGGATCCCAAACCCTGGCTGGAGTGGGGAGGGGCAGTGTTAGAGCTCCCCTGGTGTTCTCCGCTTGGTTTGACTCCTCAGACCCCCTCTCTTTATCCCAGCGCCTGGGGCAGAGCAGAGCTTGTGCTTGCACAGGGCAAAGGTGGGCATTGCCCCACTGTCCCTGCGCCCCAGGCTCTGGGACTAGGCAGCCAGGGCAGGGCTGTAAACCCACCACACATATCGCTCTGTAATGCCCCTGGGAGTGAGCTCTGCCGGTTGGCTGGGGGAAGTTTGTGTTGATGGAGTGCCTGCTTCTCTTGCAGAGCCCCCTGCCGAGTCCAGCTCATCCTCAGAGGACAACTACTATAACAGTGGCCCCACCAAGCAGCAAGGGTGGTGCGAGGCAACCCCTCCTCCTGCCAACGGCCTCTTAGGACTGCCACCTCCTTCCCAGGGCAACAGTGGTTCCCAGCTCTCCTCCGGTTAGTGTGATGGGCCAGTGCCTGCTGGCTCTGGGACCATCGTGATCATTGGCCCTTGACGGGCCACCTCCCAGTGTGTCCTCTCCTGCCCCAGGCGGTGTGGAAGGAAGTCTGGGATAAGCCTGAGAACCAAGGCTGGAAAATTGAACTCCCTGTGTTTGTGGGAGAGAAAATCATTCCAGACGCGATGCAGCGGTGCCCACCTTCCTCACAGGGCCTTCATGTGCGCTGGGCCCTGGGCCTCCCCTGCTGGGCCTGGGCCTTGTGCTGGAGGGAGCAGGATCTTCATGTTCCCAGAGCCCCAGGCAACATTCCCTCACAGGCTCCCGGAGAAAGGCCTGGAGGGAGCCACCGGCTCCTCTGTGCATCGAGGAGGCAGGGAAAGGTCACCTGTGGGCCAATAAGGCTCTGACAGTGCCCTGACCTGCTGGGCAGGGAGGGGACCTCTTCTCTGGGGCAGCAGGGTTGATGACCTGGTCTGGCCTGAGACCACTGAGGGAGAGAACCTTGGTCCCCTCCTGCTGGGTTCCCAGAATGGACAGGGAACCTGGAACTGCTCCTCACCCTCAGACTCCGGGGGTGAACATGTCTGGGGATGTCTCCAGCAGGGGCTGCCAGCGCCGACAGCTCCAGCACCTCCTCCGGTGAATGGTATGAGAACTTCCACAGCCCAGCGCACCCAGGAGCCCAGCCGGGCAACATGTCTTCCATCCCAGGTGAGGAGAGGAGAGCATGGTGGGAGCATGGGGAGCAGGCAGGGCCCTGTCCTCCAGGCACCACTGAGCCCAACTCTGGGTGCTCATGGGATGTAGCGGGAGGGGGGCTGTGGGGTTGGAGCCCAACAGGAGAGGGGGCTGTGGGGTGGGAGGGAGAGATGAGGGGCTGTCGGGGGGATGAGGGGGCTGTGGGGAGGGTGCCCAGCCAGAGCTGGGCCAGGGAAGAGATGAGGTGGCTGTAGGGAGGGAGCCCGGCAGGAAAGGGGGCTGGGAGCTGGGAGGGAGGGATAAGCAGAGGCTGTAGGGAGGGAGGGATGCTGGGGCCTTGACAGGATTTCTGGTTTCAGGCTGGCCGGCTGGCCCACAGCCACAGGGGAGCTGTGAGCCTGGGAGCGACTCCTCGGAGGGCAGTGATTACGATGACATCCAAGGCCTGGCCTGCTAGAGCAGGGGGTCACCGCAGGCCCGCGGCTCCAGCCCTCCTTCCTGCCTTCATCACCACCTGGCAAATCAGCAGGTGTGCCAGCAGCCCCTACTGTCCCTGCCCTGAAGGTGTCTGATTCAGCCAGGAGAGCCCCGTATTGTGTGGGTGGGGTGGGGGGGTGCTCTTCAGGAGGTCATAGAACCAGCCCCGAAAGGACCAGCATTCCCCAGGGCAGCCCCAGCGGGTCTGGAAAGTGCTGCGTTCCTCCACCAGCGAAACCCGCAGAGCCTTGCCCAAGAACCCCGCTTCCCTGCCCTTGTTCTCTGTGACACAGCCCCCTGGCGTGCGGGGTTCCATGGTTAGTGCTCAGGACACACGCCTAGCAGGCTGAGGGATCTACTCCCCGTTGGACTCATGGGAATGGGAGCAGCGCAGAGCCATTGCTGGAGCTCTAAGGATGTCAGCAGGAGATTGGAGGGCCATGGGGAGCAGCCAGAGTGCTGGGCCCCTTTGGGACAGTGCCTAAGGGCTGGGTGCAGTCCCTGCTATGTAGATGCCCTGTGGCAATAACCAGCCCTGTGATTAGCCTTCTGACACGGGTGGCTCCTCTCTCAGGCCTCTGGCATCATCCCCAGTGGGCAGGACCAGCTGGAAGGGAGGGACTGTTCCATAGTTGACATCCAGCCATTGGTCTCTGGGGCGCTGTACAGCCCAAGCCAAGCAGAGGTCACTGGTAACTGAGGCAGTGCCTGGCACTCAGCAGGGCTGGGTTGCATCCCTGGCCTTGCTGCTACCTCACTGCTGGAATGTGGCCAAATCACCTCCTCCCATGCCTCAGTTTCCCTGCTGGAGATGGGGAGCATGGTGCCCTGCATGAGCCTGCATTAACCAGCCAGCATGGAGCTCCTGAGACAGAAGTTGCTGCCAATGGCAAAATATCCTCTGCGTGCATGATAGATGGGCATGGAGTGTGGCACTTCCCCTCCCCAGGCAAGGGGTTATGGGCCATGCCAGAAGAACATGGCCGAGGGCCATTGGCAGTGCTGGGGGATTCATAGCTGCTCCCCATGCTGTACCCATCTAGCACTGGAGACAAGTGGCTGGCTTGGACTTCCCACAAAGGGCTAAAGTGTCTCCAACTATTTTCCCTTGGAAAATGAGGTGAAAATGGGAAAAAAAAATTCACTGACATTTTTCTCTAAGATCTTCCTGGGTTTTCATTGACCAGACCCACTTCCACCACCCCTCTTGGAAGCGCCCGAGCCCTCCAGTGAGATCGTGCTCTGCTGGAGGCGGAGGGGTTCTCAGATCCCCTTTTTGCACCAGAAGAAACATGTAGCCAGAGACTTCTGAGCAGCTTTAGGAGTGAGACCCAGGCTGCTCTCGCCAGGGAAACCCAAGTAGCCAGTGCTGAAATGTTTCCCTACAGCTGCTCATGGAGTCCCCCATGGCCCCACCAGGCAGCTGAGCATTTCAATGCCCCTTTTACTCTGGAGGGGAAGTGCTGCCTAACTAGGTGACCAAGGCCACCCACTGAGTCAGTTGCAGGGCCTAGCATCGGCTTGTTCCTCCTGCCCCCCACCCCTCGGAACACTGCTCCTGGGGTTTGCTCAGGAGGGATTTTATTTAGCTGTTGATCCCCTGCAGTGTGGACTTGGGCCCCTGAACTGGACCCTCCTGTCCTGGAGCAGGGGGACGAGATCTGCATGGAAGGACAGCGATAATGAATGTCAATAGCAGCTGCTGCGTGTGGCTGCTCCCCTGCTCCCCCGTCCCCAAGCGGCGGCACCATTGGAAGGCGTCGTGCACGATTAAATGGCTTTGACTAGAGGGGCTGGAAGGCGAATCTCTTCCTTTAAGCTTTCATGAAAGGCGGCTTTGGGGTCAGTAAAATTCAAGGCCAGAGCCCAGATGGTATAAACTAGTGCTTCTCCACTGGAATCAGTGGGGCCAGATCCCCAGGTGGGACAAATCTGGAGGCAGTGCCATTGCTATTGCCATAAGAACATAAGAACATAAGAATGGCCATATTGGGTCAGACCAAAGGTCCATCTAGCCCAGTATCCTGCCAGGGGCCCCAGAGGAGGTGAACCGAAGACAATGATCAAGTGATTTGTCTCCTGCCATCCATCTCCCGCCTGCAACAAAAGGCACCATACCTTACCCCTTGCTAATAGCCGTCTATGGACCTAACCTCCAAATATTTATTGAGCTCTTTTTTAAACTCTGTTAGGCTACGTCTACACGTGCAGCCAACATTGAAATAGCTTATTTCGATGTTGCGACATCGAAATAGTCTATTTCGATGAATAACGTCTACACGTCCTCCAGGGCCAGCAACGTCGATGTTCAACTTCGACGTTGCTCAGCCCAACATCGAAATAGGCGCAGCGAGGGAACGTCTACACGTCAAAGTAGCACACATCGAAATAGGGATGCCAGGCACAGCTGCAGACAGGGTCACAGGGCGGACTCAACAGCAAGCCGCTCCCTTAAAGGGCCCCTCCCAGACACAGTTGCACTAAACAACACAAGATACACAGAGCTGACAACTGGTTGCAGACCCTGTGCCTGCAGCATAGATCCCCAGCTGCCGCAGAAGCAGCCAGAAGCCCTGGGCTAAGGGCTGCTGCCCACGGTGACCATAGAGCCCCGCAGGGGCTGGAGAGAGAGCATCTCTCAACCCCCCAGCTGATGGCCGCCATGGAGGACCCAGCAATTTCGACGTTGCGGGACGCGGATCGTCTACACGGTCCCTACTTCGACGTTGAACGTCGAAGTAGGGCGCTATTCCTATCTCCTCATGAGGTTAGCGACTTCGACGTCTCGCCGCCTAATGTCGAAGTTAACTTCGAAATAGCACCCGACGCGTGTAGACGCGACGGGCGCTATTTCGAAGTTGGTGCCGCTACTTCGAAGTAGCGTGCACGTGTAGACGCAGCTTTAGAGTCCTGGACTTCACAGCGTCCTCTGGTAAGGAGTTCCACAGGTTGACTGTGCGCTGTGTGAAGAAAAACTTCCTTTTATTAGTTTTGAACCTGCTACCCATTAATTTCATTTGGTGTCCTCTACTTCTTATATTATGGGAACAAGTAAATAACTTTTCTGTATTCACTTTCTCCACACCATTCATGATTTTATATACCTCTATCATATTGCCCCCTCAGTCCCCTCTTTTCTAGACTGAAAAGTCCGTGTCTCTCCAGCCTCTCCTCACATGGGGCTCATTCCAAACCCTTGATCATTTTAGTTGCCCTTTTCTGAATCTTTTCTAATGCCAATATATCTTTTTTTAGGGGAGGATCTGGCCTCAGTGTATTTGTGAGGGAGGTCTGTAGCTAGGCCTCCTGACAGCCTGCAACGCCACAGGGGCCTCACCTTGCACCAGGCCTTGGGGCTCCTTCCAGAGTCACTTTGGGTCAGACCTGGGCCTGTGTCCCCTTTGCTTTGGGCTGTGGCCCCTCACAGACCAATACACAGAGATTGGGGCCACAGAATGGATTTTGGGGGAGCCTTTCTTTAGAAATAAAAGCCAGTCTTGGGCCCTCCTGGCCGTGGACAAACCCGACAGGAATCCACAGGCTGAGAAGTAGAAGGCAAAGAAAAAGAAGCCAACACTTTTTTAGATCTTCTGCTTTATAAGCAAATCTTGTGATAATTTTTGGACCGTGCCTCATGATTTGCTGAACACTTGGGGGTTGGCCACACTGTCTCTGCCAGAGGATGATCTCAGCCTTGCACGGTTAAGAAGCCACTCCTCTGTCCCTTCTCCGCAGTGCTGAGTCTCTGCAAAATTTAAGGAGCAACTTCACCCTGGGTTTAATTAGTGTGATGTGGGTACCCAGAGAAAGGGGCATTAGTCAGCAAACATGGACTATCCTGGTACAAAGGGCGTAGACTTTGCCAGTAGAAATGTGCCATTTTTACATCATCACTTTGCAACAGAGCTGCATGTTGAGTTGCCTAGCTGGGCTTTGGGCATGCCCCTGTGGGCTGGAGTGACAGCGTACATTATGCCTCATGTTTGTAGGCCTTAGGTGGAAGGGCTGCCCACCAGCTGAGTATGTTCAGCTGATGCGTGACCAGAGCCTGAATCACTCCTATTCAGACTGAACTACAATGAGGTGTGTGCAGATATAACTACGCTTTTTTGCCCCATCTACAACATGCATTTTTCAGGGTCAAAAACTGCTTTTCAAATTCAGGTCAAATCCAAGGGAATTTTGGGTCCGCCAGTTTAAAACACACACACACACACACAGAGGCTGCAAATCATCTTGGGAGGGAGCAGTCAGGCCTCCTTTGGGTAGTAGGGACTAGAGGTTGAGCCACCCCCATAATGGAGGGTGGCTCTTTAAAATGTTGGGTGGTCTGATATAGACAAGGACTTAGGAGACATTGATAAAGTCCTATTTGGAAGGCTAGGTTGCCACTACTGAGGGACAGAAAAATTGGCCAATGATTCTGATCCCCTTCCCCATCCTGACCCTCCCCTTCCCCTCAGGCGCTGCTCCCCATCAGCCTGACCATTCTGGACCATAGACCCCTTACACTCTTCCCCTACCAAGAGCCACCATCCTGGAGGCACCCCCCCACCACTCCTCAGGAGCCCCAGGGTTCTATCACCCTCTCCACTGGCAGGAGAGCCCTGCCCTCTAGGTCCCACTGCCCCACAGGCCCCAGGACCGAGAGGCCTGGCATGATAACCTCACACAACGTGGGACCCAGGGGCTGGCAGTAGTTAATATCACTGTGCAAACAGCCAGGAAACTGGAGCATTTGGTCTTTTGGCCAGTGTGACATACCAAACACAGGAGAAACTGTGTCCCTCCCTGATCTGCTCCCCCTGCCTCAGCCTCCAGCCTGGATCACAATACTTTGCTGCGATAGCCTCCATCCTGCACTGCTCACAAACAGCCGCCAGCCTGCAAGCCCTGTCCAGCTGTGTCTCCCTGTGTGCTGCTGTCAGCCAGCCAGCCACACCTTGGCTCTTACCAGCATGGATTATACTTCAGGACAACCCCATACCTATGCTTAGATGTCCCCCAAATTACGTGCCCAGTACTGCCCAGCCCTCTCACGGACAAGACAAGTTTATCTAACATTTGTTATTGCTTTAATAGAAACCATATAATCATATTTCCTTACCCCAAATAGAGTTTGCTGGACACTTCCATTCAAACACACTAGATTAGATGAAATAATAAAACAAGGTTATTAACTGAAACGAGAGTAATTTAAAGTGAGCACAAGTAAAAGAAACACAAACTGGTGCCGAGCATAATATATTACGTTAAATTCAAAGCAAAGATTTCTTACCATGTGCTCTGAGCATACTGACCAAACTTCTTCGGAACTACTCTGGAACCCTCCCGCAATTGTATGGCTGCTTCTTTTGTCATTTCTAGTGGTGGGAATGCAATGGGCAGGAAGATAGAGAGAGGGGATATCTTATGGTATTTGTCCCTTCTTTTTAGAGTGTCTGTCATGCTCTTAAAAAACATTTCCAGCTGATACTCAGGAGACAGAGGGTCTAGAACAAGGATTCCCAACCTATGGGTACGGACCCAAAATGGGTCACCATTAGATTTTCTCAGGGTCTCTTGCTAGGTGCTCTGAGCCATATGTGGCTCTTTAAGGAGCCATCTGTGGCTCCTGCTGCCACTCACTGTTCCAGCTCCCAGTTCCTGCCCTGCTGTGCTGAAATGAGACTCAGTTTAATTGGTTTAACAGCTGGCAGGAGGGATCTGGCCATAAAACCAATGAAATTGAGCCCCATTTCAGTGCAGCAGGGCAGGGAACTGCCTGTGCTGCAGGTTGGAGAAGGGAGTAGGAGAGCTGGGGGGAGCTACAAGAAGGAGACAGTGGTGGCAGCAGCCCGGAGAAGGCGCAGTGAGGGGCAGCAGCAGAGTTCATGTGAGGTAGGTGGGGGGGCAGTTTGGGGCTGCGAGGGGTTTAAGGCTGGGGGTGGGGAGGAGAGTTTGAGGGGTTTAAGCCTGGGCGAGAGGGTGAATCAAGATTCATTAAAAACAATTTCCCAGGGGAGAACCTTCCCATCCTCTTGGTTTTGAATTGTCTTGGGTCACAAAGTCTTGCTGAATTGTTAGAATGGGTCACCATCTCGAAAAGTTTGGAAACTGCTGGTCTACAGTGAAGGATGTTCCCGGCTGCTTTTCTTCACCAGTTGGAGCATCTTTTGTTTCCCTTCCTGCTTGATGACTCTGTTTATTCCTTAAATTCAAATTAAGCAGAGCACTCTGTTTGAGACCAGCCTGTTTGCTAACCTCAGTTTGGAACAAGTATTATGAGCATCATACAGTGGGATCCTTAAAATTTCACATATAATGTTGCCACATGCAGTTTATGAGGACTAAAATGACCAGCGAATTATGAGTTTTCAGATGCTTTCTCACAAGGCATACATAGTACAAAGATTATTTCAATTGTGTGTAGGTAGGGTGTGGACACGGGTACATTCTGTCACAACCAGAAACCATCAAGGCAGTAGTGAAAACAGCCAGGCTGTTCAAAAACTGGCAAGGTGGCAACTGCATTAGGAGAAAAACCTGTTACTGTGTCTTTAAGGTCTCAGAACTAGGAGCCTAGGAGAGTAGGTGGAGCAAGGCACCTCTCAATCCCAGCCAATTGAGATGAGCATTGGGAAGGAGACCAGCATGTGTGCTGACTTTTCACTTATATAGCAGGGGAGACCCTGGTAAGAGAGCGGTGAGGTGCTGGACCTCACAAGGGGAAAGGGTTGATGGAGAGACCAGCTGGAGAAGAAGTTGGCTGAGGGCCTCCACCTGGCTGGTTTCAATGAGAACCGAGCTCCAGAAGGAGAGTTGGAGGGGGCTTCGAGCTAATAACTGCCTGAAGTGCACCCCAGCTGCTGGACAGGCTGGGAGAGGACTTGAAGATGTGCCTCAGCAGCTGGCTGGGTAGAAGCTGCCTGAGGAGATGCTCCAGAGCAGGAGCAGTGGGGCCTGTGTGCGAGAGGCTGGCACACAGCGGAAAGGGAAGCGCACCGTACTGAGGGTAGTCTACAACCACATTTACACATCAAAACCTGGACAACATCCAACGAAAACAACAGTCAGCAGGTGGAATTGTGGGTAAGCGGAATGAATTATGGGTATGCAAATGAAGCTGGGCAGGGCTGGATTTTCCCTCCTGGCCCCCAGAAAGGATGCAGAGAGTTCTTGCAAAAGTTCACTCGGAGTTCTTTGACGCTGGCATTTTCTTTGCTTGGACTCAGGCCAGAGATTATTTCTAGAAAACTTGGTGTGCAGTCATTAAATTATTTGGTAGGGCGGGAGGGAGGAATTCACTGCTTCCAGACTCTCCTACTGTAAAAATAAAAATTATTTAGTCCAGTTTCAAACTTGGAGGTTGTGAAATCTCCATCACTGGAGATTGTTAAAGGCAGGTTAGATAGGCATCTATCAAGGATGGTCTAGATGCTATATGGTCCTGCCTTGAAGTCAGAGGACTGGACTTGATAACCTGTCAAGGTCCCTTCCAGTTCTAGTGTTCTATGATTCTGTGATTTGTCTTGCTTTTGAGGTCTCAGTGGAGAAAGGAAAACAATACAGGTTAGAAGGAACTCAGAAGCTTTAAAGTTCTGAGTGTGCTTGGAACATTTTCTTTTCATAGATCCCAAGGCCAAGGAAGATCATTGTGATCACCTGAAGAACATAGGCTCTAGAGCTTCCACCTAAAGATTTCTAGAGTAGCTCTCTTAGAAAAACAGCCCACCCGGATTTAAAAGTTATCAGGGATGGAAACTCCACCCCATGGCCTGTGCTAAATTGTTCCAACTGTGGCTTATTCCTTGTTAAACCTCTATATCTTATTTCCAGTACCGTATGAATTTCTTCAGCTTCCAGCCATAAAATCATACTATATGTTTCTCTGCTAGACTGAAGAGGCCATTATTAAATATTGGTTTGCAGCGTAGATAATTGCAGACTGTGATCAAGTCACTCCTTAACTCTTTGTAAAGCTAATTAGCTTGACTCAAGGAGCTCAGTCATTACTAGGCATGTTTTCTAATTCTTTAATCTGCCTCATGGCTTGTCTCTGCAGCCTCTCCAAATTATCAATATCCATGTTGAGTGGTGAGCTCCAGAACTGGACCCATTATTCCAGCAGAAGGCGCCCTGTGCCAAATACAGAGGGTACCCTCTCTACTCCTACTGGAGATTATTGATGCATGGTGGCACCATTAACCTAAACCCGTTTGGAATCCTGTGAGCCATATCCCTTTGTTCTGCTTGGTCAAGGTGAAGGAGCCCAAAACCTGCTTTAAAGGAGAAGCTGGGAAATTCATGGACTGCACAGGAAATCCCAGATGGAGAAGCATCAGCCATGCCAGCTCTTCCCCTCTTGCTACCCATATCATAAATACAAAGGGATCTTGATGGGAATCGGAGGGAGTGGGGCCAGTAGCATCTGCAGAGTACCTTTCTTACTGGTGTCATTTAGAGCAGCATTCAGGCTGCTCTAAATAACAGGCATGGCTTAAACAGCCCCCACAACCAGCAACTGGTCCCAGGATCACTGAAGCAGAAAGATGTCTCAGATCTACCTTTTCTCACCCCTGCCCCCAGCAGTGCTGCCAGTAGCTCAGCCATCACACAAGAACTAGTCTAAGATGTGCACAGCAAAGGTTACCGAAGTTAGCGATACGGAGGTTAAGAACAAGAAGACTCAGTTGAGGGTGGGCTGTTGCTAATTGTTGGAACAGCAGTCAGCTTGTCCCATGCATATAGCACTGCTTTCGGCTCCTGTTCTTTTACCCCTGCTTTCCTTTTTCCTCAAATTCCATCCCCTCACCCCTTAGAAACAAATACGAAAATGAGCTTTAAATATCGAGGAACCAGCCAGGTCCTGATTCAACCGACAAGGAGCAACAAAGAGATCCATTTGTAGCCCTTCCCTTTATTCACTGCCAAGCGTAGGTGCTGTATCCCAGGGGAAAGCAGAGGCTAGCAGACAGTAGAGTCACCTTTAGCAGTGTTGCACTGGAGACGATGAACCGCTCACTGCTGGTTTTTACCTTATCTTTGTCCCCCTCCACACAGACACACAAAGTCCCCCGCTCCCCAGTCTTTCTGCAACTGTCACAGGATGCGGTTTCCCCTTTCTTTGTTGCCCTGCATCTCCCTGGCAGGCGGCTAGCATATGTAATTACTGCACGGTGCCTTGCAAACCAAAAAAGCCGTCCTGTAGCACCTTACAGCCTGATTGTATAACTTATGAGGTGATGAGCGTTCGTGGGACAGACCCACTTCTTCACATCTGGAAAATGCTGATCAATGATAACTGAGATGAAGAGAATTTAACAGAAGGATAGAAAAAAATGAAATAAAAGCTGACAAATCAGCAAGATAGGGCAGAAGGGAGGGGAGTGAAGAAAAGTAGTTTCTGCAAGTATCTATTAAGTTTTTTTCTATCCTTCTGCTAGATTCGCTTCACCTCAGTTTTCAGGTATGAGAATTTTCCAGATCTGAAGAAGTGGGTCTGCCCCACGAAAGCTCATCACCTAATAACATATGTTGTTAATTTTTAAGGTGCTACAGGACGGCTTTTTTATTTGGTGAAGACACAGACTAACACGACTTCCTCCCTGAGACTATTCACCACATGCCAGGCACAGCTCAATGGATTCTCTGTCCTACTAGGGGAATAAGGAGGCCGGATTCTTACACTGACCAGCGGAAAGGTTAACATAGCTCCTCCAGGGTACCCTCTGGCAAGGCACATGGGCAATTGTGCCCTCTCGTTTCTCCCTGGGATCCATGGAAACTGAGGCACTCACCTCTTCGAAGGATTAACCCTCTCCCACTCCATTGGCACTGCCCAGCTCAGAAGATGCATACGAGTCAGAAGTTCCCTCGGCTGGTCCTGCCATCTTCAGGCCAAGCTGAGGCAAAACAGCCCCCTCATTCTTTCACACACAAGCTGCACCTGGGCTGGCATTATAACCTTCGCCTCCCATCACAGCAGCCTGCTTGGTGTGTGAGTGCTGCTGCCCCTCCCACACTGCTGGGGCTTTACCCTGTGGTGTCTCCTGCCCCAAGCAGGGTTGAAGGAGATGGTGGGGCAAGGCCAGCAGCTGGCCACATTCTTTTTGGCAAAGGGGTGGAACTGGTACTAGAAGCTGTGAGAAACATGCCAGTGCAACCTCAGTCCTATGCTGATAGCTACGCTGTGTCAACTCCACCCAGCCATCTACTCTCATTCCTTTCCCGCCTTTATTAGCAGGGGAAGAAAGCGAAAGAGCAGCACAGGCTGAACCTGCCTGGTCTGGCAATATCTGTAACCCACAATGATTTTAGTCACCAGGAGACCACTTATCAGGGGTGCAGCCAACTTTCCCATGGTCCCATAAAGTTTGTTTCCAGCCACCAGTCCTGGCTCTCAATGTTCTGTGCTGTTATTTAGCTGTAATTTACCCCTAAATGTCTTCTAAGAGCCCAGTAAGCAGCGGCAGTGTTGGTGATGTGCTAAACAATCTGGACCTCCCGTGGTCTGGCAAATTCTCTGGTTTGGCACCAGTCAGGTCCCCAGGGTGCCAGACTAGAGAGGTTCAATTTGTATACTGCAGAGCACTGCCTCCTGCCAAAGTAAGGCTTAACTCCTCCACCCAGTGCACTGCATTATATCAAAAGCACTGTAATAGGGCTATGACATAGGCGATTCATGGGGTGCAACATGCACCTCCCCGCATCAGCCCCCTGGCATTTACCATCAACTCTGCGACACTTCTGATGAGTACAGAGGCCTTCCCTGGCGTGGCATGGCCCAAAAGCAGTGCAATGCTCCCCCAGGAAGAGGCAGAGCAGGAGCAGAGCAGGGCCAGAGGGAGGGTGTGGCATGGGCAGAGCAGGGACAGGAGGGGGAGGAGCAAGGGAAAGGGTGAGGTATGGGCAGAGCAGCGGCAGAAGAGGGAGGGGCATAGATGGGGAGGAGGTGGGGCTGGGACACATGGCGGGTGCCCCCACACCCAGAATCTCTGCACCAGTTGTCTCTGGCTATGCCCATGCATCAAAAGGATATGTAGCACAGAACACTGTTCTCTTGCACTACCTTCTAGTGTTGTAGCCCAGGGCCGGCTTTCCCATACCCCCAATCAAACACATTGAACTGCAAGACTCTGCCCAGTAATACAGACTCCAGTACACACAATTGCATTTGCCCAGGGCTAAGGTTACATGGCGAAGCTACACCAACATTAAGGTTGCGTGTGTAACCTTAACTCTGCCCTCTCTGTGCATCTCCCACACTAGCGTAGGGTCTGTATTTCCAGGATCACAGACTATTTCTCGGATTATGTGGGGTGGTCCCAATCCTGAGAACCCCTGCCCTTGGTCTGATGATGAAAAACAAAGAAGGATCCTGAGCAAAGCTGTCCCAGGTGTTTCATGTAGTGTGTGCTGCACAATAGCAGGAAAGGATTTATTGTCTCTAAACTAAAGAGATTCTCTGTTAAGAGACCCACTTCCAGAAGTGTGGCTAACCTTCCAGCCATGTGCACACAGACCAACTTCCTTGTGTCTCCAAATTCTTCCCTCCTGCAACTTGTGCTTCTTCCACCAAAAAGTTCCCTGCAAGCTGACATCAGGGAGCTGTGGCATTACACAGGATCCAAGGCTGGAAGGCACCATTGTGATCATCTGGTTTGACCACACGTATGACACAGGCTTTCCCCAAAATAATCTGTCATGCAGAGCGTTTAAACAAACATCCCGTTTTGATTTAAAAATTGGAAGTGATGGAGAACCCACCTTGACCCTTGGTGAATTGCTCCAGTGGCTAATAGCTCCCACTTAAAAATGTCTTCCTTAAACATCTCTGCATTTGTCTAGCTTCAGCTTGCAGCCATTGGCTCCTGTCAGGACTTTCTCTGCTCCTCTTCTGTTTAGACAAACAGGCATCACTTGCTGTTCCCTTTATAAGAGTAGAAGTTAGCGCCCCTTGGCACCGGTGAGGCCTTCAGGGATGACATCTATTGCACATGAGTAGTCAGGATTGATTAAGGGTTAGAACAGGAGCTGTGGTGCAGCCCTTAACTATGGCTTGCAGTGTTCCACACAATGCTGCATTTACCTCAAGGCGGTGCATGCTACGGCAATACACTGCAGCCAAGGGTAACACAGCCAAGCACCAGCTATGCATTAGCATCAAGGACCAGCTCATTCTCTGTCCAGGATTCTTCTTCAGCCCCATCACTGAGGTACCTGAGCTCTTGACTTTACACCACCCAGCAGAACATATGGCAATGAAGTAGGTCAGGGGAGTAGTTTCCATTGGAAACCTAAGCCCTGATATGCATCTCCCCTCTCCATGCCCTCTGCTCTTTTATCAGCTCCATCTGTGGGTTTCCATTTCCCTCCCCCATGGTACCATCCCCTGATGTGTGCACTAGGAGAAGAGTTCGTTTCCTCTTGCGTAGACCCTACTCCCCATCAAGCTGTTTTGAAGCACTGACACTCACTGGGGCTGTTCTGCAGCCTAGGGGTGGGGGCAGTGGGGTGGGTGAGGGAGACCTACCTTGATGGGACTAGTTCAAACCAGCCTCAGTGGAAAATTCACTCTCTGCCACATCCTTCAGCTGTTTACCAAGTCGGAGAGGGTCTGGCAGCCCCAGAACAAAGGAGGTTTTGACCTACACCGCAAAGCTAGAGGAAGCACCAAAATAGCAACAAAGCCTAAGCAACCAGTAATGTAGAAAGAAAGAAACAAAGAAAGAAAGAAAGCAAGAAAGAAAAGAAGAAAGAGAGAAAGGAAGATGGATGGCAGGGTGGAGGATGGGGTGAATAGCAGGGATGCATTTCGGTTTTTTGTTTATAATTTCGACAGGTAAGATTGATGAGTCGATGTCTTTTCTCTGACGTATCTATTTAACTTATCCCACTTGCAGGAAATTATGGAAGGGTTGTGCAATAATTAATGGCAGGAGATGTTGATATTCAAAAAGCTAAAGGTGTGTCATAGGGTTGTCAATTAAATTACAGTTAAGCACTTAACGCAAAACCAATTAGATTTAAAAAAATCACAATGAATCACTCTGTTACACAATAATAGAATGCCTATTTAAATTTATTAGGAATATTTTGGCTGTTTTTCTACATTTTCAAATATGTCAATTTCCATTACAACACAGAAAGCCAAGGGTAAAGTGCTGAATTTATATCACAACAGTTCCAGGAAAAACCCTGTTCTCATTTCCAGGTGATGTTGTAAATAAGAAGCAGGCAGCATTATCTGCTATCAGTGGAAACAAACTTGCTGTCGTGGTGCTTGGCTGAACAGAAAGTAGGACAGAGTGGACGAGAACACTCTGAAGATTTACATTGCTTTGTTTCTGGGTGCAGTTATGTAACAAAAAATAATTCTGCATTTCTAAGTTGCACTTTCATAACAGAGATTGCACAAGGTGATTTTTTTTACAGTGCAAATATTCATCTTTCCCCAACAGAAGTTGGTTCAATAAAAATATCTCCTCACCCAGCTTAACTCTCTGTCAGAAGATGCAAATGAAATAAACCCTTAGTAAGTTTTCAAGCAGTATTTCACACATCTGAGTAAGTGAGCACCAGACTATGAGAGCTTACGCACAAATCAATTTGTCAGTCTATTAGGTGCCACAGGACTCCCCCTTATTTTTGCTGAAACAGACTAACTTGTCTTCCTCTCTGAAACAAAGCAGCGTTTTCCTTCTTTGCCTGTCTGCCCTTTTCAGTCATCATCAATGAAAATATTTTTCTCATCCATCTCTCTCATCAGTCTTTCGCTGTGCGTGTGGCGAAATCAATGTTTATTGACATTTACCAATAAAAATCAAATCCTTGCCAGCACAAAAACTTCATGTGCTGCTGTTAGTGCCAACATCTATTAAGCCCTCATTTCAGAGAAGCACTGAAAACATCATCTAACCTAAATATTGGTCCAGGTACCAATCTGGGCTAAACCCATATATCTCCATTGAGTCTATCAGAGCTGCGCTGTTTACACTGGCTGGGGACCCAGTCTGGTTTGCAGAGAGAATCCTTATTGCAGCGTGACTGGAATGGACTCCCCTGCTCTCAGCCTGTGAAGCTCTCTGAACCCATGTCAGTTTCAGGTTCTGAAAGACAGACATCAAGACCAAATGTCTATTTTACAGCTGCTTCCAGGCAATAGAAGAATTGTAGTAATGACAACGAACGGGCCTCATTCCTCTTTACACTGCAATTGCTCTTGGCTCACTTTAAGGCCTCTTTATGGGGCAAGCCCAGTGTAAGATGCCTTTAGTGTAAGTTAGAATCTGGATCAATGAAAAGAGTACATAACACATAAATATGCCATTCAGCTCAAGGAATAAAAACCTAAGATGATCTGCTTTGCAAACCCAATTGAATGGGACACTAATGTCCAAACCCAGATAAGGTAAACCCTGAGCCAAGCCCTGCTTAACTGGATTTCAGATCACCTAATGTTTGTGTTAACTCGCAGACTGAAATTCATGTCAAAAGTGAGTTTTATTCATCTGGCTCATGTCCACAAAGGTATTTAAACTCCTAACTTCCAGCGATTTATGGATCTGTGCCTTGAACTCCACATATTCAATGTTTCAGAGGTTCCCTCAGACATATACAGAATTAGATGTTTAAATAGGTCCAGGGCCAGACCCCCAGATGATGTAAACTGGCATGTCTCTGTGGAAATCAGTAGAACTGGAACTGGACTGCATTATACCATCTGAAAATCTGACCCTTTTTCTAACTGGGATTGTATATTATTCCCCCTACAGAAATTTTAAATATTCAGTACATTATTCACCTTTTAGTAGGTCAGTTTAATTTTTGCTTTTCACTCTTTTGTACAAGGACAAGAGTTCATCAGTTTTACATCCATTTCACTTGTGCATTTGGCAGAGCTAGCACCACGCTGTTGGGGTTGGTTGTCACATTGCTGGGGAAAGTTTGGGCAAAAATATCCTGTTTTCACTGAAGTGGTTTGCTTGGGGTTCTTTGTCTCTCGTGAGAACATTGCTATTAATACAGGCATTTGCAAAACACTTTTTATTTTGAACCAAAGTTGAATTTTGGTCTTGAACTGTACAACGGAGCACAAATCTTTTCAGCGTTGACTTGAAAACTGTAGCTGATCCAGCTCTCAGCCTGTCCATAAAAGGAGATGCCATAGCTACAGAGCATGAATACAAAATAAATACATAAATTCATGTTTCCAACATTTCTAGTTAACAATTAGGGCAAACAGATAAGTCAGCAGTTACTAGCGCAGACTGGAACACATGAAAGGAAGCAAGCAATTCTTTTGGTCTAGGCATGCTCCACGTGAGAAGCACAGAAAATTATTAATGACTTTGACAGGACATTTCGATTTGACCTTTTCATGCAAACATTTGCTCACTCTAGCTCAATAAGGTGCTTATAGTCTTACTATAAAGAGTGGCTGATGGACTTAACGGCCATGTCTAACCCATGCTACTCGTATCTGTAATGTGCTTATAGGGCCTATTAATTATTTCACTCCTTATCAACTATTTATGAATGTCCCCTTACTATAAAGTATGATCAAACATTAAAATATTAGAACCTGGTTAGCTCAATTAGTTACAAAACAATTGTTTCACTTGAATTCTCAATATGCATCTCGGGTTTATATAACTATACAATAACAGAGCAAATTGCGAATTACTTCAATGTGCAACGAGCATTTTGTCATTAATAGTGTACGCTGAGCAAACCAATAAGGGATCAGAAAACATCAACATGGTTTAACTATGTAAGTAGAAAACTAAACAATCCCTGATGGCAAACTCTTGAGGAAAAACTTATTTCAAATGAAAACATTTTGGGTTTTCCATGGAAATTTATATTTAGAATCAAAATAAAAATTTCCATTTGACTCAAATGACTGCTTATGGAAAGAGAAGGAGTTTGATTTCCATTTCAAATTTGAGGATTTGGGGGGTATATACTTCCACCTTTTTCTTTTTTCACCCTTTTATCCCACTGTAAAAATTTAAAGCAGTAAGAACATGAGGAGTAAGGGGAAACCTACTTTCTCCATATTTTCCAGTTTTTTCCAGGTGGGAAGTAATTAAGAAGTATGAAAATTTAACTTTTCCCTATCTGCAACACATTCTTACCCTTTACCTCTTTTTACAGGGGAAGGGTGGGAAGGAAGACTGGGAGGTTGCAATTAAAAAGAGAAACACGGGAGCCGGGGGTAAATAACTGAAAACCCCCACATTGAAAATAACAAACTGTCTCAAAAAATTATTGCCAAATACTGAAGCAAAACTACATATTAAGCTGCAGCTACATTGGGGTTAAATTAACAATTCAAAATGATTTTTTTCAGTTTGAATCAACATGTTAAAATGAAAAAAAATAATTTCATCTTGAAAGGATGAATCAAAATGAACGCTTTCATTTTGATTTTCCCCCTCCATCAGAAAACAAAAAATTAAAAGAAAAAATTCACATCAGAATTGACATCTTCCCATGGAAGATGTCAATTTCAATACAACTATATTTTCTGGTGGAGAGGAAATAATTTTATTACGTCTTTATGTAAGTACAGAATTTGTGAAATTCACGGTGGAAGTGGGACATTGGCTATCTATAAACCTAGTGATAAAGGGTTTATTGTCCCTTTTACGGTGATGCCTATACGTTAGGGAGGCAAATTGTACTCCCTTTGAATCTTTGCCAAGCACATTTCATCTGCATTCTGCCGACTGACACTTGTTTGCTGAAGACACTTGTGAAGGGGACTCCAGCTAACAAGCGCATCTGAGAATTTCAGCATCTGTCTGCAGAAACATTTTATTAACAGGAAAATAGGCAAAAAATCGTTAAAGAACTTGTTACAAATTATTCACCCAGCTCTTATCTGGCCCAACAGTCTTGATGCATAAATAAGCAAAGGAATTTGAAAGATGTAGCTGTGCAGTCCTTAACTCAAAACTCCCACTGGCTTTTGATGGGCTGGTACTCAAACTCAGTACAAAATTCTGACTGTAACAGCTCAGCCAGATTACGGCCGTGTCTACACAGCCGCCCTTAAAATGGTGCAGCCGCGCCATTTAAGGCATCTTGTGTGGCTGCTCTTCATCTTCATTATGGAGCTTTTCCAGCTACAAATTACAACCACCTCCAACAAAGGCACTCTGCACACTGATATGTTTCAGTGTGAAAACGTTTGTCCTTCAGGAGAGTGTTTTTTCATATCTCCGAGCAATAAGTTTTAGTGATCAAAGCGCCTATGTAGACATGGCCTAAGATGAGCAACTGAGCTCAACCTAGCACAGAAATAAGGTGGGTAAACTCACGTATCTTACTGGTGGAAAAAAGACACAATTTGAGATAATGTTGAACTGTTCTTCCTCCAGGCTGGGAACAGTGCTCAGCATGTCACAGCTGCATACTGGGTGAGACCAATTGTTCAGCAGAAGGAGGTAATACATCTTGGAAGAGACCACTCTAGGTGAGGTGGAGAGTTAATACCTCCATAGTGGAAGGACCAAGCTGGGTGAGTGGTTTATCATGAGCCCTAAACCCAGTTCAGCAAAATTACAAAATTTACTAGATTTACCCAGCATTGCTCGGGTTCATAACACAATTAATTTTTATTTTTTGGAAAATCAGGTGAAATTGCACATGCTTCCTTTTAATCATTGCTCTGGAGTGGAGCTGGAAATGAGGGTTCAGAACGCAACCTGCCCCATGGAGAGAGGACCACCCGAGACCTCACTCACTGCAACAGCTTGGAGAAAGGTGGGAAGTACCTCTCCATGGCCGCTGCAGCTCCAGTGGGCACAGCTGGGGGACGGAAGCATGGGGCAGGTCCAGGTTTGTCTGCCCCTGCGATCCCCAGCCAGAGTGAGGAATGCACAAAATTTTGCACTTTCCCATTGCTCCCTGATCATACAATCCTAGGGCTGGAAGGGACTTCAGGAGGTCATCGAGTCCGGCCCCCTTCCTCAAGCAGGATCAGCCCTGACTAAATCATCCCAGCCATGTCTTTGTGAAGCTGGGAAGTAAAAACCTCCAGGGATGGAGATTCCACCACCTCTCTCGGAAACACATTCCAGTGCTTCACCGCCCTCCTGGTGAATTAGTTCCTCTTAATACCCAATCTACACCTCCCCGTCCGTTACTTGAGACCATTACTCCTTGTTCTGCCATCTGTCACTACTGAAAACAGCCTCTTTCCAGCCTCTTTTGAGCCCCACTTCAGCAAGATGAAGGCTGCTAACAAATCACCCCTCACTCTCCTGTTTTGCAAATGGGTAAAGGGGAACAGCCAACAGTGTCCCCTAATGAATTAGGAGACAGGGAGAGCTTCAGCCTCTCCACCCCACCCTCCCGAAAGGGCACCTATGTGAGTGAGGGGCTGGGGGCTGAGGCAGTCCCAAATGGGGGGGATGAGCCCCCGTGCAGCCCCCTTTCCCCGCCTGGTGATTGTCTCTTCCCTGTACGGCTTTATGAGAAGCAGTCCCATTCCAGACACATCCCATTGCCCTGGCACAGTCAAACCCTTTACCTCGCTTGAAGTGATGAGAAGAGAAAGCTGGTTAACAATTTGGTTGTCCTAGCTCTTATGGCTTAGAAGGAATTCTTCAACAGGCAGGCAGACAGGCAGACAGGCAAACTCTCACATACAAATAGCAGAGGGTCCCAGAATCATGGTCACATTTTTACTAAACCTAGTAAGAAGTCACAAAGCAGCATTTGTGAACCAGCATCCCATGCAGACCGGTAGCAGCTCAACACCAGTGCACCTGAAAAATCATGTGAGGAGTGGGCAATCTGTCAAAACAAGACTAAGCCTCTTTCTGAACTCAGTCCAGTTGCACTCAGTGGGCTCAGTTTACCTTCATTCACACTAGTTTTACACCTGTGCAACCCCCTGAGCCCGTGTGAGCTCACTTATGCTGCTATAAAGCTAGAGTAAGGCTGTTAGCAACACCAGGCCAGATCCCCAGGTGGTGTATGTCACTGTAGCACTGTTGGGGCTCTACCAATTTATCCCAGCTGCGGAGATGATCCCATCATAGTAATCCAGCTTTACACTGACTGAGCTCAGACCTGCTTACTAGGACTGTGCCCTTGAGTCAGAGCTGCCAGGTGAGCATCCCAAGAGCAGCTCGATACCTTGTGAGACTGGATCCAGTTTCACACTGGATCCTGTGCCATTACCCAGTGTAAAAGGGGTGGAACATGGACAGGATCAAGCCCCAGACAGTCACTCACTTGTGCCAGCTTCTCATTGCTGCAGTTTCCTCCAGATTTACATCAGTTACTACCATTTTACACCACAGTAGGCAAGAGGAGAATCAGGTCCATTGTGATTAGGTGACTGGTTTGTTACTGGATCAGGCTCTGAGGAGCACTTAGACAGTGTCAGCGTTCTTGGAAACAGCCTTCTTAGAAAAGCCCTGTTAGATTTAGGGCTGGTACAGACTGTCACAGGCCCATTGGAGTTAGGGGGCCAGATCCCTGGTGGGCACAAATTGGCCTAGCACCACTGATTTTGGTGGCGTTACCTGGTGTGAAACTGGAGTAGCACAGTATTGAACTGGCCGTGCTGTAGGTAGGTCTGTGACACTCGTCTTTTTCCAACAAACACTTTCCCCTTCCGAGAGTTTCCCTCGAGACCCGCCAAAGCACTGTCCCTGTGGGAATAAACCCATTGGCTCTGAGGGACAGACAGACTCACCCACTAGGCTCTGTTCCCCATCTCCGTCGATCTGTCACTCAGCATTGCTTGAAGACAGAGCGGAGGGAAGGGGGGAGCGAGCGTGGGTGGGGGGAAACCTCGCCCCAATTCTGCAGGCTTTGCATTGCTAAAAGCCTTTTGCAGATTGGGTTTGTCATGAGCCACTTCCTGCGGCAAAGCCGTTCGTGCTGCAAAGAATCAATACCCACACTCCCACCCCCCTCCCCGGCTTGCAAAACCGGCAGCATCCCTGATGCACCATGATGCTGCAGAAGCATTTGGGGTCAGTGGCATGACTAGTGCCTGCCAGCCATTGGGGCCTCACCGTGCAGCTAGAGGAGGACGCTAATGACATCCCTCTGGTTAATGCTCAGAGGGCCTGATCCTGACACATGTTGGGCACTGGCAACTGCCTTGAAAGTCACCGAAACCCTGATTCTCTCAGAATTGGGCCCTAACTTACCTACAAGTTCCTGCGATGAAGATGGGAGTTTTTCTCTCATTTTGCTTTCCACGGGTCAGGATGGGGTGCAAATCCTTGACTTGTTGATTTACACCGGTGGGGGATCAGCCCCAGAAATCCATCTCTGTGGATCACATGAAAAACAAGCCAACAGACACAGTGAATAAGGCATCTCCTCTGTGTCGGCTGGGGATCAGCTTTTAGCATCAGGGACTAATAGATGTGGAATAATTTACTCACTAATATTCCCCAGAGCTAGAACTTTCCCTTCCACCCCATTTACTGAGGCTAAACCCCAGCCTGAGGCCATTTCCACCTCGTCAAGGGACCCAATTACAATAAACAGCGCATTGTGTGTCCTGTGGGACTAGCACGTCTTTTTAACTGCGTTCTCCTCTCCTTCCAGCCAGGCAAAGGCCTAAGGGCCAAATCTGGAGCTGTGTAGAAACTGCCAGATCCCAGCTTCAGAGGAGGTGGCTGAAGGGTCCCTGTCCTGCAGCCTTTTGCACTGAAGTCGCTGGGTCTTTGGGCTGCGGGATGGAGCCTTATATTACATTATCTTGAATTTTTGCGGATTTGATGTGTCGTTAAGATGATTTATGAGCAGCCATCACCCCAGCAACCCCACTGGATTTCATTAGAGCGGCTGCAGCTGCTGCTAAATTTAGACCCAGCCAAGGAAGCGGGATTGAAAGCTGTTTGGAGGTTCAGAGGTTTCTGTGGCTGTTGTTAACTATTTCATTTATTAGAGAAAGGGCTGGATGAGATGGATGAGACACAGAGGAGTGGCCACGTTAGCCTGCAGCCTCACAATAAAAAGCAGTCCTGTAGCCCTTAAAGACGAATACATTTATCTATTAGGTAACTAATAAGAAGAAGAAATAATTGCTAATAAATAAATACATGTTTTTCTTTAAGGGGCTACAGGACTGCTTGTTCTTTTTGAAGGACGAGACTGACAGAGCAGGCAGGCTAAGGTGCTCCAAGCACAGCAGAGGTCAGAGGGTTTGATCCGTGGCTGTTTTCTAGTTCATAACAAACAGCAATTCAGACACAGATCAGCCAGAAATAGGGGCAAGGCAGGGAGAACATCAGAGCAGAAAACAGCCTCTGCCTTCCCTCTGGGGAGCTAATGCTGCATCCCACTATGAAAAGATCAGGAACGTTGGTGCTAATTTTACACTAGTTGGCTTCCCAGCTGGTTTAAATTGGCCATAGCTCCACTGGGGTCAGTGGCCAGATCCCCAGCTGGTGTCACTCCAGCATAGCTCCACTGGGGTCGGGGATGGATTCCCCAGTTGATTGAAATTGGCTGGAGCCGATAGAAAAGCGCTGATTTAATTCAATATCTGCCCCTCGGTGTTTGCATGCAACCCGTGGGCAGCACTTCTACCAGATCTGAGTTTGGCCCATGGTGCTGCGCCTTTTTTCTACCATTCTTCCATGTCTCTTAGCAGGGAGTAAAGAAAGACTGAGGATTATGATGGCTGCCACGTAGCACTGATTGGGATGGACAGGCCTAGGTACAAACACAGCTTGATTTCACCCGACCACCATCGCCTTGCTTCAACATCGTATCTCCTTGCTCACACCTCTCCCCTGTTGCTGGCTATGTAGGGTATAAACCGTGAAGGGCAGGGCCTGCATCAGACATGCCTGGGCCGCACGTTGGGGACATTACCAGGAATAATGGTATAGATGATGGGAGACAGGCAGGCAGGCCCTCTGGGGAGTGAGGCATTGCATGGGTCACAGCCTCAGAGCCCCTTTGGCTGTGCAGCTTCTCATTAGGCCCTGCGCAGTCGGGACAGATAGCTCTCCCCAAACTGTGCAGCTGCCATGGCCGTCCAGGAAGGGGAAGGGGACAAGAGTAGGAGGGGTCGTCTCTCTGCTGGCCTCAGCACTGAGCTGCTGTGTCCAGAGGAAAGGAGGCCCCTCTTTGCCATCCCCAGCAAGGAATCCCCCAGGTAAGTGGAGCCCCAGTGAAGCTCCAGCCCCCAACCCCCTGACCCACAAGCCCTGCCCATCCTACTGTGCTTGAAAGCCCTTGTCGCCAGTCCCACCCCAAAGACAACGCCTCCAGCCCAGAGCCTGCACCCCAACCCCGTCTCTGTTCTGAGCCCCTCCTCAAACCTGGAGCCCCCATGCACCCAAACATCTCCTCTCCAGCCCTCCCCCCGCAGCCAGAGCCCTCACACTCCTGCCCCCCAACCCGCTGCCCCAGGCCTGAGCCCCCTCCCACACTCCAAACCCCTCTGCCCCACTTCCGCCACGGGCGTTTCGTTATGTGCACCACCATGGAGGCGATGTCTCATACGTCCCCTCCACCGTGGCGCACATAACAAAGTTCACTCCACTCAGGGGTGGCAAAAAATTAGAGGCAACACTGCCCTATTCTGAGGAGCCAGAGAGGAGATGGGCCTTCACAGCCCATCACAGTGGCTTCCAGGGAGCTTCACCCCATTGACCCCAAGGGTCACCACGGCTACCAGCGAGGTAGATAAGCTGACCTAAGTCCCTGCATTGCCACGGCAACCTAGCACCTTCCCCGCTTCCATTGCTGAAGCGAGTGTTTACATGTTGAGCTGTGCCTCTAACGCTTGTAGTGTAGACGTAAACTTAACGGAGTTCAAGGCATTCAGAGACTTTTCCTTAACTTCAAACACAGCCCTCAGCTGCAGGCAGAGAGATGTGAAGTGGGAGATAGTGGGTCAAATTCTTGGCTGCGCTGCTGTAAGCCAGGAGTAGCCCCGTTGTTGGCAGTGGAGTTAATCCGTATTTATGCTGCATTCACAAGGCAGCGAGAGCAGGATCTGTCCCACTGCAGCATAAGTTGAAATAGAGGCGCAAGGCTGAAGGCAGAGAGGAGTTTGAAGCGTCTCAAGCCAGCCAAAGGGTTCAAGAGCAGTTGACACCCACACCTTCCGCTTAGGTGTGGGGGTTCGATTCCTGGCTCTGCCTGAGACCCTGTGTGTGAGACCACAGGGGAACCACTGTCTCTCCAGCCTCCCTTTCCCAGAGGGGGACAATGCTCCCTTGGCCATTGAGTGTGACTCTGCAGGGCAGAGCCCATCTCCCCGTACGGGTGCAGTGCCTGGCACAACTGGCCCCCAGTTTCTCATGGGGCTCTGTGGTAAATAACCATAATCACTAATCATGTTAGTAGGCTCCCCCTCAGCATCAGGAACTCCACTGACATTGCCGAAGAGCTGGGTGTGGTCCTGTCCCTCTCAGAATTGGCCCCTCTGGCACAGAGCCCCCAAGCAACCTGCTTCCCCCATCCAAGGGCTTGCCTGGGCCCAGGAGCTAGGCGAGAGGGAAGGCCAGGGAAAGCCGCTCGTGGGAGGGGCGAGGTCCAGCAGCCCCCTCCCTGTGTGCAGGTGTGCTTTGTGTCCTCAGAAGCTCTGCACCCTTACACATGAGCTCAGCCAGGTCTGAGGGGAGACGTGACATTCAGGGGGCTGCATCACCCCCATGCACGTGGCCCTGGGCTTTTACGGACGGTTGGAGCCCCAGCAGCTCTGGCCATGTGACCATTTATTTAGGACCTTAAATCCAGGCAAGGAAGAGGAGCACAGTTCCCTGTCCTAACCCTGGGCTTCCCCCTCCCTCCCATTACAGTCTGCTTTAACCTCTGCCTGGACAGCTCATCGCCAGGGCCACGCAGGTAGATCTGTCCTACCCCTAGCTCCCCCTGGGATCACACCTCCCTCATAACTACCTCTTTCTTTCTCCATGCTGCTTCCACACAGTGCATTGAGCACAGGCTTTTCCACTCAGCTCCCAGCTGGAGCAGAGCCGGAGGCCCAGGCTTCACAGGCCTGTGCAGAACGAGCCATGCACACGCAGGACGGGCAGGCTGATGGAGGGTCAGAAAGCGAACGGGATTGCTCCCAGGAGCTCCTGCCTGGGGCTGCTGTAGAATGGAATACGGGCAGAATCTCTGCTCTGGCGCAGCTGCCTTCGGGAGATGGGGGAGTTGGATGTAAAGCGTACGACAGGTGAAACCCACAATGGGTTTCCATGGGGCTTAGATGCCTACATTGCTCTGGAGCTTGTGACAATCCTGCTGCTGCCCAGGTGTATCCTTAGGGACCTCTGTGGCTTTCAAAATCTGGCCTACATCCTCTAGCTCCAGCAGCAGAGGCTGTGCCAAGGTGCTGGGTGGGCAGCTGGTGCTTTCAAACTTGGTCTCCCACCAGTGAGCACCCGAGAACCAGAGGGGTATCTGTGTTAGTCTGCGTCCTCAAAAACAGCGAGAACTCCCGTGGCACCTTATAGACTAACAGATTTTTGGAGCATAAGCGGTCGTGGGCAAAGATCCGCTTTGTCAGACTACGTCTGATGAAGCGGGTTATTGCCCACGACCGCTTATGCTCCAAAAAAATCTATTAGTCGATAAGATGCCTCAGGACTTCTTGTTGTTTTCAGCCAAGAACCCTGCCACTTTCTGTACCCATTCTGCTCTGTGAGCTGCTCCTTGAAACTGGGGCTGAAGGTCCGTGGTCAAAGGAAGTCACTTCCAATGTCTGTAGTGGTAACACACGTTAATGCTCCCAAACTAACCTCAGAGCTTCCACGTCAACCTGTGTAGATACCTTCCACCTAGTGCTAGGCATGAAGGCCACTGGCCCTTCTCTGTCATCTCCCACCATGGGAAATTACTCCCTTGGGTTTTATAGGTCAGCCTCTGGCAGCCTCTGTGCCCACCAACCGGCCCCTCGGGGTGACTGCTGTAATGTTAGGGTCACCATATTTGAACGTTCAACAAAGAGGGCACCACATGTTAATGTCCTGTATATACTATAACCCATTAATACACTGTGAGTTGATAGACACTGATACAGCTACATTCCCTCTCAGGGGTGCCCTCGTTTTAAAAAGTTCAACTATGGTAACCTGATCTAATGTACCCTCAGCTGCTCACAGCCCCAAGGGCCATTACTGAGCTGGAGCATCCTGAGCACAGCTGCAACTTGGACACGCGCACACACACACACACACACACACACACCCTCCATGAGGGGGTGCAGGGACCGGAACAGGTGAAGCATCAGATGCAGTTAGCAACATCCGGCTTAGATGCTCTGCAGCCATTCTACTTGGGACCAGGGTTTGGGGCGGGGGGGGGGGGGAAGGGGGCGGGAGGATGCTAGATGGGGGCAGTCCCTTGGCGCTGGTCTCGCAGCCCTCTGTGGAGATGGCCCAAGAGTCAAGCCGTGAGGGGTTTCCCCATGGCACCTCTGACACCTGCGAGGAAGAGCCCAGGTCGCGCTGCAGACCAGCACTCCCTGGGGCAGGGTGCTGCTGGGCCTAGGCAGCTGCCCAGCTGCACCATCCCAGCAGGGCTTTGCCTGGGGGCTGGGCAGCAGGGCCTGGCTTTGCTTTGCTGGGGGGATCTGGCTGGGGGAAAGAAGCGAAAGGAGCAGAGAGGCATAAGCTCAAAATGTTATTTACCTTGTTGGACCCTCGCCAAGCTGCACTTCCCATCTGCCTGGCCCTCAGGAGCCCAAAGCACTGAGCCGGGCTGTGCCTCCTGCTGCTCCACACCAAGTCCCCCGCATCCCCAGCTCGTGACCTTGCCGCTGACAGGCATGTACCGCAGCCACAGCCCATGCAAGCAAACTTCCTTTTGTGTCATGGAAAATCTTTAGCCTGTCAATAGTTGTGACTGCAGGGGAAATGCCTGACAGGGATGGAGCATGAGGTGAACGCAGGGCACTGCCACCAGCAAGTCACAGGGGTGGGGGGCAATGGGTACCCGCCTGTGCCACTCCAGGGGCCAGATCTGCAGCTGGTGTAAATCAGTGTCACTCTTTTGAAGCTGGGGGAGAGGGGAGGATGTAGTTATGCCCATTTATACCCACTCAGGATCTGGTCCCATAGGCTTGGTTCTTAATGCCATATTGAGCAACGAAAGACCCAGGCCCCCCGCACATGTGGAAAGGGGCTGTGTGATTGGAATCAGGCCCTAGCTGTACCTGTGAGGCCCGAATAGGGTCCACTCCCTCCCTGAGGTAATGGCATTGATTTCAGGCCAGCTCAGCAGGCCACAGCCCTGTCTCCTGGGGTGGCAGGGAGTATGTACATGTGGGGGGGAACTGACACCAGTGGCCAGGTTCCTGCTGACTCCAGTGACAGCAGGTTCAGGGCAGAGAGACTCAGGGCCCAGAGAGAAGACAAAGGGAGAAGGGAAATGCGACAGCTGGAGTTAAATTGGGCTGTCTCCAGGCAGGGAGCCATGCCCAGGCCAGTCGCTCCCCAGGGGCCTTGGCACCCAGGAGTGGATGAGAAAGTCTCCCAGCAGCAGGAGCGTTGGCCAGTCGATGGTCAATGACCTGTTTTTTTAGTGTGCTTGAACTGAAGTCCAGACCGTTAATTAAGGGGTTATTGATCGCCCTCCTCCCCTCCGAGGAAATCGCTGCATGGGCCGTTCTGGGAATGCGGGGAGATCTGAGCGCTGGGCTGGCCAGGAGAATGGAGCTGCTCATGTCATGCTCAGATCAGAGCAGTTGCCCTGGGATCGCCGAGTGACCGGGGGATGCCTGTGCAGCCCCATGGTGGGCAGGCAGGGCCAGACTCCCAACTGGGCCACTTAGTGACAACCTCCTCAGAGAAGCCAAAGGCTGAGCAGGCCATGGAGACGGCTCCTGTCTCAGCCCAATGGGCCAGATCCCGGGGCTAAATTAACACCTCTCCTTTGAAATCAAAGGGCCAGATCCACAACTGGAGTAAATCAACCAGAGCTTTTTTGAGGTCAGCAGGCCAGACCCCTTACCTTAGCTCCTGTAAATCAGCCATAGCACCACAGGAGTCCATGGGTCAGATCCTCAGCTGGCGTAAACCAACACTGCTTAATCTGTGTTAATGCGGATATTCTGGCCCTGTGCTTAGCCCTAGGTCATAGAAATCGTGGGCATACCCTCCTGATTCCACGTGTGACCCCAGCGTCTCCAGGAACAGCCTGGCTGGGAGTGTGTGTGTGTGGGGAGGGGTCACCTTCTCCTTTAAGGAACGAGACAGTCCGTTGTGCCCATTTCTCAGTAACTGCCACTTTCCGGTGCCAGCCGAGGCGGCGCCGGTGAGCAATGCCCCAGCACCCTTTGCCAGAGCACGGGGAGGGGACGGGCACGCGATCGGTATGCTGAAGCTAAGCGCCGCCGTGCGTCGGTTACTGCTGTGCCCTGTGCAGATAACAGTGCTGGTTTTTGTGTGTTGAGCCGGCAGGGTCTGTCCCTGCCGTGGGTCTCCGCTGTGCAGAGAATAGCGAGCCGCCCAGCGCCGAGCCATCCCCTCCCCGCTCTGGGGCTGGTGCTGCACAGCGCGTTTGGCTGCAAATTTCCTGCCGCTGAGCACAAAACTTTCTCACCTCAAACAGCAACCACAGGCGGTGATAAGTGAGTAAATATAGCAGGGAGAAAAAACACCACAGCTCAGCGGGAAGGGGAGGTTATTATTAAAAGGGTTCAGGCTATTTCTGTCAGGGATGGGCATTACGTAACATCCACAAGAGTATCTCCTCAGCACTGGCTCTTCCACTGACAAGGGCCAGCTCCTTAGCTGGGGTGCTGCCAGTTTACACCTTCTGAGGATCTGGACCATTGGCTCCAATAGGGTGACACTAATTCACGCGAGCTGGCCCCTTTGACTCTGATCGTGAAATGCTGATTTACACCAGCTGAATGGGAAGCAGGCCAACAGACTCCAGTCAAGTGATAGTAGTTTACACCTGCTGGGGATCTGGCCCTATGACGCCAATGATAGACACCAGTTAGGCATCTGGCACTTTACATTTTTCATCTCCCCTGGTACACACAGCCCTTTCCTCACCCCCATGTCAGGGTCAGCTCCTGCTTTCCCTGCTGGGTGAGATCCCACTGCTGCCTCTCAGTTCTGAAAGGGATTCAGGCTCCATAGTGACTCAGCCTTGGGGGTTCAGGGCTCCTACACTGATCACCGCTGTGGCACCCCAGGCCTGACCTGGCAGGGAGCCCCCGTCCCTTAGGGTAAGCGGTGACTTGTGCCCCTAGGTTTATTCATCCCAGGCTGTACTGTGCTCTGATCCCCTCCCACCATGAGCTCCTCCTGTGATGCTCCAAGGGGACTGTGACCTCCACAGACACCTGCCTGTGCTAGTGACACACACTATGCCCCCACTCTTTCCCGGCCATGGGAATTCATGCGCTCAGGCCTGGAGTTGCCGGCTGTGAGGAGGCAGGAGCCAGAACCTCCCTGCATGGCCTCTCAGCCTCTTGTGCTCAACAGGCTCTGTCAAGGAAACTGGCAGGCTGAGCCTCTACTGAGTGAGCCGTGACGCAGAGAACCACAGAGGGAGGAAAAGCAGCCTCTTCCTCCCAGCTCCCCCCACCCCCCCCTTTCCCATGCCACGCAGCACAGCCGGCTGGGGCGCAAACGCCCGCTTGCTCTGCCCTGAGCTCACGGCTTCAGACAGGGAGGAGGAGGGAGCGACCTGGCCCGATGGGAGTCCAGCCACCGGCGCTCATCCTGTTGATCTTGGTGGGGATGTGGGGTGAGTACTTGAACTAGCCTCTTCCATTAGGGGACTGGGTGCAGCTGCCCTGCTCTAGAGCAGAGTCCCAGTATGTGGGGCACCTTTCCTTCTGCAACCGGGGCATGCGGCTGCTAGACTGCTGCACCAGGTGTCAAGCCAGGAGGAAACAGGGCAGGGTAGATAAGGTCCTCCTGAACTGGTGCAGAAATTCCTGTCTGGGAGTGGTAGATTTCCCCCTGTCCTAGCTTTGGTTTCCAGGAACTTAAAACAAGGGGCTAGAGCCCCAACTGAGGTAAACTGGTATCAAAGGGCCAGATCCCCAACCAGTGCAAATTACCTTTACTCCATTGACATCAATGGGCCATATCCCCCGTGGAGGTCATTCTATCTCATTCCTGTGGACTTGATTTACACTAGACAAGGAATTTCCAAACAATAGCTGCTGTGTCTTCATATTTGCTGCCTTAGCCAAGCATTGCAAGTGGTGGTTTAACGTAACAGCGATATGCTGTATTTATATAGCGCCGCAGTGTTTTTGGTAATTTACCCTCAAACAGATGCTGATTGAAGGACTAAAACACAAACAGAGAGGGTCAAAGCATCAGACAATAAAATGAGCAGGACCCTGTGAATGAAATCAGCCGGCTGGTTAGCACGGCTCCTTGTGAAATAAAGCGAGGCTCAAGAAGAGGTATGAGCCTCAGCTGGTGTAAATGGGCATTGGTGTCAGAAGTGTCCCCACTCCTCGCTGGGGAGCTGGCCCCATTTACTGCAATGGAGATATGCAATGTTACGTCACCCGAGGAGCTGGTCAAAAAGCAGTTGTGCTATGGATCCATTTTGTGCTGATACCTTGTCCTCCGTCCTTTCTGTCCATCTGTCCACCAACTGCCTCGTGTTGTAATCCTAGACTGGGAGCTTTCTGGGGCAGGAACTCTCTCCTTGTTTGTTCCGCACAGAATACAAGAGGTACTGATCACTGACTGGGTCCTGTAGCCACTTCTGTAATATAAATAAGAGCCATAACAACGTGCGAAATGAAGGAGGAGTCATGGGGCACCTTAGAGCCGAACAAATGTATTAGGGCATAAGCTTTCATGGGTAAAACCCACTTCATCAGAAGATTTGGAGTGGAAATTACATAGGTGGGGTGTATATAATAGAACAACAAAAGAAATACCTGTCAAGCATATGACCCATGTTAATGAGTCGTCTAATCAAGTCAGTGTAGATGTGTCTCACTAGCAGCATTTGTTGTGGAGATGTGACACTACAAAGGCAATTTCACCTCTGTTGATAGTCACATTAACACAAGTCCACACTTGACAAGTATTTCTTTTGTTTTTCTGTTACATATACCCCTGCCTCTGTAATTTCCACTCCAACTCATCTGACGAAATGGGTTTTACCCACAACATCTTATGCCCAGATAAATCTGTGAATCTCTAAGGTGCTACATAACTCCACATTGTTTTTTGCAGATACAGAGTAACAGCAACACCTCTGAGACTTTTTAACATGACAAATGGTAATTCTGTGAGCCCTGGAAAAAGGGTGTGAGCGAAAACTCAAAATAAGGGAAAGGACATCAGTTTCTCTTGAGTCATTTCAAACTGGATGGACCAAGCTCCAGTGGATCAGGAGATTTTTGGCAAAGTAGCTTTTCAATGGAAAATGCCAGTTAATCAAAACCGAATATTTATAAAGGAAAGGAAATGTTCCTCGGGATGGTTGGTCAGGTCCAGGTTGGAATTTCGAGTAAAAAAGAAAAAAGATAGAGCCCCACCAGGACATAGTCAATAGTTTGGGCCCTTCCCTGCAATGCATGATGGTTTTGACTCCCTTATCTGAACTGGGCAGAGCAGGGATTTAGAATCATAGAACACTAGAAATGGAAGAGACCTGGAGAGCTCATGAAGTCCAGTCCCTGCCCTCACGGCAGGAGGAAGCACCATCTAGAGTCTTTAGACCATCCCTGCTAGGTGTCTGTCTAACTTACTCTTGAATATCTGCAGTGATGGAGATTCCACAACCTCCCTAGGCAATTTGTTGCAGTGTTTCATCACCCTGTCAGTTAGGAAGTTTTTCCTAATGTCCAACATAAACCTCCTTTGCTGCAGTTTAAGCCCATTGCTCCTTGTCCTATTCTCAGAGACTGAAGAGGAACTATTTTTCTTCTCTCTTCTTGTAGCACTCTTTTAGCTACTGGAAAACCGCTGTCATGTCCCATCTCAACCTTCTCTTTTCTAAATTAAACAAGCTCAGGTCTTTCAGTCTTCCCTCATAAGTCATATGTTATGCACCTTTAATCATTCTTCAAAAACAACAAGAAGTCCTGTGGTGCCTTAGAGACTCACAGATATTTTGGAGCATCAGCTTTCGTGGGCAAAGACCGGCTTCGTGAGATGCATGAGTTGGGGTGGGAGGTTCAGAGGAGGATTTAAAGAAGGGGTTCTTAGGGAAAGGGGAGGGCCAGCGCTGACAAGGTCTATTCAGTTAGGGTGGAAATGGCCCATTATCAGTAGTATACATCAAGAGAGGAGAAAACAAGTCAGATCAGTCAGGGGGATGTGGCCCATTGTCAGATTCTAATGTCAGATTCCACTTTGGAATCTGACAATGGGCCACATCCCCCTAAATGACCTGAGTTATCTTTTTCTCTCTTGATGTATACTACTGATAATGGGCGATTTTCACCCTGACTGAATAGACTTGTCAGTGCTGGCCCTCCTCTTTCACTGAGACCCCCCTCTTGAAATCCTCCTCTGAAACCGCCCGCCCCATGCATCTGATGAAGCCGGTCTTTGCCCACGAAAGCTCACGCTCCAAAATATCTGTTAGTCTATAAGGTGCCACAGGATTTCTTCTTGTTTTTGAAGATGCAGACTAAAACAGCTGCCTCTCTGATTTTAAGCATTCTTGTTGCTCTTCTCTGGACCTTCTCTAGTTTTAGCATATCTTTCTTGAAATGTATTGCCCAGACCTGGACACAATACTCCAATTGAGGCCTAAACAGTGCAGAGTAGAGTGGAAGAATTACTTCCTTCTTGCTCACCACATTCCTGTTAATTTAAACTGGCACCTTCCAAGCCCTGGGTGAATACCATAAGCACTCGCTTATTCTGAAGTCTCCTTCTCTCTCTGCTTTTTTATAATCATCATCATTATTATTTGCAAAGGTCTCGGTTTCATCCCAGTGCATCACAAGAGCCTTTTTTGAAATCTCAAACCCTCCTGTAGGAAAGGAAAACCATTTCCCGCCCAGCTCAGTTGAGAATGTACTGCTGCATGTGTCCCTAACACATGACGTGGTGGCTGGTAGCTTCTTTGTCTCACTGGCTGCGCTCTGTGAGTGCACCAACAGCAAGGTTTGGGCCTCTTGCTTATACCTCAGTGTGGGATCTCGCAATTCTACCACTCTTAGACCAGACAGAAACCGCCTACCATCCTGCAGGTCCCCTCTTGGTTGGTGGGACCTGGCCTAGCAGCCCACAGCCGCCTTTTTTATTTTTTATTTAGCAGCCGGAGCAAAGCACGTGAGAAAAAGGGATTTTGAATCAACAACCAGCCTTCATGTGTGTCCATCTCAGGGCTTACAAGGAGCCATTCAGGAATTCCCCTTCTACATTATTGATCCCGAATAACTCCCACTTGTGGACAAGCCCCTCCCCTAAGCCTTGACATCCCACCACGGTGACCAAAGCAGGTCCAGTTTTCTCACCCTTCCCTCCCAACTGCTGTCTCTCATTCTGGTTCCCCAACATCCCTTGTTAAACCCAGCCAAGGCTTTTTGATCCTCAGCAGGTTTAGTCCGGGGTAACGGTTGGTGGGTTTGGGCCCCTCCTGGCTAAACCAGTCCTGAATGATCAAAGGGGGTACAGTGAGAGCCGCTGGAGCTAATTGCTCTGCATTATCCCATAACGACCCTTAAGCGACAAGTGATAGGTGACCATCGCAAGCCACCTCCTCCTTCCTGCTTGACCCAAGCAAGAAACACTCAGACCGAAATATTCTGGCAGAAACCCCCCTCCCACTAACCAGGCCAATAGATACTTGCTACAGGCGGTGCCATATTTACTGCAGCCCCTCTGGGAAACCAGCCCTTCCTCTCCTCAGACAGCCTGCCATTGTGTTCAAATTGCACGGTCAGCCTAACTAAGGTCATATGCACCATAGGGCACGGAGCAGAGCCTGGAGGCATCTCATGGGGTCTGCTGTGCTTGTTGGTGTTTAACAAATGTAGAATGAACCTTCTCATTGATAACAACCCCTCAGGCACTAAACCTGCCCTGCCCAGGCTGGGGGACCCAGGGGTGACTGGAAATGAGGTAAATGTCTAGGACTTTCCATCTTTTCTGTCTCTGGGACAACCTCTAGGGCTTTAGTTAGTCCCTGTTTGGACTAAAGTTTTGCTGAGCTAGCACGGTACCAATCAGGATGTAGCCCCTCAACTTCACAGGGCGTTTGGCCTGAATAAGCATTTCAGGACTATACTAAGCTTGCCCTTCCCCCACCCCAGACACCAGCCAAAGAAGCAGAGGGGTGACTTTGGAAGAGCAAGGGAGGGGGAAACACAGGACTGGATAAATTATACCGCTGTACTGAACCAGTTCCTCAGCCCAGCCAGTGTGCAGCCAAGACCAATGCTTGTGAGGGTGGCAAGTGGGTATCTACTATAGAGAAATCTGTGTGCCAATCACCCTGGTGTCTAGACACCAAACACAAGATCTCAATGACTCGACGTAGCTCAGGAGGGCTGTGCTGGAAACTGGGATCAAATCTACTCAGGCACGAGCATCAAGGAGGAATTGTAGAAGCAGGGAACCGAAGGGCGAGAAGGATCCTTGGGAGGCGCCCAAAGGGGGTCAGCGGAGATCTGAGTGTGTGAACGACACAAACCCCATCATGTAGCTAAGGCAGCTTTGCAAAAGCTGTCAGACACATGGGCTAGCCCAGAAACCTGTGCACAGCCCTGAGTGATGAGAAAGAAAACTCCAGCTGGTGCTTGGCCTCACCCCTAAGAAAAACAAAATAGAAAACACGCTCGCTGGCGCTTGGAGAGTTGAAAGCTGTCAGGAGGCTTTAATAAAATCCTGGGCCTTGGCAGCCAATTTGTCCTCCCCACCCCTTGTCTAATCATGCTTCAGCCGTGCACCACAGGTCAAGGCCCCATTGTGCCAGGCATTGTACAGATGTGCATACGAACACATTGGCTCAGCCCAAAGGCCTGGCTTGCAGGCAGTTTTGTACTGGTCTGTCTCGTGGGGAGGCGTGAGTTCTTTTTCTTTTATATCAGCACAACCCCCAGTGTGGACAGAGCTATAGTAGTATCAAGTTACCTTATACCAGTATAGCTTATTCCCCTTCTCATAAGGGAGTAAGCTAGGCTGGTAAAAGCACTGTTATGCCAGCATAACTATGGCCAAGCTAGAGGGGTTGTGTCCCTTTTAACTACATTGATGTTGTTAAAGCAGTTCAACTTTCTAGTGTAGATAAGGCTAAGTACTGTCGAAATCCTAGACTGTGAGCACTCAGGGGCAATGGCTGCTTTTGTGCCACCCTAAAAATAACAAGTCAAGACTGGATGCGTTTTGTAAAACTACTCTATAGCTCATCCACAAGATATGGGCTTGATGCTGGGTGAATTCCATGGTCTGTGTTATACTGGATGGTTATAATGGCCCGCTTGGATGCTTAAAATTCATGATGATGATGGAATAAATCAATAGAATTAAATAATGCTGCACTTAAAATATCTAGGGTCTAGTCCCAGTTCTACCACTGGTCTGCTGCTTGACACAGGGCACACAATTGCTCTGTGCTTCAGTTTACCCGTCTGTAATATAGGGATAATTATACTGATCTCTTTTGGAAGCACTACAAGACCTATGAAAACAAACAAGCAGTCCAGTAGCACTTTAAAGACCAACAAAATAATTTATTAGGTGACGAGCTTTCATGGGACAGCCCCACTTCTTCAGACCGTAGCCATACCAGAACAGACTCAATATTTAAGCCACAGAGAACCAAAAATAGTAATCAAGGTTTAAAGAGCACTAGAGCTGAGCTAGGGACTGCTGCGTTCACTTAGCACTTCCAGAGCATTCTGCACGTCCAAAGGGCTGCATGGACTAGTTCACCTTTTATACCTTCTCTGGAATCTTCCTATCTCAGTTTTGTCTTTTGTACAAAGAGGCAGCCAAAGCTGGACGCTGCTCACCAGACGGCTGCAATACTGTGTCACTGAAACATGCTTTGTTTTCCTCTCTGTGCCTCCTTTACTTAAGCTCTGAGTCCATTATTTGTCTCAACACCAGCAAAGTGTTAAGTGAGGGATCATAAAATCCAACCAGTGTTATATTGGTGTGAGACACCAGAACCAATTCAACCCAGGGAGAAGGGAGACCATGTCGACTTAAAGAGTTTCCCCGAGAGGAATTCAACTTGTTGGACAAAATTTGCAAAGTGATTTTTGGCTGCTTTGATTTTTGACTGACCAACTTGAGACACCCAAAAAGGAATCCAGTCGCAAGAGGGTGAGTGTTCAGCAATGTTCCCTCTATTTTTTTATCCACGTGCAGAATAAAATTTGTTCTGTGCACCAAGCAGGCACAAATGTGCACCACCAGTAGAAACAAAACCACACTATGGGCATTCTGCTAGTCACATGTTGTCCAGCTGAATCTCTCCTGAATGACTGCACAAGTGCACAGCTTTTAGGGAACCTTGGTGCTGAGCCTCTTCCAAAAATCAGGCTCCTTTAGGGCACCTCATATTGCGACTCAAAATCACCAGCCACTCCTGAAAATCTTGGCCAGCAAGTCTAAACCAGTAAATCATTTAAGAGCCACCTTTCACAGAAATACAGGTGGAAGCGCTCTAATCCGTAGCTCTCTCCTCTGGGAACATCCATAATCTGGCATGATTTTAGTTAGCTGGATGATCATTTATCATGGGTGTGGCCAAGTTTCCTGTGATCCCATAAAGTTTGTTTCCAGCCACCAGTCCTGGTTGTCATTGTTCTGTGCTGTTTATTTAGCTGTAATTTACCCCTAAATGGCCATGTCTACACTAGCCCCAAACTTCGAAATGGCCATGCAAATGGCCATTTCAAAGTTTACTAATGAAGCACTGAAATACACATTCAGCGCCTCATTAGCATGCGGGCGGCCGCAGCACTTTGAAATTGACGTGGCTCACTGCCGCGTGGCTCGTCCAGATGGGCTCCTTTTCGAAAGGACCCCGCCTACTTCGAAGTCCCCTTATTCCTATGAGCAGATGGGAATAAGGGGACTTCGAAGTAGGAGGGGGTCCTTTCAAAGAGGAGCCCCGTCTGGACGAGCCGCGCGGCGGCGAGCCGCGTCAATTTCGAAGTGCCGCAGTCACCCGCATGCTAATGAGGTGCTGAATGTGTATTTCAGCGCTTCATTAGTAAACTTCGAAATGGCCATTTGTAAATGGCCATTTCGAAGTTTGGGGCTAGTGTAGACATAGACAACATCTTCTAAGAGCCCAGTAAGCAGTGGAAGGGTCAGTAATGCTGCTAGACAATTTTGACTTCCCATGGTCTGGCAAATTCTCTCATCTGGCACCAGTCAGGTCTTGAGGGTGCCAGATTAGAGAGATTCAACCTTAGTCCCATTCACAAATCTCTTCAGGTTAAAGCTGCTAAAGTTAGACATTTTTAAATCAGCAGGTCCAGATAACTTGGATTCAGGAGTTTTGAAAGGGCTGGCTGAGGCACTCTTAGGAAGGTTAATGATGATTGATAGTAGGTCTTGGAGTTCAGAGAAAGTTCCAGCAGACTGGAAGAAAGTTAACGTTATGCCCATACTTAAAAAGAGTAAATAGGATGTCCCAGATAATTATAGGTCTGTCAGTATGACATTGATCCCAAGCAAGATAAAATGGAGAGGCTGATACAGGACTCAGTAAAGAATTAAAGGGAGGCAATATGTTTGCATTTGAGAGGAGCTGTTATAGAAAGATCCTGAGAATAGGATGGATGAAGAAGGTCACCAATGACAAATTATATAGGAAGATACAGCTGAAAGAGAACCTGCTGCAGAAGGTTATAAAACAGAAGCTACAACTATTTGGGCATATTGGCAGAATGAAGGATGAATGAAAAATCAAGACCCTGGTATTCAGCATAATGGATGGTTCGAATAGGAGAGGCAGGCCCCACAGAGAATGGGTAGATGATATAGTAGATTGGTGCAGAGCTAGTCTACAGAAACTAAGCCACTCCGCACTGGACAGGCAAAGATGGAAGGAACTACTGAGGGAGGCTTCAGACACCAACGGGCACTGAGCACATGGTTGTTGTTGATGATGATGATGATGATGATGAATATGATTAATATCAATCAAACAGACGAGAGATCTTGTCAAAATAATATGATTTTTTTATGAGGATGCAAGTTTAGCTGATAAAGTTAACAAAGTTGACGTAATAGACTTCTGTAGGGCACTTAAGATGGTACCACATGACATTTGGATTAAAATCTATAAACATACAACACATTGAATAGATTAAAAGCTGGCAAATGCTAGAGCTAAAAATGTAACTGCAAACATAGAACCGTCACCAAATGGACATTGGTGACTGCTTCCCTGAGTGCCTGGGGGCAGGGAGAGTGGACTCACATTGCTCCACTTTCACCAGCGGCTGCTGGTGAGCACAGGGTAGGGTTAACATGTGCTGCGGCTAGCTCCCTGGGCCGCCCAGAAGCTCTGGCCCCTTGCCCCTCTCACTCACAGTATTGGGGGGGGAGTCAGCTGCCATTATTCCTCCCGCTCCACATCACTGGTGCTACATCTGGAGCAAATATTTAATCATGGGTGTTGCATTGTCTGGAGTGGCTCATGACTGGGAGTGCCTAGTTCAGGGCAGGCTGTCCAAAGCAGGAAAACATGGCAAACTGGCTGTGCATTCTATAATTAGATTTCAACAACCCAGTACCAAATGGGAATGCCCAGAGAACTACAATCGGCTTATAAGGCAGTCACAGACCGTCCCCTCAGACCAGGGGTCAGCAAACAAAATAGCAAGAAGAGCCAATTTTTGAATTTGGTAAAAAAACCCTCAATAATTCAAGAGCCGCAATGCATAAGACTCTATTAGCAACACGATCAAACCACTGATACAGTACCACATCCCACAGTACACTGCACATATTAAAGGGGGAGTTATCCAACATTTCAAAATCACATATCATTTGCTATTGAGATATGAGTTGTTCATTGCTTGGCTTTTAGATGAAAATGGGCATTTATCAAAAATAATCAGGAGGGGATATTTTTTTACCTTGCAATCATGGTGTCAGGAGCCACAAAGAAGTCCTTAAAGAGCTGATGCAGCTCCACACCACCAGTTGCAGACCTCTGCCTAAGACCCTCCAGTCTATATTGCCACCCAGGCAAGCTGGAGTATGTGACAAATATAGCATGCACCCTTCCTCCTTCCCAAATCACAAAGTATTCAGGTCACACCCAGTCCCAAGAGACCAATCACTCCCCCAGATCCATTTAGTGCTAGATCTCATGTCAAAGACAGTGCTGGTAGCCAATTCTATCGTAAACTAATCAAAGATGTATTAACTGAGAAAAAGAAATGAGAGCTATTGAGCTATTATAGACTGTGTGTAGAGAGAGGGACTGTATACACTGTAAAAAGAAATGAGAGCTATTAAGAGGTTAAAGCAGGTGAATATACATATACATATACATGTAAATATACATATACATATTTTCACCTGCTTTAACCTCTTAATAGCTCTCATTTCTTTTGACAGTCTATATAGTCACACACACACACACACACACATACACACACACACACACACACACACAGAGTCTACAATTCCAGATAGTAGCAGAGAAATAATAGTCTGTCTGTTTCCTAAAAGTATGTCTGCAGCTGAAGAATTTTTCCCTTGTCTACATATTTACAGTGTCTCATAGAAACCAAGCTGACACATGGACTCTTCTATGAGGACACAGAATGAGGAACGCAGTATCTCTGATCATGAAACACAGTGGCCATCTGCTTTGAAATGAGCACTTTTCTGTTACAGTTCTTTATTTGCATTCCACAAGGCTTCTTTCTGGTTGGCTCAGTTATGTAGTTAAAGGGGCGCACACAATGTAAACGTTTGCCATTACACTAAAACAGGATACAGATAAGTGATAATCTATGCAGCACCCCATTCACTTTCATGAAGTTCAAACACCAAGTCCATTCTTGTACATTTAACGATTGCTTTGATCTACTCTGTCACCCAAGTGAGTCAGCCTGGTTTTCAGCTCTGCATCTGTAAGTGTCGGTCTTTGGTATGCACTGGCACTTCCGCTGCCAGCACCACAATGGGCTCTTCAGTCTGCAGAGACAGGTAGAATGTAATTCAACAGCTGAAAGTTGAAGCTAAACAAATTCAGACTGAAAACGAAAGGCCTTTGCTTAATGGGGGGGGGGGTAGTTAGCCAGCAGAACAACCTCGGGAGGGCTGTGTTGGATTCTCCATCACTGACAGTTTTTAAATCAAGATTGGATGTTTTCCTGGCACATCTATTCTAGGAATTATTTGGGGGCAGTTCTAAGGCCTGTTGTACTGGAGGCCAGACTAGGTAATCACAAGTGTCAGAGGGGTAGCTGTGTTAGTCTGCATCCACAAAAACGATGAGAAGTTCCGTGGCATCTTTATAACAGATTTATTGGCGCATCAGCTTTTGTGGGCAAAGACCCACTTCATCAGATGTATAGATAATCACAACAGTTCCTTCTGGCCCTGGAATCTGTGACTCTATAAAGTCATGCTAGCACAGGGGGCCGGCCCAAGCCTGTATGTGCTATTCCAGAGGTTCCCAACCTTTTCATCAGTGTGGACCCCCAGTTACCCCCCAAACTGTTTGCAGACCCCCAATCACACCCCCAAACCATTCACAGACCCCATCAAAGCCACTTCTAGTTGCTGTGTACACTTCATTAAATGGCGAAGGAAACCACAACACAGATTTTCGGACAGAAATTGACAACATTATTGGAAGATATTTAATTTAAAAATAATAATTGATAGCAACTTTGCAATTTATTTAAAACTTATTTTCTATGATCATTTTTATTTATCTTTTATTTCTTTCACGAACCCTCTGCAAAACCTTTGCAGACCCTCAGGATCCCTAGACCCTAGGTTGGGAACCACTGCCTTATTCACATTCTGCATAAGGATATTATAGGCCAGATCTTCACTGACGTGAACTGATGTAGCCCTGTTGACTGTCATGGAGCAATGCTGATTTGCTCCACCTGGGGATCTGGTGCCAAGTATTTAAATATATCCAAAAATTCACAGAACTGTGGTCCTTTCCTCATGGCCTCTTTGAATCACCAC